>NW_028295697.1:915005-1403200 GCF_964341445.2 Mesoplodon mirus
TCGGACCTCGGAGACGGGCGTGGGCTGCCGCCGCTGCCGCCGCCACCACCGCCCGCAGCCCGCCGCCGCCGTCGCCACCGCCAACGCCGCGGCCCGCCGCCGACGCCGCAGCGGCCCGCCGCCGCCGCCGCCCGACGACGACGACGCCGCGGCCCGCCGCCGACGCCGCCGATGCTGCGGCCCGCCGCCGACACCGCCGCCGCCGCGGCCCGCCGCCGACGCCGCTGCCGACGCGGCCCACCGCCAACGCCGCTGCGGCCCGCCACCGACGCCGCCGACGCCCGACGCGGCCCGCCGCCGACGCCCGCTGCCGCCGCCGCCGCCCACCGCCGCGGGGCCTGTGTGCGGGCGCGTGTCGCTGTCCGCCCCGCCTTCCGGGGGGCCTGTGCACCCCGCCACTGCCGGGGTCCCGAGACCCGGGGACGGCTTTCCCGGTAAAGCGCACGGAGCGCCACGGGCTGCTGCAATGTCACGCCGGCCTCTGCCGCCTCAGGCCCGCCCCACACTGCGCGCCCCTCCCTCCCCTCTGCCTGAGTGAGCCACAGCCCCCGAATCAGCGGCTCCTTTAAACCCGTCCTGTCTGAGCGAAGAACGGACGCCCTCCGGCGACCTACGCACAGAGGCGGGGCCGGGTCCAAGGCTGAGACCCGGGAGCTGTGAGAGCAGAGACAGGGAAATCTCTCTGTGCAGTCTCGGAGGCAGCGGATTAAAGCTCCACGGTCCATTTGATGTGCCCTGCGTCTGTGGAGTGCATGAATGGACAGCGAATCATCCCAAATTGAGGAAGTGGACTTTGAGGACAAGATTTAAGACTTTCCCCCCTTTTCCTCTTTTTACAACGAATTATTCCAAATTGAGGAGGTGGACTTGGAGAGCAAGATTTTTGATTTTTCCCCCTCCTGCTCTCTTTTTGTGAATGTGTATGTGTAATCTTCTGTGTAAGATTCTCTCTGTATAGCTTTGCTTCCACCATATGTCCCAGGGTTCTATCGGTCCGTTTTTTTTTTTTTTTTCAATAATTACTTTCTAATTTTAATAACGCTACTATATTTCATACTTTATTCTAATTTACTTTACCTGCTCTTTCTTTTTTTCCTACCTTCCCTTCCTCCCTCCCTCCCTCCGCTCCTCCTTTCCTTCTTTCTTCTTTCCTCCCTCCCTCCCTCCCACCCTTCTTCTTTCCACTTTCTTTTTCTTTCCTTCCTCCCTCCCTCCCTCCTGTCTTTCTTTCTTTCTTTCTTTCCTTCCTCCCTCCCTCCCTCCCTTCTTCCATTCACTCTTCCTTTTGCTTTCATTCCTCCCTCCCTTCCTCCTTTCTTTCCTTCTTTCTTTCCATCCTTCCTCCCTCCCTCCTTTCTTTCTTCCTTCCTTCTTTCCTTTTTTCCCTTCTTCCTTTCTTTCCCTCTCTCTTTCTTTCTTCTACTAATTCTTTCTCTCTACCTTTTCTCCCTGTTATTCTGAGCCGGGTGGATGAAAGGCTCTTGGTGCTGCAGCCAGGAGCCAGTGCTGTGCCTCTGAAGTGGGAGAGCCAACTTCAGGACACGGGTCCACAAGAGACCTCCCAGCTCCACATAATATCAAGCAGCGAAAATCTCCCAGAGATCTCCATCCCAACACCAGCACCCAGCTTCAGTCAACGACCAGCAAGCTACAGTGCTGGTCACCCTATGAAAAGCAACTAGCAAGACAGGAACACAACGCCATCCATTAGCAGAGAGGCTACCTAAAAACATAATAAGGCAATAGGCACCCCAAAACACACCACCAGACGTGGACCTGTCCCCCAGAAAGACAAGATCGAGCCTCAACCACCAGAACACAGGCATTAGTCCCCCCCACCAGGAAGCCTACACAACCTACTGAAACAACCTTAGCCACTGGGGTCAGACACCAAAAACAACGGGAACTACGAATCTACAGCCTGCAAAAAGGAGACCCCAAACACAGTAACATAAGCAAAATGAGAAGACAGAAAAACACACAGCAGGTGAAGGAGCAAGATAAAAACCTACCAGACCTAACAAATGAAGAGGTAATAGGAAGTCTACCTGAAAAAGAATTCAGAATAATGATAGTAAAGCTGATCCAAGATTCTATTTCCAAGATCCATAATCTTGGAAATAGAATAGACAAAATGCAAGAAACAGTTAACAAGGACCTAGAAGAACTAAAGATGAATCAAGCATCGATTAAAAACACAATAAATGAAATGAAAAATACTCTAGATGGGATCAATAGCAGAATAACTGAGGTAGAAGAACGGATAAGTGAGGTGGAAGATAAAATAGTGGAAATAACTGATGCAGAGCAAAAAAAGAAAAAAGAATGAAAAGAACAGAGGACAGTCTCAGAGACCTCTGGGACAACATTAAACGCACCAACATTCGAATTATAGGGGTTCCAGAAGAAGAAGAGAAAAAGAAAGGGACTGAGAAAATATTTGAAGAGATTATAGTTGAAAACTTCCCCAATATGGGAAAAGAAATAGTTAATCAAGTCCAGGAGGCACAGAGAGTCCCATACAGAATAAATCCAAGGAGAAATACGCCAAGACACATATTAATCAAACTGTCAAAAATTAAACACAAAGAAATCATATTAAAAGCAGCAAGGCAAAAACAACAAATAACACACAAGGGAATCCCCATCAGGATAACAGCTGATCTCTCAGCAGAAACTCTACAAGCCAGAAGGGAGTGGCAGGACATAATTAAAGTGATGAAGGAGAGAAAACTGCAACCAAGATTACTCTACCCAGCAAGGATCTCATTCAGATTTGATGGAGAAATTAAAACGTTTACAGACAAGCAAAAGCTGAGAGAGTTCAGCACCACCAAACCAGCTCTACAACAAATGCTAAAGGAACTTCTCTAGGCAAGAAGCACAACAGAAGGAATATACCTACAATAACAACCCAAAGCAATTAAGGAAATGGGAATAGGAACATACATATCAATAATTACCTTAAAAGTAAATGGACAAAATGCTCCCACCAAAAGACACAGATTGGCTGAATGGATACAAAAACAAGACCCATATATATGCTGTCTACAAGAGACCCACTTCAGAACTAGAGACACATACAGACTGAAAGTAAGGGGATGGAAAAAGATATCCCATGCAAATGGAAACCAAAAGAAAGCTGGAGTAGCAATTCTCATATCAGACAAAATAGACTTTAAAATAAAGACTATTAGAAGAGACAAAGAAGGACACTACATAACGATAAAGGGATCGATCCAAGAAGAAGATATAACAATTGTAAATATTTATGCACCCAACATAGGAGCACCTCAATACATACGGCAAATACTAACAGCCATAAAAGGGGAAATCGACAGTAACACAATCATAGTAGGGGACTTTAACACCCCACTTTCACCAATGGACAGATCATCCAAAATGAAAATAAATAAGGAAACACAAGCTTTAAATGATACATTAAACAAGATGGACTTAGTTTATATTTATAGGACATTCCATCCAAAAACAACAGAATACACATTTTTCTCAAGTGCTCATGGAACATTCTCCAGGATAGATCATATCTTGGGTCACAAATCAAGCCTTGGTAAATTTAAGAAAATTGAAATTGTATCAAGTATCTTTTCCGACCACAATGCTATGAGACTAGACATCAATTACAGGAAAAGATCTGTAAAAAATACAAACACATGGAGGCTAAACAATACACTACTCAATAACGAAGTGATCACTGAAGAAATCAAAGAGGAAATTAAAAAATACCTAGAAACAAATGACAATGGAGACACGACGACCCAAAACCTATGGGACGCAGCAAAAGCAGTTCTAAGGGGGAAGTTTATAGCAATACAATCCCACCTTAAGAAACAGGAAACATTTCGAGTAAACAACCTGATCCTGCACCTAAAGCAATTAGAGAAAGAAGAACAAAAAACCCCCAAAGCTAGCAGAAGGAAAGAAATCATAAAGATCAGATCAGAAATAAATGAAAAAGAAATGAAGGAAACGATAGCAAAGATCAACCAAACTAAAAGCTGGTTCTTTGAGAAGATAAACAAAATTGATAAACCATTAGCCAGACTCATCAAGAAAAGAAGGGAGAAGACTCAAATCAATAGAATTAGAAATGAAAAAGGAGAAGTAACAACTGACACTGCAGAAATACAAAAGATCATGAGAGATTACTATAAGCAACTCTATGCCAATAAAATGGACAACCTGGAAGAAATGGACAAATTCTTAGAAATGCACAACCTGCCAAGACTGACTCAGGAAGAAATAGAAAATATGAACAGACCAATCACAAGCACTGAAATTGAAACTGTGATTAAAAATCTTCCATCAAACAAAAGCCCAGGACCAGATGGCTTCACAGGCGAATTCTATCAAACATTTAGAGAAGAGCTAACACCTATCCTTCTCAAACTCTTCCAAACAATATCAGAGGAAGGAACACTCCCAAACTCATTCTACGAGGCCACCATCACCTTGATACCAAAACCAGGCAAGGATGTCACAAAGAAAGAAAACTACAGGCCAATATCACTGATGAACATAGATGCAAAAATCCTCAACAAAATACTAGCAAACAGAATCCAACAGCATATTAAAAGGATCATACACCATGATCAAGTGGGGTTTATTCCAGGAATGCAAGGATTCTTCAATATACGCAAATCAATCAATGTGATACACCATATTAACAAGTTGAAGGAGAAAAACCATATGATCATCTCAATAGATGCAGAGAAAGCTTTCGACAAAATTCAACACCCATTTATGATAAAAACCCTGCAGAAAGTAGGCATAGAGGGATCTTTCCTCAACATAATAAAGGCCATATATGACAAACCCACAGCCAACATTGTCCTCAATGGTGAAAAACTGAAACCATTTCCACTAAGATCAGGAACAAGACAAGGTTGCCCACTCTCACCACTCTTATTCAACCTAGTTTTGGAAGTTTTAGCCACAGCAATCAGAGAAGAAAAGGAAATAAAAGGAATCCAAATCAGAAAAGAAGAAGTAAAGCTGTCACTGTTTGCAGATGACATGATACTGTACATAGAGAATCCTAAAGATGCTACCAAAAAACTACTAGAGCTAATCAATGAATTTGGTAAAGTAGCAGGATACAAAATTAATGTACAGAAATCTCTGGCATTCCTGTACACTAATGATGAGAAATCTGAAAATGAAATCAAGAAATCACTCCCATTTACCATTGCAACAAAAAGAATAAAATATCTAGGAATAAACCTACCTAAGGAGACAAAAGACCTGTATGCAGAAAATTATAAGACACTGATGAAAGAAATTAAAGAAGATACAAATAGATGGAGAGATATACCATGCTCCTGGATTGGAAGAATCAATATTGTGAAAATGACTGTACTACCCAAAGCAATCTACAGATTCAATGCAATCCCTATCAAACTACCACTGGCATTTTTCACAGAACTAGAACAAAAAATTTCAAAATTTGTTTGGAAAAACAAAAGACCCCGTATAGCCAAAGCAATCATGAGAACGAAAAACGGAGCTGGAGGAATCAGGCTCCCTGACTTCAGACTATACTACAAAGCTACAGTAATTAAGACAGTGTGGTACTGGCATAAAAACAGAAAGATAGATCAGTGGATCAGGATAGAAAGCCCAGAGATAAACCCATGCACATATGGCCAACTTATCTTTGATAAAGGAGGCAGGAATGTACAGTGGAGAATGGACAGCCTCTTCAATAAGTGGTGCTGGGAAAACTGGACAAGGACATGTAAAAGTTTGAGATTAGATCATTCCCTAACACCATACACAAAAATAAGCTCAAAATGGATTAAAGACTTAAATGTAAGGCCAGAAACTATCAAACTCTTAGAGGAAAACATAGGTAGAACACTCTATGACATAAATCACAGCAAGATCCTTTTGGACCCACCTCCTAGAGAAATGGAAATAAAAACAAAGATAAACAAATGGGACCTAATGAAACTTCAAAGCTTTTGCACAGCAAAGGAAACCATAAACAAGACCAAAAGACAACCCTCAGAATGGGAGAAAATATTTGCAAATGAAGCAACTGACAAAGGATTAATCTCCAAAATTTATAAACAGCTCATGCAGCTCAATATCAAAAAAACAAACAACCCAATCCAAAAATGGGCAGAAGACTTAAATAGGCATTTCTCCAAAGAAGATATACAGACTGCCAACAAACACATGAAAGAATGCTCAACATCATTAATCATCAGAGAAATGCAAATCAAAACTACAATGAGATATCATCTCACACCAGTCAGAATGGCCATCATCAAGAAATCTAGAAACAATAAATGCTGGAGAGGGTGTGGAGAAAAGGGAACACTCTTGCACTGCTGGTGGGAATGTGAATTGGTACAGCCACTATGGAGAACAGTATGGAGGTTCCTTAAAAAACTAAAAATAGAACTACCATATGACCCAGCAATCCCACTACTAGGCATATACCCTGAGAAAACCATAATTCAAAAAGAGACATGTACCAAAATGTTCATTGCAGCTCTATTCACAATAGCCCGGAGCTGGAAACAACCTAAGTGTCCATCATCGGATGAATGGATAAAGAAGATGTGGCACATATATACAATGGAATATTACTCAGCTATAAAAAGAAACGAAACTGAGCTATTTGTAATGAGGTGGATAGACCTAGAGTCTGTCATACAGAGTGAAGTAAGTCAGAAAGAGAAAGACAAATACCATATGCTAACACACATATACGGAATTTCAAAAAAAAAATGGCATGAAGAACCTAGGGGTAAAACGGGAATAAAGACACAGACCTACTTGAGAATGGACTTGAGGATATGGGGAGGGGGAAGTGTAAGCTGTGACAAAGCGAAAGAGAGGCATGGACATATATACACTACCAAACGTGGGGTAGATAGATGGTGGGAAGCGGCCGCATGGCACAGGGAGATCAGCTCGGTGCTTTGTGACCGCCTGGAGGGGTGGGATGGGGAGGGTGGGAGGGAGGGAGATGCATGAGGGAAGGGATGTGGGAACAGATGTATGTGTATGACTGATTCACTTTGTTATAAAGCAGAAACTAATAAAAAATAAAAAAAATAAAAAATAAAAAAAGACACATTCACCACAATGTTCACTGCAGCACTATTTACAATAGACAGGTAATGAAAGCAACCTAAGTGCCCACAGACAGATGAATGGATAAAGACCTGGTACATATATACAACGGAATATTACTCAGCCATACATAGGAATGAAATTGGGTCATTTGTAGAGACCTCGATGGATCTAGAGACTGTCATACAGAGTGAAGTAAGTCAGAAAGAGAAAAATAAATATTGTATATTAATGCATATATGTGGGACCTAGAAAAATGGTACAGATGAACCAGTTTGCAGGGCAGAGATAGAGACAGATGTAGAGAACAAACATATGGACACCAAGGAGGGAACGCCATGTGAGGGTGGTGGTGGGATGAATTGGGAGACTGGGATTCACATGTGCACACTTATATGTATAAAATACATATCCAATAAGAACCTGCTGTATAAAAGAAATAAATTTAAAAAAATTAAAAATAAATAAATAACATTTAATAAAATAAAACAGAAAAAATGTTTTTCCCTTCACATAGACGTCTTTATATTAATGCATTATTTCCATGTTTATATCTCCAAATTTAAAAAAAAAGAGGAATAAATAAAATCTAACTTGAACCAAAAAGAAAAAAAGAAAGAAAAAAAAACAGAACTCACCAGTTTTACAGAGGAAAATCGTATCAGGGCACTTGCTCCAGTGGTAAAAAATTCTTAAGTTGGTCAGAGGTGGGAAATCGTCTCCCATGCAGTCAGCAGCGCTCTCCCCCACAAGGAGCATCCTCATTGCAAAGCTGGGGGACTGTGTCGAGGCGTCTGTGAGTAAATGTGAGCTGAGCCCCAGTCCTGCTGCAGCTGAACTCTTCCCACCCTTTCCAGGTAAAACACCTGAATATGTACAAGCACTTGCAAGCCTAGAGGAAGGGCTGTGGAGACACACTAGCGACAGCACGCAGGACGACTTGGTGCCTGCAGGCCAGCCAGGATGGTCCTGGCCCAATATGCTCTTCTGGAAGCTTTTCATTTCCCTGCCTGAGATACCCCTCCTGCCACAGCCCCCAATGCTTTTTTACTTCCTCACCTCTGCCTGGGGAGAAATTCCAGTGGCAGGTATGGGTGACACATCCTCTTCTTTAGCAGGTGGCAGCCTGGCAACTCCTGCAGAAAGTCCAGCAGAGCCCCACTCACACTGGGCCACCCACAAAGCCACGGCCCGTCACTCCCTCCCACCACCCCAGCCCCGAAACTGCTGACGGGGCAGAGAATATGGCGTCAGGCACAGCTACAGGGGCTCTTGCTGACTGGAGAGGTGTTTATATTGACCTCAACACAGGCACACCTGTGGGGAGGGGGCTGGCAGGCAGTGTCAGGCTGCCCAAATCAGCCAATCCTCACCCCTCAGGGGCTCACAGTTGCAGAAAATGAACCTTGCTAAACGGGTCAGTCCCAAGGAACAGGTGTGGGCCTTGAGAGTCAGGATAGACAAGGGGCTACAGCTGCGGCTTGTTTTCTTATCATTTTATCTGGTCCATGAGTGGAAAACAACTTCAAGAAGACCCTATCCTAATGAGAGGAACCCAGGAGTCAGGGAGAGGAGTGAGGGTGGGTGGAGACAGAGGCCTGGTGCCCTGGCTGCAGTGGAAGTGTCTGGAAGACCAGGCAGAGAGAGGCTGCACAGAGTGATAGCCAGGGTCACAGACCTGTCAGAGCTGCTGTTTGTTAGTTCAAGTCCTGCTCTGAGGTGTTCTGTGTCAGCTGTGAGCAACAGGTGAGCTGGGGTTTCTCTGCAAGGTGGGCTATGTGCACAGTTCCTGTGTGTCCAGCCCTGCTGGGGTACCTGCCCAGGGGAGCTCCGTATCCTGGGTGGGGCCTGACTATGAGAGCCCCATGGGCTGCTGGGTAGCTGTACAGGTGAGCTTCATACCCTGGGAGAGACTTGAACACGAGAGCCCCGTGGGCTGTGGGGTGCGGGATGCAGCCCAGGTGAGCTCCATATCCTGGGATTGGCCTGACCACGAGAGCCCCATGGGCTGCTGGAGACCTGGTAAAGGATATCAGGACAGTCAGTGAAGCCACCAAGGATCTACATCCAGTAGATCCTATTTCCTACACCCTGCTGCTCATTCTACCATCCACCAGGCCATGGCATTCTGTATTAGACTTCAATGATGCCTTCTTCTGTATTCCATTCATCTCAGAGTCACAAGAATTTTTGGCTTGTGAGTGGCAGGACACAACATGCAACAAAACCAATAATGCTGGGTCGTCCTTCCCCAATGGTTCAAAAATCCCCACACCATCATTGGGGAAATGTCCTCTAAAGACCTAAACGTTCTACCTCTGTAAAAGGGAACCCTCCTTCAATATGCAGATGACATTCTGATCGCCAGGCCTACTAAAGATGCCTCGGAACTACCTAGCCAAGAAAGGATAGAAGGTGTCCAAGAAAAAGGCTCAAATATCCCAGGCTCAGGTGACATGCCTGGGCTTCATTCTCACAGATATTTGGAGAAACGCATCCCAGGATAGGGAAGAAGCCATTTGCAGCCTTACCTCTTCTAAAACTAGAAGACAGCTTAAGGGTTCCTGGGGAGGCCAAGGTTTTCTGCATCTGGATCCCTAACTACAGTCTAATAGCTGGGCCTCTACATGAAACACTGACACGAAAAGATGATGATCCTTTTGAATAGAATCCAGAAGCAGCCTTTCAAGAATGGAAAGAGCAGTCAATTCAGATCCTTGCCCAGGAACTCGCTAATTTAGCTAAACCCTTTGACCTTTACATACCCGGTCAAAGGTTAATCGCCCTTGGAACCTTAGTGCAAAAACTGGGACCACTTGAAATGGAGCAACACAAGAATGCCCTTCAGGTATGATAAACTATGGTCACCATGGGCTTTGCCCACCGACTCATCAGGCCAGGATACTGGGGTATCTAAAAAGCTGGAAATCAGCAGCCCACAAGGCCAGCTCCCTCCTAAGGGAATAGGACCCCACGTGGTGATCCTAACCACCCATCATGTCCTGAAGTTGCAGGGGTCGCTCTGTGGACACACTGACCTCGAGTGAGGAGGCCTTCCAACTCCAACCTCCAGAGAGACAAATGGGGGCATCTGGCCCCCAAGATGACTTGTGTGACCATCACTTGACCTGAAGTTTCTCTCAGAAAACAACAAGACTGTGCCCCGAAAAAGCAGACTACTGCTTGGAGGAGTTACTGCACCCAGAGGGGAGCTAATAAGCTTGGCGGGGGAAACGTATATCACGCTTTCACCATAGAAAAACCTACAGACACCGCGGTGATGGTGGCCAATATGACCGGCTGGACTGCTGGCTACTTCTAAAGACCGTTGACTCAGTGGACATCATGGTCCTGGATCACCACTGACCCTGGACTGTCTGCGTGTTGCACAGGCAGGGCTCTGACACATGGTGCTGTTTGTACATTAATTCAGGGACCTAATTAAAGAAAGCACAGACTACTGGTCAGAGCATCTAGGCTGGCAAACAACGTCAGCCTAATGTCACAGAACAAATGTGGGGTGGGGTGAAACCTGCCACCACAGCATCTCTGCGCATCTCTTTCCTGGACACTTAAAGGTCATTAGAATCTATAACACTTCAAATGCTGGTGCTCAGGCGGATGAGAAGTGAGGCAGGAGGCTTTGGGACAATCAACCTCACCTGGAGGCTGGTGGGGAGACGTTTTGCCCCTCCCCCAGGTATCAGGGTTGCCACCACAGCATGAAGCAGTTACAAAATAGGGGTCTTCACCCTCAACACCCCAAGAATGAGGAACGGAACAAAAAGCAGAGGAGGGGTTTGTCTCTGGCAACGTTCATTAAAAATTCCTGGGAGATAAAAAGAGAATCTGGGCAATAAAATAAAGTCTAACCTGTTTTTCCTTTGTGCTTTGTCTAATTTCACGTGCTCCTAGGGTTCCGCATGCAGAGGTCCCACACCCGGCACTTTAGACCCGATTTCCTAGTGCAGAATGGCTGGGTCGACACCTCAGCTAGCGGAGTCCCATGCAGACTGCACAGCATAGAGCCTGAGCTGCAGCCAACCCAGCCCTCGAGAGCTCCATCCCCTAACTCCCACTGACGCTCCCGGGATCCCTACTCAGCATCCCAGCCCACAGCCCATGGGGGAGGGCACACTCCCACCTCTCCATTCGGTTTTCAAAATAATGTTTCCTTTGCTTCTGAACCAAACACAGTCTTGATCTGTTGGCTCCAATGACACTGGGCATGGGGACTCCTGTTGGGGTCCACTCTGGAGGATCAGTAACAGAAATTGAGAACTTTGTAACTTCATTGAACAGATGTGTGAGCCAAACTGTAGTTAACATAGAGCAGTGTATAATGCTCGGGTAAAATAAGATTTTTCTAAGACTTACATTTGATATTTCCATCACTTTACTATAAGCAAGTTCAGTGAAGACGTCTGTCTTATTTGTCAGGTCAACATTAGAGAAATGAAGTGATTTATTTCCATGGTTGTACATCGAATACTCTTGACTGAAGCTTCAATCTTGTTTTGAATGATTTTCCATTGAAAAGGATACCTCTCTTTCAGCTCCCCCATTTCTGAGAAGTATAAAATCTTATGATTTATTATTACCAAAGGGGAAAGGTAGGAAAAGGGATAAATTAACAGTTTGGGATTAACACATACACACTGCTATGTATAAAATAGATCATCAACAAGGAATTACTGTATAGCACAGGGAACTACACTGAATATTTTGCAATAACCTATAAAGGGAAATAATCTGAAAAAGAATCGATATTTTTTATTGACATCATCTATCAAAGACAGATAAAATGTAACCTAAGCAAGGCCGATGGTGAGCGCTTCTGAACCTGAAGATTTCAATCATCTAAAGTTGGGCTCTGCCTATTTCCCAAGGCCCTTAATGGATATACGTGTAGCTGTAGCTTAAAAATTCCCCAGTTTGGGGTTCGGGGAGGCACTGATTTGGAAAAATCCCTGGAGTTCTCCTTCCATGCACGGGACACTTCCTACAGCTAAAACATGCCTGTCACACCTAGAGGATGGTACACCGTTTGATCGGAAAGAGTTTGGAAAAGGCACCTCATCTCCTCATCGCCTGGTGCTCGGGTTCACCCCTCCAGCATCTTTCCTAACAATCTCCTCACTTGGGGATATCAGCACCGTCAACATCCTGTTGCACACAGTTTGGAATTTGTCCAGAGGATGAAGCGGAAGGATGAGAAAAATTTAGAGACAAGTCTTAGGTCTTCGGACAGGCGCATGACACTCTAATTTCCAATCCGGAAGACAAATTCATCAAAGGCTAGAATTGCCCACGGAAAGAGAATAGGGCTAGAGGAAATCCCACTGTTTTGTGTCCAGTTTCCAAAAACACAAGTTGAAAAATGGAACTCAGGGGCACTAAAATTCATGAAACTGCAGAGTTGAAAATATCTATTGTTGAAAAATGTCTTGAGGTAAGTCACAGAAAATGACTTGTAAGCAAGGGAGAGTGGCAGGAAACAGATTTGAAGAGGTAGAAAGGACTCCCCATTAAAGTAAAAGAAAAGGGGCTGAACATCACCAATGATGCACTTGGCCCAAAAGGGCGTATGCATTTTTTTTCTGAATATATTCAAGTAAAGGCCATACACACTTTTTATCCAACCAAACAGGTGAGCACTGGAAATCAATACTACAAAATGTATCACTTCACATCAGTCAGAAGGGCCATCCACATAAAGTGTAAACACCAGAAATGCAGGACAGGGTGAGGAGAAAAGGGAGCACTGTGAGGCTGATAGTGGAAATGTAATTTGCCAACGGCCACTCTGGAGATGTGTATTGTGTTTGCTAAAACATCTGAAAACTGAGCTACAGAGCATAAGGCACTTGCACTCATGGGCGTATACCTTGGGAAAAACAAAAAATGACAGAAAAGAGGCACCCCGACGTTTACCACCTCTCTGTTAAAAAGGGCCTCCACTGGGATATAAACTAAATGTCCCTGGAAGGATAAAATGGATAAAAGTGATGGGGTAGTTATGTAGAGTGGAATATTACTCATCCCGGAATCAATGAAATAAGGCCAGTTGTAACAACTCTGGAGGAGTTACATACGATCATTCTAAGTGACACATGTCAGAAAGAAAAAGACACATATCATAAGATGTCACTTAAAGGTGGAATCAAAAATGGCTACACATGAAATAAACTACAAAACAGAAACATAGTCACATATGTAGAAAATAGACATAAGGCTGCTAAATGGGAAAGGTGGGGAATGGTGAGGTATTATCCAGGAGGTTGAAATTAGCAAAGATACCATTCCAAGTACCGAATTGAATAACTGGCAAGGCCTACACGGTACCTCAAAGAACTGCACTCAGTCCACTCAAGTCACTGGAAAATAATACATATGACTCATAAGCATCTGAGAAAGAATTTATTGTTGTCTCACAGTACATGAATCAAGTGGATGTACAGCAGCAAAAAACAGAGCTTTGAAAATCAGCTGTAACCAATATAAAAATAAATTTAAATATATTTATAAAAACAGTGAGACAGACAAAAATTCTTACAACTTTTGTAAAAGGGCTACGATGTAACATGGATTGAACACATGTAGACCCACAGCAGGATGATATATAAGGCTGGAAGCTATGCACGCTAAGAGATGTTAGAGAAGCTGGGTGAGGAAATGCAGACCTTTTAAAGTAATACTGCCTGATACCCATTCCATGGGTCCCAAATCTGCACTTTCAAGGGAATCTTCTGACAGGGAAAACATGCCTGGGAAACTGAGATGAATGTACACCGTGTGCTCAGGAAAGGTGTCTAAAATGCACCTCATTTTTGATCTCCTGGTGCTGGGGTTCACCATTCCAGCCACATTACTAACAATCTCCCGACTTGGAGAATCAGCACCTTTAACCTCCTGTTTCACACAGTTTGCAAATTTTGCAGAGGATAAATGGGAAGAGGAGGAACCAATGAGAGATTAGCTGTAGGAGTTTTGACAGGCACATGTCACTCTAATTTCCCATTAGGAAGAAGAATTATCCAAAGGCACAGCCTGCCTCCCCAGGATCAGAATAGGGCCGGAATCAATCCAATGGTTTGGCGGTCAGCTCACAAAAAAAGCGAGTTGCAAAATGGAGGTCAGGTGCAGACAATTCAAAGACCTGCAAAGATATAAATGATAAGCAACTTCCAAAAATATATTCAGGTAAGGCAACGAAGAGGTTCTGAATGAGAGGCAGAATTGCAGGAAACATTTTTCAAAAGGTAGATTGTACTCACATTTAAAACATATGAAAAGCAGCAGAATTTCTCAAATGATGCAGTTGGGCAAAAGGGTGTATGCGTTTTTTTCGTGAATATCTTCAGGAAAAAAACACATACAGAGTTTTTGGCCAACCAAGCAAGAGGGAAATGCAAATCCGCACAATAAAGAAGTCTCAATTTCCACTGCTCAGAAAGGGCATCCAAAAAATGTGTACAAATCAAAAATGCAGGAGAGGCCATGGAAAACAGGGAGACTAGTCACGCTGATGGGTGGGGTATAAATATCCAAGAGCTACTCTGAAGAAGTGTATGCTGTTTCCTAAAACATCTAAAATACAAAGCCCCCGAGCAAAGGGGACTTCAACTCATGGACATATAACTTGGGAAGACTAAATATCAACAAGACACAGGCACCCCAAAGTTTAGGGCTGCTCTGCATACAAGAACCTCAACTTCGGTACACCTAAAGTATCCCAGGAAAAAGAGAAATGCATAAAGAAGTTGTGGTAATTTTGTACAACGGAATATCACTCAGACGTGAAATCAATGTCATAAGGCCAGTAGCAGCATAATGAGAGGATTTAGGTATGATGATTCTAAGGGAAATTAGTCACACAGAAAAAGAATCTTATCATAAGATATCACTTACAGAGGGAATGTCAACATCACAACACATGAACTGAATTAGGAAAGAGAGCAGCGTCTCACATTTAGAAAACACTCTTATGCCTCCTTAAGGGGAAAGGAGAGGTGGGGTGATGCATAAAACCAGAGTTTGATATTAGCACAGGTACCATTCCATAAACCAAATACAGAATAGACAAGACCTACACCTTCCTCAGTGAACGGGACTCAAAACCCCTATTCCCCACAGAGGAATATATCTGATTAGTAAGAATCTTAAAACCTATGTATTGATATGCCTCTGTAAGGGAATCAAGTGTGTCTAGACCGGCATAAACACGTCAGTGAAAATCAGCTCAACCCCATTATAAAAATGAATTTCAAAAACATAACAAAAAAACAGCGAAATTCTTACACAATTCCTTCAGGGGTTCTGATGAAACCTAGAATGACCCTATCTGCAAAGACAGCTGGATGAGACATAAGGCTGGACACTTGGGACTGAGAGGACTGGTGAGATTGGGAGAGATAATGCAGACCCTCTAAAGTAGTAATGCATGCCACCATTCCATGGGTCCCAAATTTCCAGGTAGAAGGGAATATCACTACAGTTATAACATGTATGGGAAACCTAGAGAATGGACACCCTGTGATGGCGAAAGGTTTCTGAAAGTCTCCTACTTTTTCCTCTCCTTGTGCTACAGTTTGGCATTCCAACAACTTTACTATCAATCTCCCAACTTAGGAGAGTCATCCCCTATAACCTCCTGGTTTGCACAGTTTGCTAATTGTGCAGAGGATGAAAGGGAAGAGGGAGGACCAATCAGAGAGTAGATGTAGGCCTTTGGACGGACACATGTCACTCTAAATTCCCGTCAGGAAGAAGAATTAACCAAAGCCTCAGCCACCCACAGGGAACCAGTATAGCCACCCCTGGAACCAGTATAGTTCCTGAAGCAAAATTGTGGATTTGCGGTCAGCTCCCAAAAATGGGATTTGAAAATTGGAGCTCAGGTGCAAAGCAAATCAAAAACCTGCATAGTTATAAAGGACTACTCTCTTCCAAAAATCTGTTGAGGGAAGGCAACAAAGCGGACTTGAAAATGAGTCAGAATTGCACAAAACATATTTCAAGAGGTAAATTGGAATCGCCTTTAAAGCACAGGAAAGGCATCACAACTTCGAGAATGATGCACTTGGCCAAAACCAGTGTATGACTTTTCTCCTGAATATATTCAAGAGAAAAGGCATAGGCCCTTTTTGGCCAATCAAGCAAGCGCGCAATGCAAATCCACACTACAAAGAATTTTCACTTCCCACCGGTCCAAAAGGACATCCGAAAATCTGTAAAAAACAGAAAGGCAAGACAGAGATGACAAGGGCATAAAGCAATATGATCCCAAGGGTCATGGAGGATTGTGATGACAAGTGTATGGAGCATTATGATGACAAGATTATGTATCATTTTGCTGTCAAAGGCATTGTGATGACAAGGTTCATGGAGCACTGTGATGACAAGCGTCATGGAGCATTGTGATTACAGGGTTCATGGAGCATTGGGATGACAAGGGCATGGAGCATTTTGATGACAAGATTCCCGGATCATTGTGTTGTCAGGGTTCATGGAGCATTGTGATGACAGTGGTCATGGCGCATTGTGATGACAGAAGTCATGGAGCATTGTGATGAGAACGTCATGGATCACTGGGCTGAAAATGTTCATGGAGTATTGTGATGACAGCGGTCAAGGATCATTGTGATGACAAGGTACTGGAGCATTGTGATGAGAAGACCATGGAGCCAAGTGATGACAAGTCTCATGGAGCATTCTGATGAAGAGGGTCATGGAGCATTGTGATTACAGGTGTCTTGGAGCATTGTGATGACAAGGGCATGGAACATTGGGATGAGAATGTCATAGAGCGTTCTGATGACATGCATCATGGAGCTTTGTGCTGACAAAGGCATGGTGCAATGTGATGACAAGGGTCAACGAGCATTGTGATGAAAATTTCATGGAGCATTTTGGTGACAAAGGTCACAGAGCCCTGTGATGACGAGGGCATGGACAATTGTGATGACAAAGGTCATGAAGCATTGTGATGACTGGAGTCACGGAGCATTGTGATGACAGGGGTCATAGAGCTTTGTGATGAAAAGGCAATGAGCATTGTGATGACAGGGGCATGGAGCATTGGCCTGACATGTTTCATGGATTATTGTGATGACAGTGGGCATGGTGCAGTGTGATGAGAAAGGCATTGAGCATTGTGATGAGAAGGTCATGGAGTATTTTGAAGACAGGTGTCAGGGAGCATTGTGATGACATATGTCATGGTCCATTGCGATGACAATGGAATGGAATATTGTGATGCCAAGTGTCTTGGAGGATTGTGATGACAAATGAAATGGAGCATTTTGATGACAAGGGCTTGGAGCATTGTGATGAAAATGGACATGGAGCATTGTGATGACAGGGGCATGGAGCATTGTGATGACAAGGGACATTGAGAATTTTGATGACAACTTCATGAAGCATTGTGATGACAAGCACATGGAGCTTCCTATGACAGGGGTCATGGAGCATTGCGATGACAAGTGCATAGAGAATTGTGATGACAAATCATGTAACACGGTGATGAGAAGTGTCATGGAGCACAGTGATGCCAAGAACGAGGAGAATTGTGATGACAGGGGACATGGAGCATTGTGATGACCAGGGCATGGAGCATTGTGATGGCAAGACCGTGGAGTATTTTGATGAGAAGACCATGGATAATTGTGATGACGAGCGTCATGGAGCACTGTAATGACAAGAGGAATGGAGCATTGTGATGAGAGTGGCCATGGAGCATTGTGATGACAAGGGTCATGGAGCATTTTGATGACAAGGGCGTGGAGCATTGTGATGAGAAGATCATGGGTAATTGTGATGACGAGCGTCATGGAGCACAGAAATGACAACGGGTATGGAGCATTGTGATGACAGTGGCCATGGAGCACTGTGATGACAAGTGTCATGGAGCATTCTGATGACAAGTTTCTGGAGTATTGTGACGACAATGGCATGGAACATTGTGATGAAAAGGGAATGGAGCATTGTGATAAAAAATGCATGAAGCCACTTCATGACAGGTTTCATGGAGCATTCTGACGACAAGTGTCAGGGAACATTGTGATGATAAGTGTATTGAGAATGGTGATGAAAAAGATCATGGAGCATTTTGACGAAAAGGACATGGAGTATTGTGATGACAGGCTTCATGGAGAATTGTGATGACAAGTGTTATGGAACATTGTGATCACAAGGGTTTGGAGCATTGTGATGATAGAAGTCATCGATCATTTAGATTTCAAGGTGCATGGAGCATTGTGATGACAAGGGCATGAAGCAATGTGATCCCAAGTTTAATGGAGGATTGTGATGACAATGGTAATGGAGTATTGTGATGACAAGCAAATGGAGCATTGTGATGACAAGGTCATGTAGCATTTTGCTGACACAGGCATGGAGCATTGTGATGATAAGGGTCATGGAGCACTGTGATGAGAAATATCACGGATCATTGTGATTACAGGGGTCATGGAGCATAGGGATGGCAAGGGCATGGATAATTGTGATGACAAGTGTCATTGAGCATTGGGCAGAAAGTGTTCATGGAGCACTGTGATGACTAGGGAATGGAGCATTGTGATGACAAGAGTCCCGGATCACTGTGTTGTCAGGGGTCATGGAGCGTTGTGATGACAGTTGTCAACGAGTATTGTGATGATAGTGATCATGAAGCATTGTGATGAGAAGTTCCTGGAGAATTGGACTGAAAATGTTCAGGAAGTATTGTGAGGACAGGGGTCATGGAGCATTGTGATGACAAGGGAATGGAGCACTGTGATGAAAAGTTCCTGGAGCATTGTGATGAGAAGACCATGGAGCCTTGCAATAACAAGTCTCATGGAGCATTCTGATGAAAAGGGGCATGGAGTATTGTGATTACAGGGGCCTTGGAGCATTGTGATGACAATGGCATGGAGCATTGTGATTACATGTGTCTTGGAGCATTGTGATGAAAATGGCATGGAGCCTTGTCATGACAGGGTTCAAGGAGCATATTGACGACAAGTGTCAGGGAGCATTGTGATGACAAGTGTATTTGAGAATTTTTATTACAAAGATCATGGAGCATTGTGATGAGAAGACCATGTATAATTGTGATGACGAGCGTCATGGGGCATTGTGATGAAAAGTGTTTTGTAATATTGTGATCACAAGGGTTTGGAGCATTGTTATGACAGAGGTCATGGAGCATTTTGATATCATTGTGATGACAATAGCATGAAGCATTATGATGATGGGCATGGTGCATTGTGATGACAGGGTTCATGGATCATTGAGATGAAAAAGGGCATAGAGCATTGTGATTAGAGGGTTCATGGAGCATTGTGATGACAATGGCATGGAGCATCATTATGTGAAGGCCATGGAACATTGTGATCACATGTGTCATGGAGCTTTGAGATGACAAGGGCATGGAGCATTGTGATTTAATGGGCCTTCAGCATTGTGATGACAGGTGTCATGGAACCTTGTGATGACTAGGCCGTGGAACATTGTGATGGCAGGGGTCATGGTGCATTGTTATGACAGAGGTAATGGAGCATTGTGATGAGAAGGGTATGGAACATTGGTCTGAAAAGTTTCAGGGATTATTGTGATGAGAGTGGGCATGGAGCATTGTGATGACAAGGGTATGGAACACTATGATACATGGGTCATGCAGGATTGTAATGAGAAGGGCATGGAGCATTGTGATGAGAGTGGGCATGGAGCATTGTGATGACAAGGGTACGGAACACTATGATACAGGGTCATGCATGATTGTAATGACAAGGGCATGGAGCATTGTGATGAGAAGGGCATCGAGCATTTTGATGACAAGTGTCATGGAGCTTTGTGATGACAAGGGCATTGAGCAATTTGATGGGAGAGTTCATGGAGCATTGTGATGACAATGACATGGAGCATTGTGATGCCAAGGGTCATGGAGCTTTGTGATGACAAGTCATGGAGCATTTTGATGACAAGAGCATGGTGCATTGTGATGAGAAGGGCAGGGAGCATTTTGATGACCGGGTCATGCAGCAATTTGATGAAAAGTGTAATGGAACATTTTGATGGCAGGGGTTATAGAACATTGTGATGTCAGGGGTCTTGGAGCTTTGGGATGAAAAGGATCATGGAGCATTTTGATGACAGGGGTTATGGAACATTGTGATGTCAGGGGTCATGGAACATTGTGAAGATAAGGGGATGTAGCTGTGTGATGACAGGTTCATGGAACATTGTGATTAAACGGGTGTGGGAGTATTGTGATGACTAGTGATGGAACACTGTGATATCTCATGTGAGAGAGCATTTTGATGAGAAGTGCATGGAGCATTGTGATTACAAGGATTATGGAGCATGGCAATGACAAGTATGTGGACCGTTGTGATGAAATGCGCGTGGCACATTTTGAAGACAATGGTCATGGAGCATTGTTCTCACAAAGAAATGGAGCATTGTGATGACAAGGGTCAGAGGGAATTGTGATGAAATGTTCATGGAGCATTGTGGTTACAAAGGTAAAAGAGCATTGTGATGACACGGGCATGGACCATTGTGATGACAAACGTTATGAAGCATTGTGATGACTGGAGTCACGGAGCATTGTGATGTCAGGGGTCATGGAGCATTGTGATGACATGTGTCATGGAGCATTGTGCTGACAAGTGCATGGAGCATTGTGCTGACAAGGGTCATCGAGCATTGTGCTGAGAAAGACATAGTGCATTGTGATGACAAGGGTCAAAGAGCATTGTGATGAAAAGTACATGGATCATTGTGGTTAAAAAGGTCACAGAGACTGTTGATGACGAGGGCATGGACCATTGTGGTGACAAAGGTCATGAAGCATTGTGATGACTGGAGTCACGGAGCATTGTGATGTCAGGGGTCATGGAGTATTGTGATAACAAGGGCATGGAGCATTGTGATGACAAGGGCATGGATCATTGGTCTAATAAGTTTCATGGATTATTGCGATGACAGTTGGAATGGTGCATTGTGATGAAAAGGGAATGGAGCATTGGGATGACCAGGTCATGCATTATTGTGAAGACAGGTGTCAGGGAGCATTGTGATGACATATGTAATGGCCCATTATGATGACAATGGTATGGAGCATTGGGATGCCAAGTGTCATGGAGGATTCTGATGACAAAGGTAAAGGAGCATTGTGATGACAATGGCTTGGAGCATTGTGATGACAAGGGTCAGGGAGCATTGTGCTGACAAGTGCATGGAGAATTGTGATGACAAGTGTCATGGAGCATTCTGATGACAAGCTTGTGGAGTATTTTGATGACAATGGCATGGAGCATTGTGATGAAAACGGCATGGGGCATTGTGATGAAAAAGGCATGGAGCCTTTTCCTGACAGGGTTCAAGGAGCATTCTGATGACAAGTGTCAGGGAGCATTGTGATGACAATTGTATTGGTAATTTTGATGAAAAAGTCATGGAGCATTGTGATGAAAAGGGCATGGAGTATTGTGATGAAAGGCATCATGGAGCGTTGTGATGATAAGTGTTATGGAACATTGTGATCACAAGGGTTTGGAGCATTGTGATGACAGAGTTCATGGATCATTTTGATTTCAAGGAGCATGGAGCATTGTGATGACAACGGCATGAAACAATGTGATCCCAAGGTTCATGGAGGATTGTGATGATAATGGTAATGGAGTATTGTGATGACAAGCGCATAGAGCATTGTAATGACAAGGTCATCTAGCATTTTGCTGAGAAAGGCATGGAACACTGTGATGAATGGGGTCATGGAGCACTGTGATGACAAGCGTCACGGAGCATTGTGAATACAGGGGTCATGGAGCATTGGGATGACAAGGGCATGGATAATTGTGATGACAACTGTCATGGAACACTTGGCTGAAAATTTTCATGGAGTGTTGTGATGACAGGGGTCATGGAGCATCGTGATGACTAGGGAATGGAGCATTGTGATGACAAGAATCCCGGATCATTGTCTTGTCAGGTGTCATGGAGTGTTGTGATGACAGTGGTCATGGAGCTTTGAGATGATATTGGCCATGGAGCACTGTGATGAATAGGTCGTGGAGCATTGGGCTGAAAATATTCATGGATTATTGTGATGACAGTGGTCATGGCGCATTGTGATGACAAGGGAATGGAGCATGGTGATGACAAGGTCCTGGAGCATTGTGATGAGAAGACCATGGCTACTTATGATGACAAGTCGCATGGAGTATTCTGAGGAAAAGGGACATGGAGCATTGTGACTACAGGGGTCTTGCAGCATTGTGATGACCAGGGCATGGAACACTGTGATACATGGGTCATGGGTCATGGATCTTTGTGATGACAAGTCATGGAGCATTGTGATGACCAGGGCATGGAGCATTGTGATGACAGGGGCATGGAGCATTGGTCTGACAAGATTCACAGATTACTGTGATGACAGTGGACATGGTTCATTGTGATGACAAGGGCATGGATCACTGTGAAGAGAAGGTCATGGAGTATTCTGAAGACAGGTGTCAGGGAGCATTGTGATGACATATGTCATGGTCCATTGCGATGACCATGGCTGGGAGTATTGTGATGCCAAATGTAATGGAGGATTGTGATGACAAATATAATGGAGCATTGTGATGACTAGGGCTTGGAGCATTATGATGACAATGGCCATTGAGAATTTTCATGACAAGGTCGTGAAGCATTGTGATGACAAGGTCCTGGAGCACTGTGATGAGTAAACCATGGAGCCTTGTGATGACAAGTCTCCTGGAGCATACTGATGAAAATGGGCATGGAGCATTGTGATTAGAGGGGTCTTGGCATATTGTGATGACAAGGGCATGGAGCGTTGTGAGGAGAAGGCCAAGGAGCATTCTGATGACATGGGTCATTGAGCTTTGTGATGACAAGGGCATGGAGCACTGTGATTACAGGGGTCTTGGAGCATTGTGATGAAAATGGCATGGATCATTGTGATGAAAAATGCATGGAGCCTTGTCATGACAGGATTCAAGGAGCATGCAGACAACAAGTGTCAGGGAATATTTTGATGACAAGTGTACTGAGCACTGTGATGACAAAGGTCATGGAGCATTCTGATGAGAAGACCATGGATAACTGTGATGACGAGCGTCAGGGTGCATTGTGATGACAAGTGATATGGAATATTGTGAACCCAAGGGTTTGGAGCATTGTTATGACAGAGGTCATGGAGCATTTTGATTTCATTGTGATGACAATAGCATGAATCATTATGATGATGGGCATGGTGCATTGTGATGAGAGGGTTCGTGGATCATTGAGATGAAAAGGGGCATAGAGCATTGTGATTAGAGGGTTCTTGGAGCATTGTGATGAGTAGTGTCAAGGAGCTTTGTGATGACAAGGCCATGGAACATCGTGATAGCAGGGGTCATGGAGCATTGTTATGACTGGGATAATGGAGCATTGTGATGGCAAGTGCATGGAGCATTGTGATGACAAGTCATGGAGCATTTTGATGACAAGGGTGAGGTGCATTTTGATGAGAAGTGAAGGGAGCATTTTGATGACAGGTTCATGGAACAATTTGATGAAAAGTGTCATGGAACATTTTGATGACAGGTATTATGAAACATTGTGATGTCAGGGGTCATGGAGCCTTTTGATGAAAAGGATGATGGAGCAGTTTGATCACAGGTGTTATGGAACATTTTGATGTCAGGGGTCATCGAACATTGTGATGATAAGTGCATGTAGCATTGTGATGACAGGTGCCATGAAACATTGTGATGAGAGAGGTGAGGGAGTATTGTGACAAATAGTGATGTAGCATTGTGATATCATTGGTGAGAGAGCATTTTGATGAGAAGTGCATGGAGCATTGTGATGAAAAATTTTATGGAGCATTGTGATGACAAGATTGTGGAGCACTGTGATGACAAGCACATGGTGCATTGTGATGACATGTGTCATGGAGCATTGTGCTGCCAAGCGCATGGAGCATTGTGATGACAAGGGTCAAAGAGCATTGTGATGAAAAGTTCATGGAGCATTGTGGTTAAAAAGGTCACAGAGACTGTTGATGACCAGGGCATGGACCATTGTGATGACAAAGGTCATGAAGCATTGTGATGATTGGAGTCACGGAGCATTGTGATGACAGGGGTCATGGAGCATTGTGATAACAAGGGCATGGAGCATTGTGATGACAAGGGCATGGAACATTGGTCTAATAAGTTTCATGGATTATTGTGATGACAGTTAGAATGGGGCATTGTGATGACAACGGCATGGAGCATTGTGATGACCAGGCCATGCAGTATTGTGAAGACAGGTGTCAGGGAGCATTGTGATGACATATGTAATGGCCCATTGTGATGACAATGGCATGGAGCATTGGGATGCCAAGTGTCATGGAGGATTCTGATGACAAAAGTAATGGAGCATTGTGATGACAATGGCTTGGAGCATTGTGATGACAAGGGTCAGGGAGCATTGTGCTGACAAGTGCATGGAGAATTGTAATGACATGTGTCAAGGAGGATTCTGATGACAAGCTTGTGGAGTATTTTGATGAAAATGGCATGGATCATTGTGATGAAAACGGCATGGGGCTTTGAGATGAAAAAGGCATGTAGCCTTTTCGTGACAGGGTTCAAGGAGCATTCTGATGAGAAGTGTCAGGGAGCATTGTGATGACAAGTGTATTGAAAATTGTGATGACAAAGCTCATGGAGCATTGTGATGAAAAGGGCATGGAGTATTCTGATGACAGGCATCATGGAGCGATGTGATGACAAGTGTTATGGAACATTGTGATCACAAGGGTTTGGAGTATTGTGATGACAGAGGTCATGGATCATTTTGATTTCAAGGAGCAGGGAGCATTGTGATGACAAGGCCATGAAGCAATGTGATCCAAAGGTTCATGGAGGATTGTGATGACAATGGAAATGGAGGACTGTGATGAAAAGCGCATAGAGCATTGTAATGGAATAGTCATGTAGCATTTTGCTGACAAACGCATGGAGCATTGTGATGACATGTGTCATGGAGCAATGTGATGACAAGCGTCACGGAGCATTGTGAATACACGGGTCATGGAGCATTGGGATGACAAGGGCATGGATCATTGTGATGACAAGGGTCATGGAGCACTGGGCTGAAAATGTTCATGGAGTGTTGTGATGACAGGGGTCATGGAGCATTGTGATGACTAGGGAATGGAGCATTGTGATGACAAGAGTCCCAGATCATTTTGTTGTCAGTTGTCATGGAGCGTTGTGATAACAGTGGTCATGGAGCATTGCGAGGATATTGGCCATGGAGCATTGTGATGAGTAGGTCGTTGAGCATTGGGCTGAAAATGTTCATGGACTATTGTGATGACAGGGGTCATGGAGCATTGTGATGACAAGGGAATGGAGCATGGTGATGACAAGGTCCTGGAGCATTGTGAGGAGAAGACCATGGAGACTTGTGATGACAAGTCTCATGGAGCATTCTGATGAAATGGGGGATGGAGCATTGTGATTACAGGGGTCTTGGAGCATTGTGATGACAAGGGCATGGAGCATTATGATGAGATGGCAATGAAGCATTCTGATGACATGCGTCATGGAGCTTTTTGATGACAAGGGCATGGATCATTGTGATTACAGGCATCTTGGAGCATTGTGATGAAAAGGGCATGGATTATTGTGATGACAAAGGCATGGAGCCTTGTCATGACAGGGTTCAAGGAGCATACTGACGACAAGTGTCAGGGAGCATTGTGATGACAAGTGTATTGCGCATTGTGATGAAAAAGATCATGGAGCATTGTGAAGAGAAGACCACGGATAATTGTGATGATGAGCGTCATGGGGTGTTGTGATGATAAGTGTTATGGAACATTGTGATCACAAGTGTTTGGAGCATTATGATGACAGAGGTCATGGAGAATATTGATTTCATTGTGATGACAATAGCCTGAAGCATTATGATGATGGGCATGGTGCATTTTGATGGCAGGGTTCATGGAACATTGAGATGAAAAGGAGCATGGAGCATTGTGTTTACAAAGGTCTTGGAGCATTGTGATGAGAAGGGCATGGAGCATTGTGATGAGTAGGCCATGGAACTTTCTGATGACATGCGTCATGGAGCTTTGTGATGACAAGGGCAAGGAGCATTGTGATTACAGGGGCCTTCAGCATTGTGATGACAAGTGTCATGGAACCTCGTGATGACTAGGCCGTGGAACATTGTGATGGCAGGGGTCATGGTGCATTGTTATGACAGAGTAATGGAGCATTGTGATGAGAAGGGCATGGAACATTGGTCTGTAATGTTTCTTGGATTATTGTGATGAGAGTGGGCCTGGAGCATTGTGATGACAAGGGTACGGAACACTAAGATACATGGGTCATGCAGGATTGCAATGACAAGGGCATGGAGCATTGCTATGAGAAGGGCATCGAGCATTGTGATGACAAGTGTCATGGAGCTTTGTGATGACAAGGGCATTGAGCAATGTTGTGAGAGGGTTCATGGAGCATTGTGATGACAATGACATGGAGCATTGTGATGCCAAGTGTCATGGAGTTTTGTGATGACAAGTCATGGAGCATTTTGATGACAAGGGCATGGTGCATTGTGATGAGAAGTGCAGGGAGCATTTTGATGACCGGGCCATGCAGCAATTTGATGAAAAGTGTAATGGAATATTTTGATGGCAGGTGTTATAGAACACTGTGATGTCAGGGGTCTTGGAGCTTTGGGATGAAAAGCATCATGGAGCATTTTGATGACATGGGTTATGGAACATTGTGATGTCAAGGGTCATGGAACATTGTGATGATAAGGGGATGTAGCAGTGTGATGACAGGGTCATGGAACATTGTGATTACATGGGTGAGGGTGTATTGTGATGACTAGTCATGGAACACTGTGATATCTCTGGTGAGAGAGCATTTTGTTGAGACGTGCATGGACCATTGTGATTACAAGGTTTATGGAGCATTGCAATGACAAGTATGTGGACCGTTGTGATGAAATGCGTGTGGCACATTGTGAAGACAATGGTCATGGAGCATTGTTCTGACAAAGAAATGGAGCATTGTGATAACAAGGGTCACTGTGAATTGTGATGAAAAGTTCATGGAGCATTGTGGTTACAAAGGTCACAGAAACTTTTGATGACACGGGCATGGATCATTGTGATGACAAACGTTATGAAGCATTGTGATGACTGGAGTCACGGAGCATTGTGATGACAGGGGTCATGGAGAATTGTAATGACATGTGTCATGGAGCATTGTGCTGACAAGTGCATGGAGCATTGTGATGACAAGGGTCATGGAGCATTGTGCTGAGAAAGGCATAGAGCATTGCGATGACAAGGGTCAAAGAGCATTGTGATGAAAAGTTCGTGGATCATTTTGGTTAAAAAGCTCACAGAGAGTGATGATGACGAGGGCATGTCCCATTGTGGTGACAAAGGTCATGAAGCATTGTGATGACTGGAGTCACAGATCGTTGTGATGGCAGGGGTCATGGAGCATTGTGATAACAAGGGCATGGAGCATTGTGATGACCAGGGCAAGGAGCATTGTTCTAATAAGTTTCATGGATTATTGCGATGACATTTGGAATGGCACATTGTGATGACAAGGGCATGGAGCATTGTGAAGACCAGGTCATGCAGTATTGTGAAGACAGGTGTCACGGAGCATTGTGATGACATATGTAATGGCCCATTGTGATGACAATGGCATGGAGCATTGTGATGCCTATTGTCATGGAGGATTTTGATGACAAATGTAATGGAGCACTGTGATGACAATGGCTTGGAGCATTGTGATGACAAGGGTCAGGGAGCATTGTGCTGACAAGTGCATGGAGAAATGTGATGACAAGGGTCATGGAGCATTCTGATGACAAGCTTGTGGAGTATTTTGATGACAATGGCATGGAGCATTGTGATGAAAACGGCATGGGGCATTGTGATGAAAATGGCATGGAACCTTTTCCTGACAGGGTTCAAGGAGCATACTGATGACAAGTGTCAGGGAGCCTGGTGATGACAAGTGTATTGAGAATTGTGATGACAAAGGTCATGGAGCTTTGTGATGAAAAGAGCATGGAGTATTGTGATGACAGGCATCATGGAGCATTGTGATGACAAGTGTTATGGATCATTGTGATCACAAGGTTTTGGAGCATTGTGATGACAGAGGTCATGGATCATTTTGATTTCAAGGAGCATGGAGCATTGTGAGGACAAGGGTATGAAGCAATGTGATGCCAAGTTTCATGGAGGATTGTGATGACAATGGAAATGGAGTATTGTGATGACTAGCGCATAGAGCATTGTAATGACAAGGTCATGTAGCATTTTGCTGACCAAGGCATGGAGCATTGTGATGACATGTGTCATGGAGCACTGTGATGACACGCGTCACGGAGCATTGTGAATACAGGGGTCATGGAGCATTGGGATGACAAGGTCATGGATCATTGTGATGACAAGGGTCATGGAGCACTGGGCTGATAATGTTCATGGAGTGCTGTGATGACAGGTGTCATGGAGCATTGTGATGACTATGGAATGGAGCATTGTGATGACAAGAGTCGCGGATCATTGTGTTGTCGGGTGTCATGGAGTGTTGTGATGACAGTGGTCATGGAGCATTGTGATGATATTGGCCATGGAGCATTGTGATGAATAGGTCTTGGAGCATTGGGCTGAAAAAATTCATGGATTTTTGTGATGACAAGGGTCATGGAGCATTGTGATGAGAAGGGAATGGAGCATGGTGATGACAAGGTCCTGGAGCATTGTGATGAGAAGACCATGGAGACTTGTCATGACAAGTCTCATGGAGCATTCTGATGAAAAGGGGCATGGAGCATTGTGATTACAGGGGTCTTGGAGCATTGTGATGACTAGGGCATGGAACACTGTGATACATGTGTCATGGGTCATGGAGCATTGTGATGACAAGGGCATGGATCATTGTGATGACAGGAGCATGGAGCATTTGTCTGACAAGATTCATAGATTATTGTGATGACAGTTGACATGGTGCATTGTGATGACAAGGGCATGGATCATTGTGTAGAGAAGGTCATGGTGTATTGTGTAGACAGGTGTCAGGGAGCATTGTGATGACATATGTCATGGTCCATTGCGATGACAATGGCAGGGAGTATTGTGATGCCAAATGAAATGGAGAATTGTGATGACAAATATAATGGAGCATCGTAATGACTATGGCTTGGAGCATTATGATGACAATGGCCATTGAGAATTTTCATGACAAGGTCGTGAAGCATTGTGATGACAAGTTCCTTGAGCACTGTGATGACAAAACCATGGAGCCTTGTGATGACAAGTCTCATGGAGCATACTGATGAAAAGGGTCTTGGAACATTGTGATGACAAGGGCATGGAGCATTGTGAGGAGAAGACCAAGGAGCATTCTGATGACATGCGTCATCGAGCTTTGTGATGACAAGGGCATGGAGCATTGTGATTACATGGGTCTTGGAGCATTGTGATGAAAATGGCATGGATCATTGTGATGAAATAGGCATGGAGCCTTGTCATGACAGGTTTCAAGGAGCATACAGACAACAAGTGTCAGGGAGCATTTTGATGACAAGTGTATTGAGCATTGTGATGACAAAGGTCATGGAGCATTGTGATGAGAAGACCATGGATAATTGTGATGATGAGCGTCATGGGGCATTGTGATGACAAGTGTTATGGAATATTGTGATCACAAGGGTTTGGAGCATTGTTATGACAGAGGTCATGGAGCATTTTGATTTCATTGTGATGACAATAGCATGAAGCATTATGATGATGGGCATGGTGCATTGTGATGACAGGGTTCATGGATCATTGAGATGAAAAGAGGCATAGAGGATTGTGATTACAGCGTTCTTGGAGCATTGTGATGAGAAGGGTCTTGGAGCTTTGTGATGACAAGGCCATGGAACATCGTGATGGTAGGGGTCATGGAGCATTGTTATGACAGGGGTAATGGAGCATTGTAATGGCAAGGGCATGGATCATTGTGATGAGAAGGCCATGGAGCATTCTGATGACATGTGTCATGGAGCTTTGTGAAGACAAGGGCATGGAGCAATGTGATGAGAGCGTGCATGGGGCATTGTGATGACAATGACATGGAGCATTGTGATGCCAAGGGTCACGGATCTTTGTGATGACAAAGGTCATGGAACATTTTGATGGCAAGGGCGTTGTGCATTGTGATAAGAAAGGCAGGGAACATTCTGATGACAGGGTCTTTGAGCAATTTGATGAAAAGTGTCATGGAACATTTTGATGACAGTTGTTATGGAACATTGTGATGTCAGGGGTCATCGAACATTGTGATGATAAGTGCATGTAGCATTGTGATGACAGGAGGGACGGAGTATTGTGACAAATAGTGATGTAGCATTGTGATATCAGTGGTGAGAGAGCATTTTGATGAGAAGTGCATGGAGCATTGTGATGACAAATTTTATGGATCATTGTGATGACAAGATTGTGGAGCACTGTGATGACAAGCACATGGTGCACTGCAATGACATTTGTCATGGAGCATTGTGATGACAAGGGTCAAAGAGCATTGTGATGCAAAGTTCATGGAGCATTGTGGTTCAAAAAAGTCACAGAGACTGTTGACGACCAGGGCATGGACCATTGTGATGACAAAGGTCATGAAGCATTGTGATGATTGGAGTCACGGAGCATTGTGATGACAGGGGTCATGGAGCATTGTGATAACAAGGGCATGGAGCATTGTGATGACAAGGGCATGGAACATTGGTCTAATAAATTTCATGGATTATTGTGATGACAGTTAGAATGGCGCATTGTGATGACAACGGCATGGAGCATTGTGATGACCAGGCCATGCAGTATTGTGAAGACAGGTGTCAGGGAGCATTGTGATGACATAGGAAATGGCCCATTGTGATGACAATGGCATGGAGCATTGTGATGACAAGGGTCAGGGAGGATTATGATGACAAAAGTAATGGAGCATTGTGATGACAAGGGTCAGGGAGCATTGTGCTGACATGTGCATGGAGAATTGTAATGTCAAGTGTCATGGAGCATTCTGATGACAAGCTTGTGGAGTATTTTGATGACAATGGCATGGAGCATTTTGATGAAAACGGCATGGGGCATTGTGATGAAAAAGGCATGGAGCCTTTTCGTGACAGGGTTCAAGGAGCATTCTGATGACAAGTGTCAGGGAGCATCGTGATGACAAGTGTATTGAAAATTGTGATGACAAAGGTCATGGAGCATTGTGATGAAAAGAGCATGGAGTATAGTGATGACAGGCATCATGGAGCGTTGTGATGACAAGTGTTATGGAACATTGTGATCACAAGTGTTTGGAGTATTGTGATGACAGAGGTCATGGATCATTTTGATTTCAAGGAGCAGGGAGCATTGTGATGACAAGGGCATGAAGCAATGTGATCCCAAGGTTCATGGAGGATTGTGATGACAATGGAAATGGAGTATTTTGATGACAAGCGCATAGAGCATTGTAATGGAAAGGTCATGTAGCATTTTGCTGACAAAGGCATGGAGCATTGTGATGACAGGTGTCATGGAGCTCTGTGATGACAAGCATCATGGAGCATTGTGAATACAGGGGTCATGGAGCATTGGGATGACAAGGGCATGGATCATTGTGATGACAAGTGTCAAGGAGCACTGGGCTGAAAATGTTCATGGAGTGTTGTGATGACAGGGGTCATGGAGCATTGTGATGACTATGGAATGGAGCATTGTGATGACAAGAGTCCCATATCATATTGTTGTCAGTTGTCATGGAGTATTGTGATAACAGTGGTCATGGAGCATTGTGAAGATATTGGCCAAGGAGCATTGTGATGAGTAGGTCGTGGAGCATTGGGCTGAAAATGTTATTGGACTACTGTGATGACAGGGGTCATGGAGTTTTGTGATGACAAGGGAATGGAGCATGGTGATGACAAGGTCCTGGAGCATTGTGAGGAGAAGACTATGGGGACTTGTGATGACAATCTCATGGAGCATTCTGATGAAAAGGGGGATGGAGCATTGTGATTACAGGGATCCTGGAGCATTGTGATGACAAGGGCATGGAGCATTATTGTGAGAAGGCCATGAAGCATTCTGATGACATGCGTCATGGAGTTTTTGATGACAAGGGCCTGGATCATTGTGATTACAGGGATCTTGGAGCATTGTGATGAAAAGGGCATGGATTATTGTGATGACAAATGCATGGAGCCTTGTCATGACATGGTTCAAGGAGCATACTGACGACATGTGTCAGGGAGCATTGTGATGACAAGTGTATTGAGCATTGTGATGACAAAGATCATGGAGCATTGTGAAGAGAAGACCATGGAAAATTGTGATGATGAGCGTCATGGGGTGTTGTAATGATAAGTGTTATGGAACAATGTGATCACAAGTGTTTGGAGCATTATGATGACAGAGGTCATGGAGAATATTGATTTCATTGTGATGACAATAGCCTGAAGCACGATGATGATGGGCATGGTGCATTGTGATAGCAGGGTTCATGGAGCATTGAGATGAAATTGGCATGGAGCATTGTGTTTACAAACGTCTTGGAGCATTGTGATGACAAGGGCATGGAGCATTGTGATGAGAAGGCCATGGAACTTTCTGATGACATGCGTCATGGAGCTTTGTGATGACAAGGGCAAGGAGCATTGTGATTACAGGGGCCTTCAGCATTGTGATGACAAGTGTCATGGAACCTTGTGATGACTAGGCCATGGAACATTGTGATGGCAGGGGTCATGGTGCATTGTTATGACAGAGGTAATGGAGCATTGTGATGAGAAGGGCATGGGACAGTGTTCTGAAATGTTTCATGGATTATTGTGATGAGAGTGGGCCTGGAGCATTGTGATGACAAGGGTACGGAACACTATGATACATGGGTCATGCAGGATTGTAATGACAAGGGCATGGAGCATTGCTATGAGAATTGCATCGAGCATTGTGATGACAAGTGTCATGGAGCTTTGTGATGACAAGGGCATTGAGCAATATTATGAGAGGGTTCATGGAGCATTGTGATGACAATGACATGGAGCATTGTGATGCCAAGGGTCATGGAGCTTTGTGATGACAAGTCATGGAGCATTTTGATGACAAGGGCATGGTGCATTGTGATGAGAAGTGCAGGGAGCATTTTGATGACCGGGCCATGCAGCAATTTGATGAAAAGTGTAATGGAATATTTTGATGGCAGGTGTTATAGAACATTGTGATGTCAGGGGTCTTGGAGCTTTGGGATGAAAAGGATCATGGAGCATTTTGATGACAGGGGTTATGGAACATTGTGATGTCAGGGGTCATGGAACTTTGTGATGATAAGGGGATGTAGCAGTGTGATGACAGGGTCATGGAACATTGTGATTACAGGGGTGAGGTTGTATTGTGATGACTAGTGATGGAACACTGTGATATCTCTGGTGAGAGAGCATTTTGATGAGACGTGCATGGACCATTGTGATTACAAGGTTTATGGAGCATTGCAATGACAAGGTTGTGGACCGTTGTGATGAAATGCGCGTGGTACATTGTGAAGACAATGGTCATGGAGCATTGTTCTGACAAAGAAATGGAGCATTGTGATAACAAGGGTCACTGTGAATTGTGATGAAAAGTTCATGGAGCATTGTGGTTACAAAGGTCACAGAAACTTTTGATGACACGGGCATGGATCATTGTGATGACAAACGTTATGAAGCATTGTGATGACTGGAGTCACGGAGCATTGTGATGACAGGGGTCATGGAGCATTGTAATGACATGTGTCATGGAGCATTGTGCTGACAAGTGCATGGAGCATTGTGATGACAAGGGTCATGGAGCATTGTGCTGAGAAAGGCATAGAGCATTGTGATGACAAGGGTCAAAGAGCATTGTGATGAAAAGTTCATGGATCATTTTGGTTAAAAAGCTCACAGAGAGTGATGATGACGAGGGCATGTCCCATTGTGGTGACAAAGGTCATGAAGCATTGTGATGACTGGAGTCACAGATCATTGTGATGGCAGGGGTCATGGAGCATTTATATAACAAGGGCATGGAGCATTGTGATGACCAGGGCAAGGAGCATTGGTCTAATAAGTTTCATGGATTATTGCGATGACAGTTGGAATGGCGCATTGTGACGACAAGGGCATGGAGCATTGTGATGGCCAGGTCATGCAGTATTGTGAAGACAGGTGTCAGGGAGCATTATGATGACATATGTAATGGCCCATTGTGATGACAATGGCATGGAGCATTGGGATGCCAAGTGTCATGGAGGATTCTGATGGCAAAGGTAATGGAGCATTGTGATGACAATGGCTTGGAGCATTGTGATGACAAGGATCAGGGAGCATTGTGCTGACAAGTGCATGGAGAAATGTGATGACAAGGGTCATGGAGCATTCTGATGACAAGCTTGTGGAGTATTTTGATAACAATGGCATGGAGCATTGTGATGAAAACGGCATGGGGCATTGTGATGAAAATGGCATGGAGCCTTTTCCTGACAGGGTTCAAGGAGCATACTGATGACAAGTGTCAGGGAGCCTGGTGATGACAAGTGTATTGAGAATTGTGATGACAAAGGTCATGGAGCTTTGTGATGAAAAGAGCATGGAGTATTGTGATGACAGGCATCATGGAGCATTGTGATGACAAGTGTTATGGATCATTGTGATCACAAGGTTTTGGAGCATTGTGATGACAGAGGTCATGGATCATTTTGATTTCAAGGAGCATGGAGCATTGTGAGGACAAGGGCATGAAGCAATGTGATCCCAAGTTTCATGGAGGATTGTGATGACAATGGAAATGGAGTATTGTGATGACTAGCGCATAGAGCATTGTAATGACAAGGTCATGTAGCATTTTGCTGACCAAGGCATGGAGCATTGTGATGACAAGCGTCAAAGAGCATTGTGATGAAAAGTTCATGGATCATTTTGGTTAAAAAGCTCACAGAGAGTGATGATGACGAGGGCATGGCCCATTGTGGTGACAAAGGTCATGAAGCATTGTGATGACTGGAGTCACAGAGCATTGTGATGGCAGGGGTCATGGAGCATTGTCATAACAAGGGCATGGAGCATTGTGATGACCAGGGCAAGGAGCATTGGTCTAATAAGTTTCATGGATTATTGCGATGACAGTTGGAATGGCGCATTGTGATGACAAGGGCATGGAGCATTGTGATGGCCAGGTCATGCAGTATTGTGAAGACAGGTGTCAGGGAGCATTGTGATGACATATGTAATGGCCCATTGTGATGACAATGGCATGGAGCATTGGGATGCCAAGTGTCATGGAGGATTCTGATGGCAAAGGTAATGGAGCATTGTTATGACAATGGCTTGGAGCATTGTGATGACAAGGGTCAGGGAGCATTGTGGTGACAAGTGCATGGAGAATTGTGATGACAAGTGTCATGCAGCATTCTGATGAAAAGCTTGTGGATTATTTTGATGACAATGGCATGGAGCAGTGTGATGAAAACGGCATGGGGCAATGTGATGAAAATGGCATGCAGCCTTTTCGTGGCAGGGTTCAAGGAGCATTCTGATGACAAGTGTCAGGGAGCATTGTGATGACAAGTGTATTGAGAATTGTGATGACAATAGTCATGGAGCATGGTGATGAGAAGGCCATGGATAATTGTGATGATGATCGTCATGGGGTGTTGTTATTATAAGTGATATGGAACATTGTGATCACAAGGCTTTGGAGCATTATGATGACAGAGGTCATGGAGAATTTTGATTTCATCGTGATGACAATAGCCTGAAGCATTATGATGATGGGCATGGTGCATTGTGATGACAGAGTTCATGGAGCATTGAGATGAAAAGGGGCATGTAGCATTGTGATTACAGGGGTCTTGGAGCATTGTGATGACAAGCGCATAGAGCATTGTAATGACAAGGTCATGTAGAATTTTCCTGAGATTGGCATGGAGCATTGTGATGACAGGTGTCATGGAGAACTCTGACACAATTGTCATGGAGCATTTTTAATACAGAAGTCATGGATCATTGGGATGACAAGTGCATGGATCATTGTGATGACAAGGGTCATGGAGCATTGGGCTGAAAATGTTCATGGAGTATTGTGATGACAGGGGTCATGGAGCATTTTGATTACAGGGGTCTTGGAGCACTGTGATGACAAGAGTCCCGGATCATTGTGTTGTCACGTGTCATGGAGTGTTGTGATGACAGGGTTCATGGCGCATTGAGATGAAAAGGGGCATGGAGCACTGTGTTTACAGGGGTTTTGGAGCATTGTGATGACAAGGGCATGTGGCATTTTGATGAGACGTCCATGGAACATTCTAATGACATGTGTCATGGAGCTTTGTGATGACAACGGCATGGAGCATTGTGATTAAAGGGGTCTTGGAGCATTGTGATGACAAGTGTCATGGAGCCTTGTGATGACAAGGCCGTGGAACATTGTGATGGCAGCGGTCATGGAGCATTCTGACGACAAATGTCAGTGAGCATTGTGATGACAATGTATTGAGAATTGTGATGACAAAGTTCATGGAGCATTGTGATGAAAAGTGCATGGAGTATTGTGATGACAGTGGTCATGGAGCTTTGTGATGACAAGTGTTATGGAACATTGTGATGACAGGAGTCACGGAGCATTGTGATGACAGGGGTCATGGAGCATTGTGATAGCAAGGGCATGGAGCATTGTGATGAAAGGGGAATGGAGCATTGGTCTGACAAGTTTCATAGATTATTGTGATGACTGTGGACATGGTGCATTGTGATGACAAGGGCATGGAGCATTGTGATGACAAGAGTCCCGGATCATTGTGTTGTCAGGTGTTATGGGTGGTTGTGATGACAGTGGTCATGGAGCATTGTGATGATATTGGTCATGGAGCATTGTGATGAGAAGGTCATGGAGCATTGGGCTGAAAATATTAATGGATTATTGTAATGACAGGGGTCATGGAGCATTGTGATGACAAGGGAATAGAGCATGGTGATGACAATGTCCTGGAGCATTGTGATGAGATGACCATGGAGACTTGTGATGACAAGTCTCATGGAGCATTCTAATGAAAAGGGGCATGGAGCATTGTGATTACAGTGGTCTTGGAGCATTGTGATGACAAGGGCATGGAGCATTTTGAGGAGAAGGCCATCGAGAATTCTCATGACATGCGTCATGGAGCTTTGTACTGACAAGGCCATGGAGCATTGTGATAACAGGGGTCTTGGAGCATTGTGATGAAAAGGCATGGATCATTGTGATGAAAAAGGCATGGAGCCTTGTCATCACAGGGTTCAAGGAGCATACTGACGACAGGTGTCAGGGAGTATTGTGATGACAAGTGTATTGAGCATTTTGATGACAATGATCATGGAGCTTTGTGATGAGAAGACCATGGATAACTGTGATGAAGATCGTCATGGGGTGTTGTGATGATAAGTGTTATGGAACATTGTGATCACAAGGGTTTGGAGCATTATGATGACAGAGGTCATGGAGAATTTGGATTTCATTGTAGTGACAATAGCCTGAAGCATTATGATGATGGGCATGGTGCATTGTGATGACAGAGTTCATGGAGGATTGAGATGAAAATGGGCATGGATCATAGTGTTTACAGGGGTCTTGGAGCATTGTGATGACAAGGGCATGGAGCATTGTGATGAGAAGGCCATGGAACCTTCTGATACATGCGTCATGGAGCTTTGTTATGACAAGGGCTTGGAGAATTTTGATTACAAGTTTCTTGGAGCATTGTGATGACAAATATCATGGAGCCTTGTGATGACAAAGCCGTGGAACATTGTGATGCCAGTGGTCATGGTGCATTGTTATGACAGAGGTAATGGAGCATTGTGATGAGAAGGGCATTGAGCATTGGTTTGAAATATTTCATAGATTATTGTGATGAGAGAGGGCTGGAGCATTGTGATGACAAGGGCACAGAACAATGTGATACATGGGTCATGGAGGATTTTAATGACAAGGGCATGGAGCAATGTGATGAGAGGGTACATGGAGCATTGTGATGACAATGCCATGGAGCATTGTGAGGAAATGGCCATGGAGCATTCTGATGACATGCCTCATCGAGCTTTTTGATGACAAGGGCATGGAACATTGTGATTACAGGGGTCTTGGAGCATTGTGATGAAAAGGGCATGGATCATTGTGATGAAAAAGGCATGGAGCCTTGTCATGACAGGGTTCAAGGAGCATACTGACGACATGTGTCAGGGAGCATTGTGAAGACAAGTGTATCGAGCAATGTGATGACAAAGATCAGGGAGCATTGTGATCAGAAGACCAAGGATAATTGTGATGATCGTCATGGGGTGTTGTGATGATAAATGTTATGGAACATTGTGATCACAAGTGTTTGGAGCATTATGATGACAGAGGTCATGGAGACTTTTGATTTCATTTTAATGACAATAGCCTGAAGCATTATGATGATGGGCATGGTGCATTGTGATGACAGGCTTCATGGAGCATTGAGATGAAAAGGGGCATGGAGCATTGTGATTACAGGGGTCTTGTAGCATTGTGATGACAAGCGCATAGAGCATTGTAATGAAAAGATCATGTAGAATTCTGCAGACAAAGGCATGGAGCACTGTGATGACAGGTGTCATGGAGCACTGTGATGACATGTGTCACGGAACATTCTGAATACAGGGGTCATGGATCATTGTGATGACAAGGGTCATGGAGCATTGGGCTGAAAATGTTCATGGAGTACTGTGATGACAGGGGTCATGGAGCATTGTGATGACAGAGATCATGGAGAATTTTGATTTCATTGTGCTGACAATAGCCGGAAGCATTATAATGATGGGCATGATGCATTGTGATGACAGAGTTCATGGAGCATTGAGATGAAAAGGGGCATGGAGCATTTTGATTACAGGGGTCTTGGAGCATTGTGATGACAAGGGCATGGAGCATTTTGATGAGAAGGACATGGAACATTCTGATGACATGTGTCATGGTGCTTTGTGATGACAAGGGCATGGATCATTGTGATTACAGGGGTCTTGGAGCATTATGATGACAAGGGTCATGGAGCTTTGTGATGACAAGGCCGGGGAACATTGTGATGGCAGGGGTCAAGGAGCATTGTTATGACAGGGGTAATGGAGCATTGTGATGAGAACGGCATGGAGCATTGTGATTACAAGTTTTATGGAGCATTGCGATGACAAATCTGTGGACCTTTGGGATAAAAACCGCGTGGTTCATTGTGATGACAAGGGTCACGGAGCATTTTTCTGACAAAGGCATGGAGCACTGTGATGACAAGGTTCACGGAGCATTGTGATGAAAAGTTCATGAAGCATTGTGGTTAAAAATGTCACAAAGCCTTGTGATGACACGGACATGGACCATTGTGATGACAAATGTTATGAAGCATTGTGATGACTGGAGTCACGGAGCATTGTGATGACAGGGTCATGGAGCATTGTGATGACAAGGGCATAGAGCATTGGGCTGAGAAAGGCGTAGATCATTGTGATGACAAGGGTCAAAGAGCATTGTGATGAAAAGTTCATGGAGCATTGTGGTTAAAAAGGTCACAGAGACTCTTGATGATGAGGTAGTGGACCATTGTGATGACAAAGGTCATGAAGCATTGTGATGACTGGAGTCACGGAAAATGGTGATGACAGGGGTCATGGAGCATTGTGATAACAATGGCATGGAGCATTGTGATGACAAGGGCATGGAGCATTGGTCTAATCTATTTCATGGATTATTGCGATGACATTTGGAATGGCGCATTGTGATGACAAGGGCATGGAGCATTGTGATGACCAGCTCATGCAGTATTGTGAAGAGAAGTGTCAGGGAGCATTGTGATGACATATGTAATGGCCCATTGTGATGAAAATGGCATGGAGCATTGTGATGCCAAGTTTCATGAAAGATTCTGATGACAAAGGTAATGGAGCATTGTTATGACAATGGCTTGGAGCATTGTGATGACAAGGGTCAGGGAGCATTGTGCTGACAAGTGCATGGAGAATTGTGATGACAAGTGTCATGCAGCATTCTGATGAAAAGCTTGTGGATTATTTTGATGACAATGGCATGGAGCATTGTGATGAAAACGGCATGGGGCAATGTGATGAAAATGGCATGCAGCCTTTTCGTGGCAGGGTTCAAGGAGCATTCTGATGACAAGTGTCAGGGAGCATTGTGATGACAAGTGTATTGAGAATTGTGATGACAATAGTCATGGAGCATGGTGATGAGAAGGCCATGGATAATTGTGATGATGATCGTCATGGGGTGTTGTTATTATAAGTGATATGGAACATTGTGATCACAAGGCTTTGGAGCATTATGATGACAGAGGTCATGGAGAATTTTGATTTCATCGTGATGACAATAGCCTGAAGCATTATGATGATGGGCATGGTGCATTGTGATGACAGAGTTCATGGAGCATTGAGATGAAAAGGGGCATGTAGCATTGTGATTACAGGGGTCTTGGAGCATTGTGATGACAAGCGCATAGAGCATTGTAATGACAAGGTCATGTAGAATTTTCCTGAGATTGGCATGGAGCATTGTGATGACAGGTGTCATGGAGAACTCTGACACAATTGTCATGGAGCATTTTTAATACAGAAGTCATGGATCATTGGGATGACAAGTGCATGGATCATTGTGATGACAAGGGTCATGGAGCATTGGGCTGAAAATGTTCATGGAGTATTGTGATGACAGGGGTCATGGAGCATTTTGATTACAGGGGTCTTGGAGCACTGTGATGACAAGAGTCCCGGATCATTGTGTTGTCACGTGTCATGGAGTGTTGTGATGACAGGGTTCATGGCGCATTGAGATGAAAAGGGGCATGGAGCACTGTGTTTACAGGGGTTTTGGAGCATTGTGATGACAAGGGCATGCGGCATTTTGATGAGACGTCCATGGAACATTCTAATGACATGTGTCATGGAGCTTTGTGATGACAACGGCATGGAGCATTGTGATTAAAGGGGTCTTGGAGCATTGTGATGACAAGTGTCATGGAGCCTTGTGATGACAAGGCCGTGGAACATTGTGATGGCAGGGGTCATGGAGCATTGTTATGACAGGTGTAATGGAGCATTGTGATGAGAAGGGCATGCAGCATTGTGATTACAATTTTTATGGTGCATTGTGATGACAAATTTTTGGACCGTTGTGATGAAAAGCGCGTGGCACATTGTGATGACAATGGTCATGGAGCATTTTAATGACAAAGGCATGGAGCATTGTGATGACAAGGGTCACGGAACATTGTGATGAAATGTTCATGGAGCATTGTGGATACAAAGGTAACAGAGCCTTGTGATGACTTGGGCATGGACCATTGTGATGACAAATATTATGAAACACTGTGATGACCGGAGTCACAGAGCATTGTGATGACAAGGTCCTGGAGCATTGTGATGAGATGACCATGGAGACTTGTGATGACAAGTCTCATGGAGCATTCTGATGAAGAGGGGCAAGGAGCATTGTGATTACAGGGGTCTTGGAGCATTGTGATGACAAGGGCAAGGAGCACTGTGAGGAGAAGGCCATGGAGCATTCTGATGACATACGTCATGGAGCATTGTGCTGAGAAAGGCATAGAGCATTGTGATGACAGGGGATAAAGAGCATTGTGAAGAAAAGTTCATGGAGCATTGTGGTTATAAAGGTCACAGAGACTCTTGATGATGAGGGCATGGAGCATTGTGATGACAAAGTTCATGAAGCATTGTGATGACTGGAGTCACGGAGCATTGTGATGACAGGGGTCTTGGAGCATTCTGATTACAAGGGCATGGAGCATTGTGATGACAAGAGCATGGAGCATTGTGATGACCTTGTCATGCAGTATTGTGAAGACAGTTGTCAGGGAGCATTGTGCTGACATATATAATGGCCCATTGTGATGACAATGGCATGGAGCATTGGGATGCCAAGTGTCATGGAGGATTCTGAAGACAAAGGTAATGGAGCATTGTGATAACATTGGTTTGGAGCATTGTGATGACAAGGTTCAGGGAACATTGTGCTGACAAGTGCATGGAGAATTGTGATGACAAGGGTCATGGAACATTCTGCTGACAAGCTTGTGGAGTATTTTGATGACAATGGCATGGAGCATTGTGATGAAAACGGCATGGGGCATTGTGATGAAAATTGCATGGAGACTTTTCGTGACAGGTTTCATGGAGCATTCTGACGACAAATGTCAGTGAGCATTGTGATGACAATGTATTGAGAATTGTGATGACAAAGTTCATGGAGCGTTGTGATGAAAAGTGCATGGAGTATTGTGATGACAGTGGTCATGGAGCTTTGTGATGACAAGTGTTATGGAACATTGTGATGACAGGAGTCACGGAGCATTGTGATGACAGGGGTCATGGAGCATTGTGATAACAAGGGCATGGAGCATTGTGATGAAAGGGGAATGGATCATTGGTCTGACAAGTTTCATAGATTATTGTGATGACTGTGGACATGGTGCATTGTGATGACAAGGGCATGGAGCATTGTGATGACAAGAGTCCCGGATCATTGTGTTGTCAGGTGTTATGGGTGGTTGTGATGACAGTGGTCATGGAGCATTGTGATGATATTGGTCATGGAGCATTGTGATGAGAAGGTCATGGAGCATTGGGCTGAAAATGTTATTGGATTATTGTAATGACAGGGGTCATGGAGCATTGTGATGACAAGGGAATAGAGCATGGTGATGACAATGTCCTGGAGCATTGTGATGAGATGACCATGGAGACTTGTGATGACAAGTCTCATGGAGCATTCTAATGAAAAGGGGCATGGAGCATTGTGATTACAGTGGTCTTGGAGCATTGTGATGACAAGGGCATGGAGCATTTTGAGGAGAAGGCCATCGAGAATTCTCATGACATGCGTCATGGAGCTTTGTACTGACAAGGCCATGGAGCATTGTGATAACAGGGGTCTTGGAGCATTGTGATGAAAAGACATGGATCATTGTGATGAAAAAGGCATGGAGCCTTGTCATCACAGGGTTCAAGGAGCATACTGACGACAGGTGTCAGGGAGTATTGTGATGACAAGTGTATTGAGCATTTTGATGACAATGATCATGGAGCTTTGTGATGAGAAGACCATGGATAACTGTGATGAAGATCGTCATGGGGTGTTGTGATGATAAGTGTTATGGAACATTGTGATCACAAGGGTTTGGAGCATTATGATGACAGAGGTCATGGAGAATTTGGATTTCATTGTAGTGACAATAGCCTGAAGCATTATGATGATGGGCATGGTGCATTGTGATGACAGAGTTCATGGAGGATTGAGATGAAAATGGGCATGGATCATAGTGTTTACAGGGGTCTTGGAGCATTGTGATGACAAGGGCATGGAGCATTGTGATGAGAAGGCCATGGAACCTTCTGATACATGCGTCATGGAGCTTTGTTATGACAAGGGCTTGGAGAATTTTGATTACAAGTTTCTTGGAGCATTGTGATGACAAATATCATGGAGCCTTGTGATGACAAAGCCGTGGAACATTGTGATGCCAGTGGTCATGGTGTATTGTTATGACAGAGGTAATGGAACATTGTGATGATAAGGGCATTGAGCATTGGTTTGAAATATTTCATGGATTATTGTGATGAGAGAGGGCTGGAGCATTGTGATGACAAGGGCACAGAACAATGTGATACATGGGTCATGGAGGATTTTAATGACAAGGGCATGGAGCAATGTGATGAGAGGGTACATGGAGCATTGTGATGACAATGCCATGGAGCATTGTGAGGAAATGGCCATGGAGCATTCTGATGACATGCCTCATCGAGCTTTTTGATGACAAGGGCATGGAACATTGTGATTACAGGGGTCTTGGAGCATTGTGATGAAAAGGGCATGGATCATTGTGATGAAAAAGGCATGGAGCCTTGTCATGACAGGGTTCAAGGAGCATACTGACGACATGTGTCAGGGAGCATTGTGAAGACAAGTGTATCGAGCAATGTGATGACAAAGATCAGGGAGCATTGTGATCAGAAGACCAAGGATAATTGTGATGATCGTCATGGTGTGTTGTGATGATAAATGTTATGGAACATTGTGATCACAAGTGTTTGGAGCATTATGATGACAGAGGTCATGGAGACTTTTGATTTCATTTTAATGACAATAGCCTGAAGCATTATGATGATGGGCATGGTGCATTGTGATGACAGGCTTCATGGAGCATTGAGATGAAAAGGGGCATGGAGCATTGTGATTACAGGGGTCTTGTAGCATTGTGATGACAAGCGCATAGAGCATTGTAATGAAAAGATCATGTAGAATTCTGCAGACAAAGGCATGGAGCACTGTGATGACAGGTGTCATGGAGCACTGTGATGACATGTGTCACGGAACATTCTGAATACAGGGGTCATGGATCATTGTGATGACAAGGGTCATGGAGCATTGGGCTGAAAATGTTCATGGAGTACTGTGATGACAGGGGTCATGGAGCATTGTGATGACAGAGATCATGGAGAATTTTGATTTCATTGTGCTGACAATAGCCGGAAGCATTATAATGATGGGCATGATGCATTGTGATGACAGAGTTCATGGAGCATTGAGATGAAAAGGGGCATGGAGCATTTTGATTACAGGGGTCTTGGAGCATTGTGATGACAAGGGCATGGAGCATTTTGATGAGAAGGACATGGAACATTCTGATGACATGTGTCATGGTGCTTTGTGATGACAAGGGCATGGATCATTGTGATTACAGGGGTCTTGGAGCATTATGATGACAAGGGTCATGGAGCTTTGTGATGACAAGGCCGGGGAACATTGTGATGGCAGGGGTCAAGGAGCATTGTTATGACAGGGGTAATGGAGCATTGTGATGAGAACGGCATGGAGCATTGTGATTACAAGTTTTATGGAGCATTGCGATGACAAATCTGTGGACCTTTGGGATAAAAACCGCGTGGTTCATTGTGATGACAAGGGTCACGGAGCATTTTTCTGACAAAGGCATGGAGCACTGTGATGACAAGGTTCACGGAGCATTGTGATGAAAAGTTCATGAAGCACTGTGGTTAAAAATGTCACAAAGCCTTGTGATGACACGGACATGGACCATTGTGATGACAAATGTTATGAAGCATTGTGATGACTGGAGTCACGGAGCATTGTGATGACAGGGTCATGGAGCATTGTGATGACAAGGGCATAGAGCATTGGGCTGAGAAAGGCGTAGATCATTGTGATGACAAGGGTCAAAGAGCATTGTGATGAAAAGTTCATGGAGCATTGTGGTTAAAAAGGTCACAGAGACTCTTGATGATGAGGTAGTGGACCATTGTGATGACAAAGGTCATGAAGCATTGTGATGACTGGAGTCACGGAAAATGGTGATGACAGGGGTCATGGAGCATTGTGATAACAATGGCATGGAGCATTGTGATGACAAGGGCATGGAGCATTGGTCTAATCTACTTCATGGATTATTGCGATGACATTTGGAATGGCGCATTGTGATGACAAGGGCATGGAGCATTGTGATGACCAGCTCATGCAGTATTGTGAAGAGAAGTGTCAGGGAGCACTGTGATGACATATGTAATGGCCCATTGTGATGAAAATGGCATGGAGCATTGTGATGCCAAGTTTCATGAAAGATTCTGATGACAAAGGTAATGGAGCATTGTTATGACAATGGCTTGGAGCATTGTGATGACAAGGGTCAGGGAGCATTGTGCTGACAAGTGCATGGAGAATTGTGATGACAAGTGTCATGCAGCATTCTGATGAAAAGCTTGTGGATTATTTTGATGACAATGGCATGGAGCAGTGTGATGAAAACGGCATGGGGCAATGTGATGAAAATGGCATGCAGCCTTTTCGTGGCAGGGTTCAAGGAGCATTCTGATGACAAGTGTCAGGGAGCATTGTGATGACAAGTGTATTGAGAATTGTGATGACAATAGTCATGGAGCATGGTGATGAGAAGGCCATGGATAATTGTGATGATGATCGTCATGGGGTGTTGTTATTATAAGTGATATGGAACATTGTGATCACAAGGCTTTGGAGCATTATGATGACAGAGGTCATGGAGAATTTTGATTTCATCATGATGACAATAGCCTGAAGCATTATGATGATGGGCATGGTGCATTGTGATGACAGAGTTCATGGAGCATTGAGATGAAAAGGGGCATGTAGCATTGTGATTACAGGGGTCTTGGAGCATTGTGATGACAAGCGCATAGAGCATTGTAATGACAAGGTCATGTAGAATTTTCCTGAGATTGGCATGGAGCATTGTGATGACAGGTGTCATGGAGAACTCTGACACAATTGTCATGGAGCATTTTTAATACAGAAGTCATGGATCATTGGGATGACAAGTGCATGGATCATTGTGATGACAAGGGTCATGGAGCATTGGGCTGAAAATGTTCATGGAGTATTGTGATGACAGGGGTCATGGAGCATTTTGATTACAGGGGTCTTGGAGCACTGTGATGACAAGAGTCCCGGATCATTGTGTTGTCACGTGTCATGGAGTGTTGTGATGACAGGGTTCATGGCGCATTGAGATGAAAAGGGGCATGGAGCACTGTGTTTACAGGGGTTTTGGAGCATTGTGATGACAAGGGCATGCGGCATTTTGATGAGACGTCCATGGAACATTCTAATGACATGTGTCATGGAGCTTTGTGATGACAACGGCATGGAGCATTGTGATTAAAGGGGTCTTGGAGCATTGTGATGACAAGTGTCATGGAGCCTTGTGATGACAAGGCCGTGGAACATTGTGATGGCAGGGGTCATGGAGCATTGTTATGACAGGTGTAATGGAGCATTGTGATGAGTAGGGCATGCAGCATTGTGATTACAATTTTTATGGTGCATTGTGATGACAAATTTTTGGACCGTTGTGATGAAAAGCGCGTGGCACATTGTGATGACAATGGTCATGGAGCATTTTAATGACAAAGGCATGGAGCATTGTGATGACAAGGGTCACGGAACATTGTGATGAAATGTTCATGGAGCATTGTGGATACAAAGGTAACAGAGCCTTGTGATGACTTGGGCATGGACCATTGTGATGACAAATATTATGAAACACTGTGATGACCGGAGTCACAGAGCATTGTGATGACAAGGTCCTGGAGCATTGTGATGAGATGACCATGGAGACTTGTGATGACAAGTCTCATGGAGCATTCTGATGAAGAGGGGCAAGGAGCATTGTGATTACAGGGGTCTTGGAGCATTGTGATGACAAGGGCAAGGAGCACTGTGAGGAGAAGGCCATGGAGCATTCTGATGACATACGTCATGGAGCATTGTGCTGAGAAAGGCATAGAGCATTGTGATGACAGGGGATAAAGAGCATTGTGAAGAAAAGTTCATGGAGCATTGTGGTTATAAAGGTCACAGAGACTCTTGATGATGAGGGCATGGAGCATTGTGATGACAAAGTTCATGAAGCATTGTGATGACTGGAGTCACGGAGCATTGTGATGACAGGGGTCTTGGAGCATTGTGATTACAAGGGCATGGAGCATTGTGATGACAAGAGCATGGAGCATTGTGATGACCTTGTCATGCAGTATTGTGAAGACAGTTGTCAGGGAGCATTGTGCTGACATATATAATGGCCCATTGTGATGACAATGGCATGGAGCATTGGGATGCCAAGTGTCATGGAGGATTCTGAAGACAAAGGTAATGGAGCATTGTGATAACATTGGTTTGGAGCATTGTGATGACAAGGTTCAGGGAACATTGTGCTGACAAGTGCATGGAGAATTGTGATGACAAGGGTCATGGAACATTCTGCTGACAAGCTTGTGGAGTATTTTGATGACAATGGCATGGAGCATTGTGATGAAAACGGCATGGGGCATTGTGATGAAAATTGCATGGAGACTTTTCGTGACAGGTTTCATGGAGCATTCTGACGACAAATGTCAGTGAGCATTGTGATGACAATGTATTGAGAATTGTGATGACAAAGTTCATGGAGCGTTGTGATGAAAAGTGCATGGAGTATTGTGATGACAGTGGTCATGGAGCTTTGTGATGACAAGTGTTATGGAACATTGTGATGACAGGAGTCACGGAGCATTGTGATGACAGGGGTCATGGAGCATTGTGATAACAAGGGCATGGAGCATTGTGATGAAAGGGGAATGGATCATTGGTCTGACAAGTTTCATAGATTATTGTGATGACTGTGGACATGGTGCATTGTGATGACAAGGGCATGGAGCATTGTGATGACAAGAGTCCCGGATCATTGTGTTGTCAGGTGTTATGGGTGGTTGTGATGACAGTGGTCATGGAGCATTGTGATGATATTGGTCATGGAGCATTGTGATGAGAAGGTCATGGAGCATTGGGCTGAAAATGTTATTGGATTATTGTAATGACAGGGGTCATGGAGCATTGTGATGACAAGGGAATAGAGCATGGTGATGACAATGTCCTGGAGCATTGTGATGAGATGACCATGGAGACTTGTGATGACAAGTCTCATGGAGCATTCTAATGAAAAGGGGCATGGAGCATTGTGATTACAGTGGTCTTGGAGCATTGTGATGACAAGGGCATGGAGCATTTTGAGGAGAAGGCCATCGAGAATTCTCATGACATGCGTCATGGAGCTTTGTACTGACAAGGCCATGGAGCATTGTGATAACAGGGGTCTTGGAGCATTGTGATGAAAAGACATGGATCATTGTGATGAAAAAGGCATGGAGCCTTGTCATCACAGGGTTCAAGGAGCATACTGACGACAGGTGTCAGGGAGTATTGTGATGACAAGTGTATTGAGCATTTTGATGACAATGATCATGGAGCTTTGTGATGAGAAGACCATGGATAACTGTGATGAAGATCGTCATGGGGTGTTGTGATGATAAGTGTTATGGAACATTGTGATCACAAGGGTTTGGAGCATTATGATGACAGAGGTCATGGAGAATTTGGATTTCATTGTAGTGACAATAGCCTGAAGCATTATGATGATGGGCATGGTGCATTGTGATGACAGAGTTCATGGAGGATTGAGATGAAAATGGGCATGGATCATAGTGTTTACAGGGGTCTTGGAGCATTGTGATGACAAGGGCATGGAGCATTGTGATGAGAAGGCCATGGAACATACTGATACATGCGTCATGGAGCTTTGTTATGACAAGGGCTTGGAGAATTTTGATTACAAGTTTCTTGGAGCATTGTGATGACAAATATCATGGAGCCTTGTGATGACAAAGCCGTGGAACATTGTGATGCCAGTGGTCATGGTGCATTGTTATGACAGAGGTAATGGAGCATTGTGATGAGAAGGGCATTGAGCATTGGTTTGAAATATTTCATAGATTATTGTGATGAGAGAGGGCTGGAGCACTGTGATGACAAGAGCACAGAACAATGTGATACATGGGTCATGGAGGATTTTAATGACAAGGGCATGGAGCAATGTGATGAGAGGGTACATGGAGCATTGTGATGACAATGCCATGGAGCATTGTGAGGAAATGGCCATGGAGCATTCTGATGACATGCCTCATCGAGCTTTTTGATGACAAGGGCATGGAACATTGTGATTACAGGGGTCTTGGAGCATTGTGATGAAAAGGGCATGGATCATTGTGATGAAAAAGGCATGGAGCCTTGTCATGACAGGGTTCAAGGAGCATACTGACGACATGTGTCAGGGAGCATTGTGAAGACAAGTGTATCGAGCAATGTGATGACAAAGATCAGGGAGCATTGTGATCAGAAGACCAAGGATAATTGTGATGATCGTCATGGTGTGTTGTGATGATAAATGTTATGGAACATTGTGATCACAAGTGTTTGGAGCATTATGATGACAGAGGTCATGGAGACTTTTGATTTCATTTTAATGACAATAGCCTGAAGCATTATGATGATGGGCATGGTGCATTGTGATGACAGGCTTCATGGAGCATTGAGATGAAAAGGGGCATGGAGCATTGTGATTACAGGGGTCTTGTAGCATTGTGATGACAAGCGCATAGAGCATTGTAATGAAAAGATCATGTAGAATTCTGCAGACAAAGGCATGGAGCACTGTGATGACAGGTGTCATGGAGCACTGTGATGACATGTGTCACGGAACATTCTGAATACAGGGGTCATGGATCATTGTGATGACAAGTGTCATGGAGCATTGGGCTGAAAATGTTCATGGAGTACTGTGATGACAGGGGTCATGGAGCATTGTGATGACAGAGATCATGGAGAATTTTGATTTCATTGTGCTGACAATAGCCGGAAGCATTATAATGATGGGCATGATGCATTGTGATGACAGAGTTCATGGAGCATTGAGATGAAAAGGGGCATGGAGCATTTTGATTACAGGGGTCTTGGAGCATTGTGATGACAAGGGCATGGAGCATTTTGATGAGAAGGACATGGAACATTCTGATGACATGTGTCATGGTGCTTTGTGATGACAAGGGCATGGATCATTGTGATTACAGGGGTCTTGGAGCATTATGATGACAAGGGTCATGGAGCTTTGTGATGACAAGGCCAGGGAACATTGTGATGGCAGGGGTCAAGGAGCATTGTTCTGACAGGGGTAATGGAGCATTGTGATGAGAAGGGCATTGATCATTGTGATGACAAGTGTCATGGAGCTTTGTGATGACAAGGGCATTGAGCAATGTTATGAGAGGGTTCATGGAGCACTGTGATGAAAATGACATGGATCATTGTGATGCCAAGGGTCATGAGGTTTTGTGATGACAAGTCATGGAGCATTTTGATGACAAGGGCATGGTGCATTGTGATGAGAAGTGCAGGGAGCATTTTGATGACCGGGCCATGCAGCAATTTGATGAAAAGTGTAATGGAATATTTTGATGGCAGGTGTTATAGAACATTGTGATGTCAGGGGTCTTGGAGCTTTGGGATGAAAAGGATCATGGAGCATTTTGATGACAGGGGTTATGGAACATTGTGATGTCAGGGGTCATGGAACATTGTGATGATAAGGGGATGTAGCAGTGTGATGACAGGGTCATGGAACATTGTGATTACAGGGGTGAGGGTGTATTGTGATGACTAGTCATGGAACACTGTGATATTTCTGGTGAGAGAGCATTTTGATGAGAAGTGCATGGACCATTGTGATTACAAGGATTATGGAGCATTGCAATGACAAGGTTGTGGACCGTTGTGATGAAATGCGCGTGGTACATTGTGAAGACAATGGTCATGGAGCATTGTTCTGACAAAGACATGGAGCATTGTGATGACAAGGGTCACTGTGAATTGTGATGAAAAGTTCATGGAGCATTGTGTTTACAAAGGTCACAGAACCTTGTGATGACACGGGCATGGATCATTGTGATGACAAACGTTATGAATCATTTTGATGACTGGATTCACGGAGCACTGTGATGACAGGGGTCATGGAGCATTGTGATGACATGTGTCATGGAGCATTGTGCTGACAAGCGCATGGAGCATTGTGATGACAAGGGTCATGGAGCATTGTGCTGAGAAAGGCATAGAGCATTGTGATGACAAGGGTCAAAGAGCATTGTGATGAAAAGTTCATGGATCATTTTGGTTAAAAAGCTCACAGAGAGTGATGATGACGAGGGCATGTCCCATTGTGGTGACAAAGGTCATGAAGCATTGTGATGACTGCAGTCACAGATCATTGTGATGGCAGGGGTCATGGAGCATTGTGATAACAAGGGCATGGAGCATTGTGATGACCAGGGCAAGGAGCATTGGTCTAATAAGTTTCATGGATTATTGCGATGACAGTTGGAATGGCGCATTGTGATGACAAGGGCATGGAGCATTGTGATGGCCAGGTCATGCAGTATTGTGAAGACAGGTGTCAGGGAGCATTGTGATGACATAAGTAATGGCCCATTGTGATGACAATGGCATGGAGCATTGGGATGCCAAGTGTCATGGAGGATTCTGATGGCAAAGGTAATGGAGCATTGTGATGACAATGGCTTGGAACATTGTGATGACAAGGGTCAGGGAGCATTGTGCTGACAAGTGCATGGAGAAATGTGATGACAAGGGTCATGGAGCATTCTGATGACAAGCTTGTGGAGTATTTTGATGACAATGGCATGGAGCATTGTGATGAAAACGGCATGGGGCATTGTGATGAAAATGGCATGGAGCCTTTTCCTGACAGGGTTCAAGGAGCATACTGATGACAAGTGTCAGGGAGCCTGGTGATGACAGGTGTATTGAGAATTGTGATGACAAAGGTCATGGAGCATTGTGATGAAAAGAGCATGGAGTATTGTGATGACAGGCATCATGGAGCGTTGTGATGACAAGTGTTATGGAACATTGTGATCACAAGGGTTTGGAGCATTGGGCTGAAAATATTCATGGATTATTGTGATGACAGGGGTCATGGAGCATTGTGATGAGAAGGGAATGGAGCATGGTGATGACAAGGTCCAGGAGCATTGTGATGAGAAGACCATGGAGATTTCTCATGACAAGTCTCATGGAGCATTCTGATGAAAATGGGAATGGAGCATTGTGATTACAGGGGTCTTGGAGCATTGTGATGACTAGGGCATGGAACACTGTGATACATGTGTCATGGGTCATGGAGGATTGTGATGACAAGTCATGGAGCATTGTGATGAGAAGGGCATGGAGCATTGTGATGCCAAGGGTCATGGATCTTTTTGATGACAAAGGTCATGGAGCATTTTGATGGCAAGGGCGTTGTGCATTGTGATGAGAAAGGAAGGGAACATTCTGATGACAGGGTCTTTGTGCAATTTGATGAAAAGTGTCATGGAACATTTTGATGACAGGTGTTGTGGAACATTGTGATGTCAGGGGTCATCGAACATTGTGATGATAAGTGCATGTAGCATTGTGATGACAGGAGTGATGGAGTATTGTGACAAATAGTGATGTAGCATTGTGATATCAGTGGTGAGAGAGCATTTTGATGAGAAGTGCATGGAGCATTGTGATGACAAATTTTATGGAGCATTGTGATGACAAGATTGTGGAGCACTGTGATGACAAGCACATGGTGCACTGTGATGACATGTGTCATGGAGCATTGTGCTGCCAAGCACATGGAGCATTGTGATGACAAGGGTCAAAGAGCATTGTGATGCAAAGTTCATGGAGCATTGTGGTTAAAAAGGTCACAGAGACTGTTGATGACCAGGGCATGGACCATTGTGATGACAAAGGTCATGAAGCATTGTGATGATTGGAGTCACGGAGCATTGTGATGACAGGGGTCATGGAGCATTGTGATAACAAGGGCATGGAGCATTGTGATGACAAGGGCATGGAACATTGGTCTAATAAATTTCATGGATTATTGTGATGACAGTTAGAATGGCGCATTGTGATGACAATGGCATGGAGCATTGTGATGACCAGGCCATGCAGTATTGTGAAGACAGGTGTCAGGGAGCATTGTGATGACATATGTAATGGCCCATTGTGATGACAATGGCATGGAGCATAGTGATGCCAAGTGTCATGGAGGATTCTGATGACAAAAGTAATGGAGCATTGTGATGACAATGGCTTGGAGCATTGTGATGACAAGGGTCAGGGAGCATTGTGTTGACAAGTGCGTGGAGAATTGTAATGACAAGTGTCAAGGAGCATTTTGATGACAAGCTTGTGGAGTATTTTGATGAAAATGGCATGGATCATTTTGATGAAAACGGCATGGGGCATTGTGATGAAAAAGGCATGGAGCCTTTTCGTGACAGGGTTCAAGGAGCATTCTGATGACAAGTGTCAGGGAGCATTGTGATGACAAGTGTATTGAGAATTGTGATGACAAAGTTCATGGAGCATTGTGATGACAAGTGTTATGGAACATTGTGCTCACAAGGGTTTGGAGTATTGTGATGACAGAGGTCATGGATCATTTTGATTTCAAGGAGCAGGGAGCATTGTGATGACAAGGGCATGAAGCAATGTGATCCCAAGGTTCATGGAGGATGGTGATGACAATGGAAATGGAGTATTTTGATGACAAGCGCATAGAGCATTGTAATGGAAAGGTCATATAGCATTTTGCTGACAAAGGCATGGAGCATTGTGATGACATGTGTCATGGAGCACTGTGATGACAAGCGTCACGGAGCATTGTGAATACAGGGGTCATGGAGCATTGGGATGACAAGGGCATGGATCATTGTGATGACAAGTGTCATGGAGCACTGGGCTGAAAATGTTCATGGAGTGTTGTGATGACAGGGGTCATGGAGCATTGTGATGACTAGAGAATGGAGCATTGTGATGACAAGAGTCCCAGATCATTTTGTTGTCAGTTGTCATGGAGTGTTGTGATAACAGTGGTCATGGAGCATTGTTAAGATATTGGCCATGGAGCATTGTGATGAGTAGGTCGTGGAGCATTGGGCTGAAAATGTTAATGGACTACTGTGATGACAGGGGTCATGGAGCATTGTGATGACAAGGGAATGGAGCATGGTGATGACAAGGTCCTGGAGCATTGTGAGGAGAAGACCACGGAGACTTGTGATGACAAGTCTCATGGAGCATTCTGATGAAAAGGGGGATGGAGCATTGTGATTACAGGGGTCTTGGAGCATTGTGATGACAAGGGCATGGAGCATTATGATGAGAAGGCAATGAAGCATTCTGATGACATGTGTCATGGAGCTTTTTGATGACAAGGGCATGGATCATTGTGATTACAGGGATCTTGGAGCATTGTGATGAAAAGGGCATGGATTATTGTGATGACAAAGGCATGGAGCCTTGTCATGACAGGGTTCAAGGAGCATACTGACGACAAGTGTCAGCGAGGCTTGTGATGACAAGTGTATTGAGCATTGTGATGACAAAGATCATGGTGCATTGTGAAGAGAAGACCATGGAAAATTGTGATGATGAGCGTCATGGGGTGTTGTGATGATAAGTGTTATGGAACATTGTGATCACAAGTGTTTGGAGCATTATGATGACAGAGGTCATGGAGAATACTGATTTCATTGTGATGACAATAGCCTGAAGCATTATGATGATGGGCATGGTGCATTGTGATGGCAGGGTTCATGGAGCATTGAGATGAAAAGGGGCATGGAGCATTGTGTTTACAAAGGTCTTGGAGCACTGTGATGACAAGGGCATGGAGCATTGTGATGAGAAGGCCATGGAACTTTCTGATGACATGCGTCATGGAGCTTTGTGATGACAAGGGCAAGGAGCATTGTGATTACAGGGGCCTTCAGCATTGTGATGACAAGTGTCATGGAACCTTGTGATGACTAGGCCATGGAACATTGTGATGGCAGGGGTCATGGTGCATTGTTATGACAGAGGTACTGGAGCATTGTGATGAGAAGGGCATGGAACATTTGTCTGAAATGTTTCATGGATTATTGTGGTGAGAGTGGGCATGGAGAATTGTGATGAAAAGGGTACGGAACACTATGATACATGGGTCATGCAAGATTGTAATGACAAGGGCATGGAGCATTGCGATGAGAAGGGCATCGAGCATTGTGATGACAAGTGTCATGGAGCTTTGTGATGACAAGGGCACTGAGCAATGTTATGAGAGGGTTCATGGAGCACTGTGATGAAAATGACATGGAGCATTGTGATGCCAAGGGTCATGAGGTTTTGTGATGACAAGTCATGGAGCATTTTGATGACAAGGGCATGGTGCATTGTGATGAGAAGTGCAGGGAGCATTTTGATGACCGGGCCATGCAGCAATTTGATGAAAAGTGTAATGGAATATTTTGATGGCAGGTGTTATAGAACATTGTGATGTCAGGGGTCTTGGAGCTTTGGGATGAAAAGGATCATGGAGCATTTTGATGACAGGGGTTATGGAACATTGTGATGTCAGGGGTCATGGAACTTTGTGATGATAAGGGGATGTAGCAGTGTGATGACAGGGTCATGGAACATTGTGATTACAGGGGTGAGGGTGTATTGTGATGACTAGTCATGGAACACTGTGATATTTCTGGTGAGAGAGCATTTTGATGAGAAGTGCATGGACCATTGTGATTACAAGGATTATGGAGCATTGCAATGACAAGGTTGTGGACCGTTGTGATGAAATGCGCGTGGTACATTGTGAAGACAATGGTCATGGAGCATTGTTCTGACAAAGACATGGAGCATTGTGATGACAAGGGTCACTGTGAATTGTGATGAAAAGTTCATGGAGCATTGTGTTTACAAAGGTCACAGAACCTTGTGATGACACGGGCATGGATCATTGTGATGACAAACGTTATGAATCATTTTGATGACTGGATTCACGGAGCACTGTGATGACAGGGGTCATGGAGCATTGTGATGACATGTGTCATGGAGCATTGTGCTGACAAGCGCATGGAGCATTGTGATGACAAGGGTCATGGAGCATTGTGCTGAGAAAGGCATAGAGCATTGTGATGACAAGGGTCAAAGAGCATTGTGATGAAAAGTTCATGGATCATTTTGGTTAAAAAGCTCACAGAGAGTGATGATGACGAGGGCATGTCCCATTGTGGTGACAAAGGTCATGAAGCATTGTGATGACTGCAGTCACAGATCATTGTGATGGCAGGGGTCATGGAGCATTGTGATAACAAGGGCATGGAGCATTGTGATGACCAGGGCAAGGAGCATTGGTCTAATAAGTTTCATGGATTATTGCGATGACAGTTGGAATGGCGCATTGTGATGACAAGGGCATGGAGCATTGTGATGGCCAGGTCATGCAGTATTGTGAAGACAGGTGTCAGGGAGCATTGTGATGACATAAGTAATGGCCCATTGTGATGACAATGGCATGGAGCATTGGGATGCCAAGTGTCATGGAGGATTCTGATGGCAAAGGTAATGGAGCATTGTGATGACAATGGCTTGGAGCATTGTGATGACAAGGGTCAGGGAGCATTGTGCTGACAAGTGCATGGAGAAATGTGATGACAAGGGTCATGGAGCATTCTGATGACAAGCTTGTGGAGTATTTTGATGACAATGGCATGGAGCATTGTGATGAAAACGGCATGGGGCATTGTGATGAAAATGGCATGGAGCCTTTTCCTGACAGGGTTCAAGGAGCATACTGATGACAAGTGTCAGGGAGCCTGGTGATGACAGGTGTATTGAGAATTGTGATGACAAAGGTCATGGAGCATTGTGATGAAAAGAGCATGGAGTATTGTGATGACAGGCATCATGGAGCGTTGTGATGACAAGTGTTATGGAACATTGTGATCACAAGGGTTTGGAGCATTGGGCTGAAAATATTCATGGATTATTGTGATGACAGGGGTCATGGAGCATTGTGATGAGAAGGGAATGGAGCATGGTGATGACAAGGTCCAGGAGCATTGTGATGAGAAGACCATGGAGATTTCTCATGACAAGTCTCATGGAGCATTCTGATGAAAATGGGAATGGAGCATTGTGATTACAGGGGTCTTGGAGCATTGTGATGACTAGGGCATGGAACACTGTGATACATGTGTCATGGGTCATGGAGGATTGTGATGACAAGTCATGGAGCATTGTGATGAGAAGGGCATGGAGCATTGTGATGCCAAGGGTCATGGATCTTTTTGATGACAAAGGTCATGGAGCATTTTGATGGCAAGGGCGTTGTGCATTGTGATGAGAAAGGAAGGGAACATTCTGATGACAGGGTCTTTGTGCAATTTGATGAAAAGTGTCATGGAACATTTTGATGACAGGTGTTGTGGAACATTGTGATGTCAGGGGTCATCGAACATTGTGATGATAAGAGCATGTAGCATTGTGATGACAGGAGTGATGGAGTATTGTGACAAATAGTGATGTAGCATTGTGATATCAGTGGTGAGAGAGCATTTTGATGAGAAGTGCATGGAGCATTGTGATGACAAATTTTATGGAGCATTGTAATGACAAGATTGTGGAGCACTGTGATGACAAGCACATGGTGCACTGTGATGACATGTGTCATGGAGCATTGTGCTGCCAAGCGCATGGAGCATTGTGATGACAAGGTTCAAAGAGCATTGTGATGCAAAGTTCATGGAGCATTGTGGTTAAAAAGGTCACAGAGACTGTTGATGACCAGGGCATGGACCATTGTGATGACAAAGGTCATGAAGCATTGTGATGATTGGAGTCACGGAGCATTGTGATGACAGGGGTCATGGAGCATTGTGATAACAAGGGCATGGAGCATTGTGATGACAAGGTCATGGAACATTGGTCTAATAAATTTCATGGATTATTGTGATGACAGTTAGAATGGCGCATTGTGATGACAACGGCATGGAGCATTGTGATGACCAGGCCATGCAGTATTGTGAAGACAGGTGTCAGGGAGCATTGTGATGACATATGTAATGGCCCATTGTGATGACAATGGCATGGAGCATAGTGATGCCAAGTGTCATGGAGAATTCTGATGACAAAAGTAATGGAGCATTGTGATGACAATGGCTTGGAGCATTGTGATGACAAGGGTCAGGGAGCATTGTGTTGACAAGTGCGTGGAGAATTGTAATGACAAGTGTCAAGGAGCATTTTGATGACAAGCTTGTGGAGTATTTTGATGACAATGGCATGGATCATTTTGATGAAAACGGCATGGGGCATTGTGATGAAAAAGGCATGGAGCCTTTTCGTGACAGGGTTCAAGGAGCATTCTGATGACAAGTGTCAGGGAGCATTGTGATGACAAGTGTATTGAGAATTGTGATGACAAAGTTCATGGAGCATTGTGATGACAAGTGTTATGGAACATTGTGATCACAAGGGTTTGGAGTATTGTGATGACAGAGGTCATGGATCATTTTGATTTCAAGGAGCAGGGAGCATTGTGATGACAAGGGCATGAAGCAATGTGATCCCAAGGTTCATGGAGGATGGTGATGACAATGGAAATGGAGTATTTTGATGACAAGCGCATAGAGCATTGTAATGGAAAGGTCATATAGCATTTTGCTGACAAAGGCATGAAGCATTGTGATGACATGTGTCATGGAGCACTGTGATGACAAGCGTCACGGAGCATTGTGAATACAGGGGTCATGGAGCATTGGGATGACAAGGGCATGGATCATTGTGATGACAAGTGTCATGGAGCACTGGGCTGAAAATGTTCATGGAGTGTTGTGATGACAGGGGTCATGGAGCATTGTGATGACTAGAGAATGGAGCATTGTGATGACAAGAGTCCCAGATCATTTTGTTGTCAGTTGTCATGGAGTGTTGTGATAACAGTGGTCATGGAGCATTGTTAAGATATTGGCCATGGAGCATTGTGATGAGTAGGTCGTGGAGCATTGGGCTGAAAATGTTAATGGACTACTGTGATGACAGGGGTCATGGAGCATTGTGATGACAAGGGAATGGAGCATGGTGATGACAAGGTCCTGGAGCATTGTGAGGAGAAGACCACGGAGACTTGTGATGACAAGTCTCATGGAGCATTCTGATGAAAAGGGGGATGGAGCATTGTGATTACAGGGGTCTTGGAGCATTGTGATGACAAGGGCATGGAGCATTATGATGAGAAGGCAATGAAGCATTCTGATGACATGTGTCATGGAGCTTTTTGATGACAAGGGCATGGATCATTGTGATTACAGGGATCTTGGAGCATTGTGATGAAAAGGGCATGGATTATTGTGATGACAAAGGCATGGAGCCTTGTCATGACAGGGTTCAAGGAGCATACTGACGACAAGTGTCAGCGAGGCTTGTGATGACAAGTGTATTGAGCATTGTGATGACAAAGATCATGGTGCATTGTGAAGAGAAGACCATGGAAAATTGTGATGATGAGCGTCATGGGGTGTTGTGATGATAAGTGTTATGGAACATTGTGATCACAAGTGTTTGGAGCATTATGATGACAGAGGTCATGGAGAATACTGATTTCATTGTGATGACAATAGCCTGAAGCATTATGATGATGGGCATGGTGCATTGTGATGGCAGGGTTCATGGAGCATTGAGATGAAAAGGGGCATGGAGCATTGTGTTTACAAAGGTCTTGGAGCACTGTGATGACAAGGGCATGGAGCATTGTGATGAGAAGGCCATGGAACTTTCTGATGACATGCGTCATGGAGCTTTGTGATGACAAGGGCAAGGAGCATTGTGATTACAGGGGCCTTCAGCATTGTGATGACAAGTGTCATGGAACCTTGTGATGACTAGGCCATGGAACATTGTGATGGCAGGGGTCATGGTGCATTGTTATGACAGAGGTACTGGAGCATTGTGATGAGAAGGGCATGGAACATTTGTCTGAAATGTTTCATGGATTATTGTGGTGAGAGTGGGCATGGAGAATTGTGATGAAAAGGGTACGGAACACTATGATACATGGGTCATGCAAGATTGTAATGACAAGGGCATGGAGCATTGCGATGAGAAGGGCATCGAGCATTGTGATGACAAGTGTCATGGAGCTTTGTGATGACAAGGGCATTGAGCAATGTTATGAGAGGGTTCATGGAGCACTGTGATGAAAATGACATGGAGCATTGTGATGCCAAGGGTCATGAGGTTTTGTGATGACAAGTCATGGAGCATTTTGATGACAAGGGCATGGTGCATTGTGATGAGAAGTGCAGGGAGCATTTTGATGACCGGGCCATGCAGCAATTTGATGAAAAGTGTAATGGAATATTTTGATGGCAGGTGTTATAGAACATTGTGATGTCAGGGGTCTTGGAGCTTTGGGATGAAAAGGATCATGGAGCATTTTGATGACAGGGGTTATGGAACATTGTGATGTCAGGGGTCATGGAACATTGTGATGATAAGGGGATGCAGCAGTGTGATGACAGGGTCATGGAACACTGTGATTACAGGGGTGAGGGTGTATTGTGATGACTAGTCATGGAACACTGTGATATTTCTGGTGAGAGAGCATTTTGATGAGAAGTGCATGGACCATTGTGATTACAAGGATTATGGAGCATTGCAATGACAAGGTTGTGGACCGTTGTGATGAAATGCGCGTGGTACATTGTGAAGACAATGGTCATGGAGCATTGTTCTGACAAAGACATGGAGCATTGTGATGACAAGGGTCACTGTGAATTGTGATGAAAAGTTCATGGAGCATTGTGGTTACAAAGGTCACAGAACCTTGTGATGACACGGGCATGGATCATTGTGATGACAAACGTTATGAATCATTTTGATGACTGGATTCACGGAGCACTGTGATGACAGGGGTCATGGAGCATTGTGATGACATGTGTCATGGAGCATTGTGCTGACAAGCGCATGGAGCATTGTGATGACAAGGGTCATGGAGCATTGTGCTGAGAAAGGCATAGAGCATTGTGATGACAAGGGTCAAAGAGCATTGTGATGAAAAGTTCATGGATCATTTTGGTTAAAAAGCTCACAGAGAGTGATGATGACGAGGGCATTGCCCATTGTGGTGACAAAGGTCATGAAGCATTGTGATGACTGGAGTCACAGATCATTGTGATGGCAGGGGTCATGGAGCATTGTGATAACAAGGGCATGGAGCATTGGGATGACCAGGGCAAGCAGCATTCGTCTCATAAGTTTCATGGATTATTGCGATGACAGTTGGAATGGCGCATTGTGATGACAAGGGCATGGAGCACTGTGATGGCCAGGTCATGCAGTATTGTGAAGACAGGTGTCAGAGAGCATTGTGATGACATATGTAATGGCCCATTGTGATGACAATGGCATGGAGCATTGGGATGCCAAGTGTCATGGAGGATTCTGATGGCAAAGGTAATGGAGCATTGTGATGACAAGGGTCAGGGAGCATTGTGCTGACAAGTGCATGGAGAAATGTGATGACAAGGGTCATGGAGCATTCTGATGACAAGCTTGTGGAGTATTTTGATGACAATGGCAAGGAACATTGTGATGAAAACGGCATGGGGCATTGTGATGAAAAAGGCATGGAGCCTTTTCCTGACAGGGTTCAAGGAGCATACTGATGACAAGTGTCAGGGAGCCTTGTGATGACAAGTGTATTGAGAATTGTGATGACAAAGTTCATGGAGCATTGTGATGAAAAGAGCATGGAGTAATGTGATGACAGGCATCATGGAGCGTTGTGATGACAAGTGTTATGGAACATTGTGATCACAAGGGTTTGGAGCATTGTGATGACAGAGGTCATGGATCATTTTGATTTCAAGGAGCATGGAGCATTGTGAGGACAAGGGCATGAAGCAATGTGATCCCAAGTTTCATGGAGGATTGTGATGACAATGGAAATGGAGTATTGTGATGACAAGCGCATAGAGCACTGTAATGACAAGGTCATGTAGCATTTTGCTGACAAAGGCATGGAGCATTGTGATGACATGTGTCATGGAGCACTGTGATGACAAGCGTCACGGAGCATTGTGAATACAGGGGTCATGGAGCATTGGGATGACAAGGGCATGGATCATTTTAATGACAAGGTTCATGGAGCACTGGGCTGATAATGTTCATGGAGTGTTGTGATGACAGGTGTCATGAAGCATTGTGATGACTATGGAATGGAGCATTGTGATGACAAGAGTCGTGGATCATTGTGTTGTCGGGTGTCATGGAGTGTTGTAATGACAGTGGTCATGGAGCATTGTGATGATATTTGCCATGGAGCATTGTGATGAATAGGTCTTGGAGCATTGGGCTGAAAATATTCATGGATTATTGTGATGACATGGGTCATGGAGCATTGTGATGAGAAGGGAATGGTGCATGGTGATGACAAGGTCCAGGAGCATTGTGATGAGAAGACCATGGAGACTTGTCATGACAAGTCTCATGGAGCATTCTGATGAAAAGGGGCATGGAGCATTGTGATTACAGGGGTCTTGGAGCATTGTGATGACTAGGGCATGGAACACTGTGATACATGTGTCATGGGTCATGGAGTATTGTGATGACAAGTCATGGAGCATTGTGATGACAAGGGCATGGAGCATTGTGATGACAGGAACATGGAGCATTTGTCTGACAAGATTCATAGATTATTGTGATGACAGTGGACATGGTGCATTGTGATGACAAGGGCATGGATCATTGTGTAGAGAAGGTCATGGTGTATTGTGAAGACAGGTGTCAGGGAGCATTGTGATGACATAGGTCATGGTCCATTGCGATGACAATGGCAGGGAGTATAGTGATGCCAAATGAAATGGAGAATTGTGATGACAAATATAATGGAGCATCGTGATGACTATGGCTTGGAGCAGTATGATGACAATGGCCATTGAGAATTTTCATGACAAGGTCATGAAGCTTTGTGATGACTGGAGTCACGGAGCATTGTGATGACAAGGGCATGGAGCATTGTGATGACAAGGGCATGGAGCATTGTGATTACAAGGGCATGGAGCATTGGTCTAATAAGTTTCATGGATTATTGCGATGACAGTTGGAATGGCGCATTGTGATGACAAGGGCATGCAGCATTGTGATGACCAGTTCATGCCGTATTGTGAAGACAGGTGTCAGGGCTCATTGTGATGACATATGTAATGGCCCATTGTGATGACAATGGCATGGAGCATTGTGATGCCAAGTGTCATGGAGGATTCTCATCACAAAGGTAATGGAGCATTGTGATGACAATGGCTTGGAACATTGTGATGACAAGGGTCAGGGAGCATTGTGCTGACAAGGGCATGGAGAATTGTGATGACAAGGGTCATGGAGCATTTTGATGACAGGGTTTATGGAACATTGTGATGTCAGTGGTGATGGAACATTGTGATGATAAGTGGATATAGCATTGTGATGACTGGATCATGGAACATTGTGATTCCAGAGGTGAGGGAGTATTGTGATGAGTAGTGATGGAACATTGTGATATCTCTGGTGAGAGAGCATTTAGATGAGAAGTGCATGGACCATTGTGATTATAAGGTTTATGGAGCATAGCGATTACAAATTTTTGGACCGATGTGATGAAAAGCACGTGGCACATTGTGATGACAAGGGGCAAGGAGCACTGTTCTGACAAAGGCATGGAGCATTGTGATAACAAGGGTCACGGAGCATTGTGATGAAAAGATCATGGAGCATTGTGGTTACACAGGTCACAGAGCCTTGTGATGACGCGGGCATGGACCGTTTTGATGACAAACGTTATGAATCATTGTGATGACTGGAGTCACGGAGCATTGTGATGAGAGGGTTCATGGAGCATTGTGATGACAAGGGCATGGAGCTTTGTGTTGACAGGGGCATGGAATATTGGTCTGACAAGTTTCATAGATTATTGTGATGACAGTGGACATGGTGCATTTTGATGACAAGGCCATGGATCATTGCGAAGAGAAAGTCATGGAGTATTGTGAAGACAGGTATCAGGGAGCATTGTGATGACATATGTCATGGTCCATTGCAATGACAATGGCAGGTAGCATTCTGATGCCAAATGTAATGGAGGATTTTGATGAGAAATATACTGGAGCATTGTGATGACTAGAGCTTGGAGCATTATGATGACAAGGGCCATTGAGAATTTTCAGATAAAGTCGTGAAGCATTGTGATGACGAGGTCCTGGAGCATTGTGATGAGAAATGCATAGAGACTTGTGATGACAAATCTCAGGGAGCATACTGATGAAAAGGGGCATGGAGCATTGTGATTACAGGGGTCTTGGAACATTGTGATGACATGGGCATGGAGCATTGTGAGGAGAAGCCCAAGGAGCATTCTGAAGACATGTTTCATTGAGCTGTGTGATGACAAGGGCATGGAGCATTGTGTTTAAAGGGGTCTTGGAGCATTGTGATGAAAAGGGCATGGATCATTGTGATGAAAAAGGCATGGAACCTTGTCATGAAAGGGTTCAAGGAGCATACAGACAACAAGTGTCAGGGAGCATTTTGATGACAAGTGTATTGAGCATTGTGATGACAAAGGTCATGGAGCATTGTGATGAGAAGACCATGGATAACTGTGATGACGAGCGTCACAGGGCACAGTGATGACACGTGTTATGGAGTATTGTGATCACAAGGGTTTGGAGCATTGTTATGACAGAGGTCATGGAGCATTTTGATTTCATTGTGATGACAATAGCATGAAGCATTATGATGATGGGCATGGTGCACTGTGATGACACGGTTTTTGGAGCATTGAGATAAAAAGGGGCATGAAGCATTGTGATTAAAGGGGTCTTGGAGCATTGTGATGAGAAGGGTCATGGAGCTTTGTGATGACAAGACCACGGAACATCGTGATGGCAGTGGTCATGGAGCATTGTTATGAGAGGGGTAATGGAGTACTGTGATGGCAAGCGCATGGAGCATTGTGATGAGAAGGCCATGGAGCATTCTGATGACATGTGTCATGGAGCTTTGTGATGAAAAGTCATGGAGCATTGTGATGAGAAGGTCATGGAATATTGTGAAGACAGGTGTGAGGGAGCATTGTGATGACATATGACATGGTCCACTGTGATGACATTGGCATGGAGCATTGTGATGACAAATGTAATGGAGGATTGTGATGACAAATATAATGGAGCATCGTGATGATTAGGGCTTGGAGCACTATGATGACAAGGGCCATTGAGAATTTTCTTGACAAGGTCGTGAAGCATTGTGATGACAAGGTCCTGGAGCACTGTGATGACAAATCTATGGAGCCTTGTGATGACCAGTCTCATGGAGCATACTGATGAAAAGGGGCATGGAGCATTGTGATTACAGGGGTCAGCGAATATTGTGATGACAAGGGCATGGAAAATTGTGAGGAGAAGACCAGGGAGCATTCTGATGGCATGCGTCATTGAGCTTTGCGATGACAAGTGCATGGAGCATTGTGATTACATGGGTCTTGGAGCATTGTGATACAAATGGCATGGATCATTGTGATGAAAAAGGCATGGAGCCTTGTCATGACAGGGTTCATGGAGCATAAAGACAACAAGTGTCAGGGAGCATTCTGATAACAAGTGTATTGAGCATTGTGATTACAATGGTCATGGAGCATTGTGATGAGAAGACCATGGATAATTGTGATGACGAGCGTCATGGGGCATTGTGATGACAAGTGATACGGAATATTGTGATCACAAGGGTTTGGAGCATTGTTATGACAGAGGTCATGAAGCATTTTGATTTCATTGTGATGACAACAGCATGAAGCATTATGATGATGGACATGGTGCATTGTGATGACAGGGTTCATGGATCATTGAGATGAAAAGGGGCATGGAGCATTGTGATTACAGGGTTCTTGGATTGTTGTGATGAGAATGGTCATGGAGCCTTGTGATGACAAGGCCATGGAACATCGTGAGGGCAGGGGTTATGGAGCATTGTTATGAGAGGGGTAATGGAGCATTGTGTTGGCAAGGGCATGGAGCATTGTGATGAGAAGGCCATGAAGCATTCTGATGACATGTGTCATAGAGCTTTGTGTAGACAAGGGCATGGAGAAATGTGATGAGAGCGTTCATGGAGCATTGTGATGACAATGATATGGAGCATTGTGATTCAAAGGGTCATGGATCATTGTGATGACAAAGGTCATGGAGCATTTTGATGGCAAGGGCATTGTGCACTGTGATGAGAAGGCCATGAAGCATTCTGATGACATGCGTCATGGAGCTTTTTGATGACAAGGGCATGGAGCATTGTGATTACAGGGATCTTGGAGCACTGTGATGAAAAGGGCATGGGTTATTGTGATGAAAAAGGCTTGGAGTCTTGTCATGACTGGGTTCAAGGAGTATACTGACGACAAGTGTCAGGGAGCATTGTGAGGACAACTGTATTGAGCATTGTGATGACAAAGTTCACAGAGCATTGTGATGAGAAGACCATGGATAATTGTGATGAGGAGCGTCATGGGGTCTTGTGATGATAAGTGTTATGAAACATTGTGATCACAAGGTTTTGGAGCATTATGATGACAGAGGTCATGGAGAATATTGATTTCATTGTGATGACAATAGCCTGAAGGATTATGATGATGGGCATGGTGCATTGTGATGACAGGGTTCATGGAGCATTGAGATGAAAAGGGTCAAGGAGCACTGTGTTTACAGGGGTCTTGGAGCATTGTGATGACTAGGGCATGGAGCATTGTGATGAGAAGGCCATGGAACATTCTGATGACATGCGTCATGGAGCTTTGTGATGACAAGTCATGGAGCATTTTGATGACAAGGGCATGGTGCATTGTGATGAGAAGGGCAGGGAGCATTTTGATGACCGTGCCATGCAGCAATTTGATGAAACGTGTAATGGAATATTTTGATGGCAGGAGTTATAGAATATTGTGATGTCAGGGGTCTTGGAGCGTTCGGATGAAATGGGTCATGGAGCATTTTGATGACAGGTGTCATGGAGCACTGTGATGACAAGCGTCATGGAGCATTGTGAATACAGGTTTTATGGAGCATTGGGATGTCAAGGGCATGGATCACTGTGATGACAATTGTCCTGGAGCATTGTGATGACTAGGGAATGGAGCATTGTGATGACAAGAGTCCCGGATCATTGTGTTGTCAGGTGTCATGGAGTGTTGTGATGACATTGGTCATGGAGAATTGTGATGATATTGGTCATGGAGCATTGCGATGACAAGGGAATGGAGCATGGTGATGACAAAGTCCTGGAGCATTGTGATGAGAAGACCATGGAGACGTTTGATGAGAAGTCTCATGGAGCATTCTATTGAAAAGGGGCATGGATCATTGTGATTACAGGGGTCTTGGAGCATTGTGATGAGAAGGGCATGGATCATGGTGATGAGAAGGCCATGGAGCATTCTGATGACATGCGTCCAGGAGTTTTGTGATGACAAGGGCATGGAGCATTGTGATTACAGGGGTCTTGGTGCATTGTTATGAAAAGGGCATGGAACATTGTGATGAAAAAGGCATGCAGCCTTGTCATGACAGGTTTCAGGAGCATACTGACGACAAGTGTCAAGAATCATTGTGATGACAAGTGTATTGAGCATTGTGATGACAAAGATCATGGAATATTGTGATGAGAAGACCATGGATAATTGTGATGATGAGCGTCATGGGGCATTGTGATGACAAGTGTAATGAGGCCTTGTGATGACAAGGCCGTGGAACATTTTGATGGCAGGGGTCATGGAGCATTGTTATGACAGGTGTAATGGAGCATTTTGATGAGAAGGGCATGGAACATTGGTCTGAAATATTTCATGGATTATTGTACTGAGAGTGGCATGGTGCATTGTGATGACAAGGACATGGAACACTGTGATACATGGGTCATGGGTCATGGAGCTTTGTGAGGACAAGTCATGGAGCATTGTAATGACAATGTCATGTAGCATTTTGCTGACAAAGGCAGGGAGCACTGTGATGACAGGTGTCATGGAGCACTGTGATGACAAGCGTCATGGAGAATTCTGATGACAAAGGTAATGGAGCATTGTGATGACAATGGCTTGGAGCATTGTGATTACAAGTGTCAGGGAGCATTGTGCTGGCAAGTGCATGGAGAATTGTGTTGACAAGGGTCATGGAGCATTTTGATGACAGGGGTTATGGAACATTGTTATGTCAGGGTTCATGGAAAATTGTGATGATAAGGGGATGTAGCATTGTGATGACAGGGTCATGGAAAATTGTGATTCCAGGGGTGAGGGAGTATTGTGGTGACTAGTGATGGAACATTGTGATATCTCTGGTGAGAGAGCATTTTGATGAGAAGTGCATGGACCATTGTGATTACAAAGTTTATGGAGCATCGCAATGATAAGTTTGTGGACCGTTGTGATGAAATGCGTGTGGCACATTGTGATGACAATGGTCATGGAGCATTTTTCTGACAAAGACATGGAGCATTGTGATGACAAGGGTCACAGAGAATTTTCATGAAAAGTTCATGGAGCATTGTGGTTACAAAGGTCACAGAGCCTTGTGATGACGCTGGAATGGACCATTGTGATGACAAACGTTATGAAGCATTGTGTTGACTGCAGTCACGGAGCACTGGGATGACAGGGGTCATGGAGCATTGTAATGACAAGGGCATGGAGCATTGTTTTGACAGGAGAATGGAGCATTCGTCTAACAAATTTCATAGATTATTGTGATGACAGTGGGCATGGTGCATTGTGATGACAAGGGCATGGAGCATTGTGATGAGAAGGTCATGGAGTATTGTGAAGACAGGTGTCAGGGAGCATTGTGATGACATATGTCATGGTCCATTGCGATGACAATGGCATGGAGCATTGTGATACCGAAAATAATGGAGGATTGTGATGACAAATATAATGGAGCATTGTGATGATTATCACTTGGAGCATTATGATGACAAGGGTCATTGAGAATTTTCGTGACAAGGTCGTGAAGCATTGTGATGACAAAGTCCTAGAGCATTGTGATGACAAAACTATGGAGCCTTGTGATGACAAGTCTCATGGAGCATACTGATGAAAAGGGGCATGGAGCATTGTGATTACAGGGGTCTTGGAGCATTGTGATGAAAAGGGTCACAGAGAATTGTGAAGAAATATTCATGGAGCATTGTGGTTACAAAGCTCAAAGAGCCTTGTGATGATGCGGGCATGGACCACTGTGATGACAAAGGTTATGAAGCATTTTGATGACTGGAGTCACGGAGCATTGTGATGAAAGGGGTCATGGAGCATTGTGATGACATGTGTCATGGAGCACTGTGCTGACAAGCGCATGGAGCATTGTGATGACAAGGGTCATGGAGCATTGTGGTGAGAAATGCATAGAGCATTGTGATGACAAGGGTCAAAGAGCATTGTGATGAATATTTCATGGAGCATTGTGGTTTAAAAGGTCACAGAGACTGTTGATGACCAGGGCACGGACCATTGTGATGACAAAGGTCATGAAGCATTGTGATGACTGGAGTCACGGAGCATTGTGATGACAGGGGTCATGGAGCATTGTGATAATAAGGGAATGGAGAATTGTGATGACAAGGGCATGGAACATTGGTCTAATAAGTTTCATGGATTATTGCGATGACAGTTGGAATGGCGCATTGTGATGACAGGGGCACGGAGCATTGTGATGACCAGGTCATGCAGTATTCTGAAGACAGGTGTCAGGGAGCATTGTGATGACATATGCAATGGCCTATTGTGATGACAATGGCATGGAGCATTTTGATGCCAAGTGTCATGGAGGATTCTGATGACAAAGGTAATGGAGAGTTGTGATGAGAATGGCTTGGAGCATTGTGATGACAAGGGTCAGGGAGCATTGTGCTGACAAGTGCATGGAGAATTGTGATGACAAGGGTCATGGAGCATTCTGATGACAAGCTTCTGGAGTATTTTGATGACAATGGCATGGAGCATTGTGATGAAAACGGCATGGGGTATTGTGATGAAAAATGCATTGAGCCTTTTTGTGACAGGGTTCAAGGAGCATTCTGATGACAAATGTCAGGGAGCATTGTGATGACAAGTGTATTGAGCATTTTGATGACAAAGGTCATGGAGCATTGTGATGAAAAACGCATGGAATATTGTGATGACAGGCATCATGGAGCGTTGTGATGACAAGTGTTATGGAACATTGTGATCACAAGGGTTTGGAGCATTGTGATGACAGAGGTCATGGATCATTTTGATTTCAAGAAGCATGGAGCATTGTGATGACAAGTGCATGAGGCAATGTGATCGCAAGGTTCATGGAGGATGGTGATGACAATGGAAATGGAGTATTGTGATGACAAGTGCATAGAGCATTGTAATGACAATGTCATGTAGCATTTTGCTGACAAATGCATGGAGCATTGTGATGACATGTGTCATGGAGCACTGTGATAACAGGCGTCACGCAGCATTGTGAATACAAGGGTCATGGAGAATTGGGATGAAAAGGGCATGGATCATTGTGATGACAAGGGTCATGGAGCACTGGGCTGAAATGTTCATGGAGTATTGTGATGACAGGTGTCATGGAGCATTGTGATGACAAGAGTCCCGGATCATTGTGTTGTCAGGAGTAATGGAGTGTTGTGATGACAGTGGTCATGGAGCATTGTGATGATATTGGCCATGGAGCACTGTGATGTGTAGGTCATGGAGCATTGGGCTGAATATGTTCATGGATTATTGTGATGATACGGGTCATGGAGCATTGTGATGACAAGGGAATGGAGCATGGTGATGACAAGGTCCTGGAGCATTGTGATGAGAAGACCATGGAGACTTGTGATGACAAGTCTCATGGAGCATTCTGATGAAAAGGGGCATGGAGCATTGTGATTACAGGGGTCTTGGAGCACTGTGATGACTAGGGCATGGAGCATTGTGATGAGAAGGCCATGGAGCATTCTGATGACATGTGTCATGGAGTTTTGTGATGACAAGGGCATGGAGCATTGTGATTACAGGGATCTTGGAGCATTGTTATGAAAACGGCACGGATCATTGTTATGAAAAAGGTATGGAGCCTTTTCATGACAGGCTTCAAGGAGCATACTGACGACTAGTGTCAGGGAGCATTGTGATGACAAGTTATTGAGCATTGTGATGACAAAGATCATGGAGCATTGTGATAAGAAGACCATAGTTAATTGTTATGATGAGCGTCATGGGGTGTTGTGATGATAAGTGTTATGGAACATTGTGATCACAAGGGTTTGGAGCATTATGATGACAGAGGTCATGGAGATTACTGATTTCATTGTGATGACAATAGCCTGAAGCATTATGTTGATGGGCATGGTGCATTGTGATGACAGGGTTCATGAAGCATTGAGATGAAAAGGGTCATTGAGCACTGTGATTACAGTGGTCTTGGAGCATTCTGATGACAAGGGCATGGAGCATTGTGATGAGAAGGCCATGGAAAATTCTGATGACATGCGTCATGGAGCTTTGTGATGACAAGGGCATGGAGCATTGTGATTACATGGGTCTTCAGCATTGTGATAACAAATCTCATGGAACCTTGTGATGACTATGCCGTGGAACATTGTGATGGCAGGGGTCATGGTGTATTGTTATGACAGAGGTAATGGAGCATTGTGATGAGAAGGGCATGGAACATTGGTCTAAAATGTTTCATGGATTATTGTGATGAGAGTGGGCATAGAGCATTGTGATGACAAGGGTACGGAACACTATGATGCATGAGTCATGCAGGATTGTAATGACAATGGCATGGAGCATTGAGATGACAAAGGTCATGAAGCATTGTGTTGACTGGAGTCACGGAGCTTTGTGATGAAAAGGGCATGGAGCATTGTGATGAGAAGGTCATGGAGTATTGTGAAGACAGGTTTCAGGGAGCATTGTGATGACCTATGTCATGGTCCATTGCGATGACAATGGCATGGAGCATTGTGATGCCAAATGTAATGGAGGATTGTTATGACAAATATAATGGAACATTGTGATGACTAGCGCTTGGAGCATTATGATGACAAGGGCCATTGAGAATTTTCATGAAAAGGTCGTGAAGCATTGTGATGACAAGGTCCTGGAGCATTGTGATGAGAAAACCATGGAGCCTTGTGATAACAAATCTCATGGATTATACTGATGATAAGGTTCATGGACCATTGTGATTACCGGGGTCTTGGATCATTGTGATGAAAAGGTCATCGGACCCTTTTATGACTGGGTTCAAGGAGAGTACAGACAACAAGTGTCAGGGAGCATTTTGATGATAAGAGTACTGAGCATTGTGATGACAAAGGTCATGGAGCATTGTGATGAGAAGACCATAGATAACTGTGATGACGAGCGTCATGGGGCATTGTGATGACAAGTGTTATGGAATATTGTGATCACAAGTGTTTGGAGCATTGTTATGACAGAGGTCATGAAGCATTTTGATTTCATTGTAATGACAATAGCATGAAGCATTAGGATGATGGGCATGGTGCATTGTGATGACAGGGTTCATGGATCATTGAGATGAAAAGGGGCATGGAACATTGTGATTAAAGTGTTCTTGGAGCATTGTGATGAGAAGGGTCATGGAGCCTTGTGATGACATTGCCATGGAACATCGTGATGGCAGGGATCATGGAGCATTGTTATGACAGGGGTAAAGTAGCATTGTGATGGCAAGGGCAAGGAGATTTGTGATGAGAAAGCCATGGAGATTTCTGATGACATGTGTCATGGAGCATTGTGATGACAAGGGTCACGGAGCATTGTGATGAAAAGTTCATTGAGAATTGTGGTTATAAAGGTCACAGAGACTTGGGATAACGGGGGCATGGACCATTGTGATGACAAACGTTATGAAGCATTGTGATGACAGGTGTCACGGAGCATTGTGATGACAGGGGTCATCGATAATGGTGATGACTAGGGAATGGAGCATAGTGATGACAAGAGTCCCGGATCATTGTGTTGTCAGGTGTCATGGAGTGTTGTGATGACAGTTGTCATGGTGCATTGTGAGGATATTGGACATGGAGCATTGTCATGAGAAGGTCATGGAGCATTTTGCTGATAATATTCATGGAGTATTGTGATGACAGTTGTCATGGTGCATTGTGATGATATTGGTCATGGAGCATTGTGATGAGAATGTCATGGAGCATTGTGCTGATAATATTCATTGAGTATTGTGATGACAAGGGTCATGGAGCTTGGTGATGACAAGGTCCTGTAGCATTGTGATGAGAAGACCATGGATGCTTGTGATGACAAGTTTCATGGAGCATTCTAATGAAAAGGGGCATGGATCACTGTGATTACAGAGGTCTTGGAGCATTGTGATGACAAGGGCATGGAGCATTGTCATGAGACGGCCATGCAGCATTCTGATGACATGCGTCATGGAGCTTTGTGATGACAAGGGCATGGAGCATTGTGATTACAGGGGTCTTGGAGCATTGTGATGAAAAGGGCATGGATCATTGTGATGAAAAAGGCATGGAGCCTTGTCATGACAGGGTTCAAGGAGCATACTGACGACAAGTCTCATGGAGCATTGTGATGACAAGTGTATTGAGCATTGTGATGACAAATGTCATGGAGCATTGTGATGAGAAGACCATGGATAATTGTGATGATGAGTGTCATGGTGTGTTGTGATGATAAGTGTTATGGAACATTGTGATCAAAAGGTTTTGGAGCATTATGATGACAGAGGTCATGGAGATTACTGATTTCATTGTGATGACAATAGCCTGAAGCATTATTATGATGGGCATGGTGCATTGTGATGACAGGGTTCATGGAGCATTGAGATGAAAAGCGACATGGAGCACTGTGATTACAATGGTTTTGGAGCATTGTGATGACAAGGGCATGGAGCATTGTGATGAGAATGCCATGGAACTTTCTGATGACATGCGTCATGGAGCTTTGTGATGACAAGGGCATGGAGCATTGTGATTACAGGGGTCTTGGAGCATTGTGATGACAAGGGTCATGGAGCCTTGTGATGACAAGGCCGTGGATCATTGTTATGGCAGCGTTCTTGGAGCATTGTTATGACAGATGTTATGGAGCATTGTGATGAGAAGGGCATTGAGCACTGGTCTGAAATGTTTCATGAATTATTGTGATGAGAGAGGGCATGGAGCATTGTGATGACAATGGCACGGAACACTGTGATACATGGGTCATGGAGGATTGTAATGACAAGGGCATGGATCATTGTGATGAGAAGGGCATCGAGCATTGTGATGACAAGTGTCATGGAGCTTTGTGATGACAAGGGCATGGAGCAATGTGATGAGATGGTTCATGGAGCATTGTGATGACAATGACATGGAGCACTGTGATGCCAAGGGTCATTGAGCTTTGTGATGACAAATGTCATGGAGCATTTTCATGAAAAGTGCATGGTGCATTGTGATGAGAAGGGCAGGGAGAATTTTGATGACAGGGTCATGCAGCAATTTGATGAAAAGTTTCATGGAACATTTTGATGACAGGGGTTATAGAACATTGTGATGCCAGGGGTCATGGAGCTTTGGGATGAAAAGGGTCATGGAGCATTTTGATGACAGGGGTTATAGAACATTGTGATATCAGGTGTCATGGAACATTGTGATTTCATGGGTGAGGGAGTATTGTGATGACTAGTGATGGAACACTGTGATATCTCTGGTGAGAGAGCATTTTGATGAGAAGTGCATGGAGCATTGTGATTACAAGATTTATGGAGCATAGCGATGACAATGTTGTGGCCCGTTGTAATAAAAAGTGCGTGGCACAGTGTGATGACAAGTTTCATTGAGCATTGTTCTGACAAATGCATGGAGCATTGTGATGACAAGGGTCACGGAGCATTGTGATGAAATGTTCAAGGAGCACTGTGGTTACCAAGGTCACAGAGCCTTGTGATGACGCGGGCATGGACCATTGTGATGACAAACGTTATGAAGCATTGTGATGACTGGAGTCAAGGTGCATTGTGATGACATGTGTCACAGAGCATTTTGATGACAAGGGCATGGAGTATTGTGATGAAAGGGGCATGGAGCATTTGTCTGACATGTTTCATAGACTATTGTGATGACAGTGCACATGGTGCATTGTGATGGCAAGGGCATGGAGCATTGTGATGAGAAGGGCATGGAGCATTGTGATTACAAGGTTTATGGAGCATTGTCATGACCAATTTTTGGACCATTGGGATGAGAAGCGCTTGGCACATTGTGATGAAAAGGGTCATGGAGCATTTTTCTGACAAAGGCATGGAGCATTGTGATGACAAGTGTCACGGAGCATTGTGATGAAAAGTTCATGGAGCATTGTGGTTACAAACGTAACAGAGCCTTGCGATGACGTGGGCATCGACCATTGTGATGACAAATGTTATGAAGAATTGTGATGACTGGAATCATGGAGCATTGTGATGACAGGGGTCATGGAGCATTGTGATGAGAAGGACATGGAGAATTTTGCTGAGAAAGGCATAGAGAATTGTGATGACATGGGTCAAACAGCATTGTGATGAAATGTTCATGGAGCTTTGTGGTTAAAAAGTTCACAGAGACTGTTGATGATGACGGCATTGACCACTGTGATGACAAATGTCATGGAGCATTGTGATGACTGGAGTCACGGAGCATTGAGATGACAGGGGACATGGAGCATTGTGATAAAAAGGGCATGGAGCATTGTGATGAAAAGGGCATGTATCATTGGACTAATATGTTTCATGTAGTATTGTGACGACTGTTGGAATGTCGCATTTTGATGACAAGGGCATGGCACATTGTGATGACCAGGTCATGCATTATTGTGAATAGAGGTGTCAGAGAACTTTGTGATGACATATGTAATGTCCCATTGTGATGACAAAGGCATGGAGCATTGTGATGAAAACGGCATGGGGCATTGTGATAAAAACGTCATGGAGCCTTTTCGTTAGAGGGTTCAAGGAGCATTCTGAAGACAAGTGTCAGGGAGCATTGTGATGACAAGTGTATTGAGAATTGTGATGACAAAGCTCATGGAGCATTGTGATGAAAAGGGCATGGAGTATTGTGAAGACAGGCATCATGGAGCGTTGTGATGACAAGTGTTATGGAACATTGTGATCACAAGTTTTTGGAGCATTGCAATGAGAGAGTTCATGGATCATTTTGATTTCAAGGAGCAGGGAGCATTGTGATGACAAGGGCATAAAGCAATGTGATCCAAAGGTTCATGGAGGATGGTGATGACAATGGTAATGGAGTATTGTGATGACAAGCGCATACAGCATTGTAATGAAAACGTCATGTAGCATTTTGCTGACAAAGTCATGGAGCATTGTGATGACAGGTGTCATGGAGCACTGTGATGACAAGCGTCACGGAGCATTGTGAATACAGGGGTCATGGAGCATTGGGATGACAAGGGCATGGATGATTTTGATGACAAGGGTCATGGAGCATTGGGCTGAAAATGTTCATGGAGTATTGTGATGACAGGGGTCATGGAGCATTGTGATGACAGAGGTCATGGAGAATTTTGATTTCATTGTGCTGACCATCGCCGGAAGCATTATGATGATGGGCATGATGCATTGTGATGACAGGGTTCATGGAGCATTGATTTTAAAAGGGGCATGGAGCATTGTGATTACAGGGATCTGGGAGCATTGTGATGACAAGGGCATGGAGCATTTTGATGAGAAGGCCATGGAACATGCTGATGACATGTGTCATGGAGCTTTGTGATGACAAGGGCATGGAGCATTGTGATTAGTGGGGTCTTGGTGCATTGTGATGAAAAGGACATGGATCATTGTGATGAAATAGGCATGGAGCCTTGTCATGAAAGATTTCAAGGTGCATACTGAGGGCAATAGTAAGAGAGCATTGTGATGACAAGTGTATTGAGCATTGTGATGACAAAAGTCATGGTGCATTGTGATGAGAAGACCATGGATAATTTTGCTGACCTGCGTCATGGGGCATTGTGATAACAAGTGTTATGTAACATTGTGATCACAAGGGTTTGCAGCATTGTGAGGACAGAGGTCATGGAGCATTTTGATTTCATTGTGATGACAATAGAATGAAGTATTATGATGATGGGCATGGTGCACTGTGATGACAGCGTTCATGGAGCACTGTGATGAAAAGTGGCATGGAGCATTGGTCTGACAAGTTTCATGGATTATTGTGATAAGATTGGGCATGGCACATTGTAATGACAAGGGCATGGAGCACTGTGATGACAAGGTCATGGATTATTGTGAAGAAAGGTGTCAGGGAGCATTGTGATGAAATATGTCATGTTCCAGTTTGATGACAATATCATGGAGCACTGTGATGCCAAGTGTCATGGAGGTTTGCTATGACAAAATAAAGGAGCATTGTGATGACAAGGGCATGGAGCATTGTGATATCAAGGGCCATTGATAATTTTAATGTCCAGGTCGTGAAACATTGTGATGAACAGTGCATGGAGCTTCCTATAACAGGGGTCATGGAGCATTGCGATGACAAGTGCATGGAGTATTGTGATGACAAGAGCATATAACATTTTGATGTGAAGTGCCAGGAGCATTGTAATGACAAGGACGTGGAGAATTGTGAGGACAAGGGACATTTAGCTTTGTGATGACTATGCATGGAGCATGGTGATGGGAAAACCGTGGAGCATTGTGATGAGAAGACCTTGGGTAATTGTGGTGTCGAGCATCATGGAGCACTATAATGAAAAGGGGCATGAAGCATTGTGATGACAGGTGTCAGGGAGCATTGTGATGACAGGTGTCATGGAGCAATGTGATGACAAGGGCATGGAGCATTGTGATGACAAGTGCATGGAGCATTGTGATGACAAGTGCATGGAGCATTGCAATTTCAAAAGCATGGAAAATTGTGATAACAAGAGCATGTAATATTTTGATGAGAAGTGTCATGTAGCATTGTGATGACAAGGACGTGGAGAATTGTGATGACAAGGGACATGGACCTTTGTGATAACCAGGGCATGGAGCATTGTGATGACAGGGGTCATGGAGCATTATTATGACAAGGCCATGGTGCATTCTGACATAAGGTATCACTTATGAAGGGAATGTAAACATGGCTACATATGAACTGAATTAGGGAAGAGAACAGAGTCTCAGATTTAGAAAACACTCTAATGCTTGCTTAAGGGGAAAGACAGGTGGGGAGATGCACAAAACAAAAGTTTGCTATTAGCACAGGTACCGTTCCATAATCCAAAAAGAGAAGAGACAAGCCCTACTCCTTCCTCAGTAAACGGAACTCAACATCCTTATTCCCCGCAGAGAAATGTATCTGACTAGTAAGAATTTTAAAACCTATGTATTGATATGTCTCCGTAAGGGAACCGAGTGTGTCTAGAACGACATAAACATGGCAGTGAGAATAAGCTCAAACCCACTATAAAAATGAATTTCAAAACAAAACATAAAAACAGTAAAATTCTTATACAATACCTTCAGGGGTTCTGAAGAAACCTGGAATGACCCTATCTACAATGACAGCTGGATGTGGCATAAGGCTGGTCACTTGGGACTGAGAGGATTGGTGAGATTGGGTGAAAAAAGGCAGACCCTTTAAAGCAATTATGCCTGCCACGCTTTCCATGGTTCCCAACTCTCCAAGTAGAAGGGAATATCACTACAGTTATAACATGTATGGGAACCTAGAGAATGGAAACCATCTGATGGTGAAAGGTTTCTAAAACTCTACTAATTTTTTTCTCTCCTTGTGCTCCAGTTTGACATTCCAACTGCTTTACTATCAATCTCCCAACTTGGAGAGTCAGCCACTATAACCTCCTGGTTCGCACAGTTGGCAAATTGTGCAGAGGATATAAGGGAAGAGAGAGAACCAATGAGAGAGTAGCTGTAGGCATTTGGACGGCCACATTTCACTCTAATTACCCGTCACGAAGAGGAATTAACCAAAGACTCAGCCTGCCCCCCCCAGAACCAGTATTGGTCCAGAAGCAAAACTGTGGATTTGCGGTCAGCTCACAAAAACGCGAGTTATAAAATGGAGCTCAGGGCCACAGCAATTCACTAACCTGCAGAGTTATAAAGGACTACTCTCTTCCAAAAATCTGTTGAGGGAAAGCCACGAGGCGGAAGTGAAAATGAGGCAGAATGGCATGAAACAGATTTCAAGAGGTACATTGGAATCGCCTTTAAACACAGGAAAAGCATCACAACTTCGAAAATAATGGAAATGGCCATAAAGGGCATATGGGGTTTCACGTGAATATATTCAGGAGAAAACGCATATGCCCTTTTCAGCAAAGCAAGCAAGCGGGCAATGCAAATCTGCACTAAAAAAAAGTGTCACTTCCCACCAGCGAAAAGGGACATCCGCAAAATGTGTAAAAAACAGAGAGGCAAGACAGGCCCTGGGGAACAGGGAGCCTTGTTATGCTGATGGGCGTGATGTAAATTGCCAACTGCCTCTCTGGAGGAGTGCACTGTGTTCCCTAAAAGAAGTAAACAACAGTGCTACAGAGCCAATGGCACTTCCAGTCTAGGTAATATAGCTTGGGAAAACTGAAAATTGATAAGACAGATCCACACCAAAATTCAGGGCTGCACTGCTTACAAAAACCTCAACTTGGGTACACCTTAAATATCTCAGGAAAGAAAAAAATGGTTCAAGAAATTGTGGTACTTATGTATGACGGAATATCCCTCAGCCATGAAATCAATGTCATAAGGCCAGCAGCAGCAAAATGAGTGGATTCAGGAACGATAATTCTAAGTGAAATAAGTCAAACAGAAAAAGAAAATTATCATAAGATATCAATTATGAAGATCCTGTAAACATGGCTACACATGAACTGAGATAGGAAAGAGAAGGGAGTCTCACATTGAGAAAACAACCTTATGCCTTCTTAAAGGGGAAGGAGAGGTGCGGTGATGCATAAAACCAGAGTTTGATATTAGTACAGGTACAGTTTCAAAAACCAAATACAGAATAGACAAGACCTACACGTTCCTCAGTGAAAGGGACTCAACACCCCATATTCAACGCAGAGTAATATATCTTACAAGTAAGAATCTTAAAACCTATGTATTGATATGTCTCCATAAGGGAATCAAGTGTGTCTAGACAGGCATAAACATGGCAGTGAGAATCAGCTCAACCCACTATAAAAAGGAAATTCAAAAACAAAACAAAAAAACAGGGAAATTCCTTACAATTCCTTCAGGGTCTCTGATGAAACCTGGAATGACCCTATCTACAATGACAGCTGGATGTGGCATAAGGCTGGACACTTTGGACTGAGAGGAATGTTGAGATTGGGTGAGCAAATGCAGACCCTTTAAAGCAATAATGAGTGGCACCCATTCCATGGGTCCCAACTCACCAGGTTGAAGGGAATATTACAACAGCTATAACATGTTCAGGAAACCTACACAATGGACACACTGTGAATACGAAAGGTTTCTAAAACTCAACTAATAGTCAATCTCCTGGTGCTACGGTTTGACTTTCCAACTGATTTACTATCAATCTCCCAACTTAGAGAGACAGCCCCTTTCACCTCCTGGTTCTCACAGGTTGCCAATTTGGCAGAGGATGAAAGGGAAGAGGGAGAACCAATGAGAGAGTAGCTGTTAAGCATTTGGACCGCCAAATTTCACTCTAATTTTCCGGCCAGAAGAAGAATTAACAAAAGTCTCAGCCACCCACCGAAATCCAGTATAGGTCCTGAACCAAAATATTGGACTTGTGTTCAGCTCACAAAAAACGAGTTAAAAATGGAGCTCAGGGGCAAAGCAATTCACAAACTGGCAGAGTAATAAAGGGCAACTATCTTCCAACAATCTGTTGAGGGAAGGCAACTAGGCGGACTTGAAAGCGAGGCAGAATAGAAGGAAACAGATTTCAAGAGGTATGTTGGAATCGCCTTTTAAGCACAGGAAGAGGAACACAACTTCGACAATGATGCACATGGCCTAAAAGGCCGTATGCGTTTTCTCCTGAATATATTCAGGGGAAAACGCATACGCACTTTTCGCCAAGCAAGCAAGTGGGCAATGCAAGTCTGCGCTACAAAGAAGTATCACTTCCCACCGGTCCTCAGGGACATCAACAAAATGGGTAAAAACCAGAAAGGCAAGACAGGCCCTGGAGAACAGGGAGCCTTGTTATGCAGATGGCCGGGATGTAAACTGCCAACTGCCTCTCTGGAGTAGTGCATTGTGTTCCCTAAAACAAGTAAACAACAGAGCTACAGAGCCAAGTACACTCCAAGTCTAGGGAATATACCTTGGGAAAACTGAAAATGAATAAGTCAGATCCACCCCAAAATTTAGAGATGCACTGCTTACAAGAACCTCAACTTGGGTACACCTTAAGTATCCCAGGAAAGGTAAAAATGGTTCAAAAAATTGTGGTACTTACGTATGATGAAATATCCCTCAGCCATGAAATCAATGTCATAAGACCAGTAGCAGCAAAATGAGTGGATTCAGGTACGATGATTCTAAGTGAATTAAGTCACACATAAGAAAAAAAACTTATCATAAGATATCACTTATGAAGATCCTGTAAACATGGCTATACATGAACTGAGTTAGGAAAGAGAACAGAGTCTCACATTTAGAAAACACTCTTATGCCTGCTTAAGGGGGAAGGAGAGGTGGGGTGATGCACAAAACGAGAGTTTGATATAAGCACAGGTACCCTTCCAAAAACCAAGTATGGAATAGACAAGACCTACACCTTCCTCAGTGAAAGGGACTCAAAACCCCATATTTCCCGCAGAGGAATATATCTGACAAGTAAGCATCTTAAAACCTATGTATTGATATGTCTCCGTAAGGGAATCAAGTGTGTCTAGAATGGCATAAAGATGGCAGCGAGAATCACATCAAACCCACTATAAAACGGAATTTCAAAAACGAAACATAAAAACAGGGAAATTCTTTACAATTCCTTCAGGCTCTCTGATGAACCTTGGAATGAGACTATCTACAATGACAGCTGGAGGTGGCATAATGCTGGACACATGGGACTGAGAGGATTGGTGAGATTGGGTGAGCAAATGCAGACACTGTAAAGCAATAATGCATGTCACCCATTCCATGGGTCCCAACTCTCCAGGATGAAGGGAATATTACTACAGATATAACAGGTATGGGAAACAAAGAGAATGGACACACTGTGAATACGAAAGCTTTCTAAAACTCAACGAATAATCGCTCTCCTGGTGTTCCAGTTTGACTTTCCAACTGCTTTACTATCAATCTCCCAACTTGGAGAGACAGCACCTTTAACCTCCAGGTTCACACAGGTTGCCAATTTGGCAAAGGATGAAAGGGAAGAGGGAGAACCAAAGAGAGAGTAGCTGTTAGGCATCTGCATGGGCATATGTCACTCTTATTTCCCGGGAGGAAGAAGAATTAACCAAAGTCTCAGCTACCCACCTGGAACTAGTATAGGTCCTGAACCAAAATATGGGACTTGCTTTCAGCTCACAAAAAACGAAGTTAAGAAATGGAGCTCAGGGGCACAGCAATTCACAAACTGGCAGAGTAATAAAGGACAACTATCATCCAAAAATCTGTTGAGGGAATGCAACGAGGTGGACTTGAATGTGAGGCAGAATAGCAGGAAACAGATTTCAAGAGGTATGTTGGAATCACCTTTAAAGCACAGGAAGAGGGGCACAACATCGACAATGATGCACTTGGCCAAAGAGGGCGTATGCGTTTTCTCCTGAGTATATTCAGGAGAAAACGCATACACCCATATTGTTCAAGAAAGCAAGCGGGCAATGCAAATCTCCACTACAAAGAAGTATCACTTCCCATCAGTCCTAAGGGACATCCACATAAAGGGTAAAAACCAGATATTCAAGACAGGCCCTGGAGAACAGGGAGCCTTGTTATGCTGATGGGTAGGATGTAAATTGCCAACTGCCTCTCTGGAGGAGTGCATTGTGTTCCCTAAAACAAGTAAACAACTGAGCCTCAGAGCCAAGGACACTTCCAGTCTAGGGAATATACCTTGGGAAAACTGAAAATCAATAAGAGAGAGGCACCCCAAAATTTAGGGCTACACTGCTTACAATAACCTCAAATTGGGTACAATTTAAATATCCCAGGAAATATAAAAATGGCTCAAAAATTGTGGTAATTACGTACGATGGAATATCCCTCAGCCATGAAATCAATGTCATAAGACCAGTAGCAGCAAAATGAGTGGATTCAGGTACGATGATTCTAAGTGAAATAAGTCACACAGAAAATGAAACTTATCATAAGATATCACTTATGAAGATCCTGTAAACATGGCTCCACATGAACTGAGTTAGGAAAGAGAACAGAGCCTCACATTTAGAAAACACTCTTATGCCTGCTTAAGGGGGAAGGAGAGGTGGGGTGATGCATAAAACCAGAGTTTGATATAAGCACAGGTACCTTTCCAAAAACCAACTATGGAATAGACAAGACCTACACCTTCCTCAGTGAAAGGGACTCAAAACGCCATATTTCCCACAGAGGAATATATCTGACAAGTAAGCATCTTAAAACCTATGTATTGATATGTCTCCATAAGGGAATCAAGTGTCTCTAGACTGGCATAAATATGGCAGCGAGAATCAGCTCAAACCCACTATAAAAAGGAATTTCAAAAACAAAAAAAAGGAAAATTCTTTACAATTCCTTCAGGGTCTCTGATGAAACCTGGAATGACCCTATCTACAACGACAGCTGGATATGGCATAAGGCTGGATACCTGGGACTGAGAGGATTGGTGAGATTGGGTGAACAAATGCAGACCCTTTAAAGCAATAATGCATGGCACCCATTCCATCTGTCCTATGTCTCCAGGGTGAAGGGAATATTACTACAGCTATAACATGTACGGGAAACCTAGAGAATGGACACATTGTGAATACGAAAGGTCTCTAAAACTCAACGAATCATCCCTCTCCTTGTGCTCCAGTTTGACCTTCAAACTGTTTTACTGTCAATCTCGCAACTTGGAGAGACAGAACCTTTAACCTCCTGGTTCGCACAGGTTGCCAATTTGGCAAAGGATGAAAGGGAATAGGGAGAACCAATGAGAGAGTAGCTGTTAGGCACATGGACGGGCAAATGTCACTCTTATTTCCCGGGAGGAAGAAGAATTAACCGAAGTCTCAGCCACCCACCGAAAACCAGTATAGGTCCTGAACCAAAATATTGGACTTGTGTTCAGCTCACAAAAAAGGAGTTAAAAATGGAACTCAGGGGCAAAGCAATTCACAAACTGGCAGAGTAATAAAGGGCAACTATCTTCCAACAATCTGTTGAGGGAAGGCAACTAGGCGGACTTGAAAGCGAGGCAGAATAGCAGGAAACAGATTTCAAGAGGTACGTTGGAATCGCCTTTAAAGCACAGGAAGAGGAGCACAACTTCGACAATGATGCACATGGCCAAAAAGGCCGTATGCGTTTTCTACTGAATATATTCAGGGGAAAACGCATACGCACTTTTGGCCAAGCAAGCAAGTGGGCAATGCAAGTCTGCACTACAAAGAAGTATCACTTCCCACCGGTCACAAGGGACATCCACAAAATGGGTAAAAACCAGAAAGGCAAGACATGCCCTGGAGAACAGGGAGCCTTGTTATGCTGATGGGCGGGATGTAAATTGCCAACTGCCTCTCTGGAGGAGTGCACTGTGTTCCCTAAAACAAGTAAACAACAGAGCTACAGAGCCAAGGACACTCCCAGTCTAGGCAATATACCGTGGGAAAACTGAAAATCAATAAGACAGAGCCACCCCAAAATTTAGGGCTGCACTGCTTACAAGAACCTCAACTTGGGTACACCTTAAGTATCCCAGGAAAGGTAAAAATGGTTCAAAAAATTGTGGTACTTACGTATGATGGAATATCCCTCATCCATGAAATCAATGTCATAAGACCAGTAGCAGCAAAATGAGTGGATTCAGGAACGATGATTCTAAGTGAATTAAGTCACACAGAAAAAAAAATCTTATCATAAGATATCACTTATGAAGATCCTGTAAACATGGCTACACATGAACTGAGTTAGGAAAGAGAACAGAGTCTCACATTTAGAAAACACTCTTATGCCTGCTTAAGGGGGAAGGAGAGGTGGGGTGATGCACAAAACCAGAGTTTGATATAAGCACAGGTACCCTTCCAAAAACCAACTATGGAATAAACAACACCTACACCTTCCTCAGTGAAAGGGACTCAAGACCCAATATTTCCCGCAGAGGAATATATCTGACTAGTAAGAATCTTAAAACCTATGTATTGATATGTCTCCATAAGGGAATCAAGTGTGTCTAGACTGGCATAAACATGGCAGCGAGAATCAGCTGAAACCAACTATAAAAATGAATTTCAAAAACAAAACAAAAAACAGGCAAATTCTTTACAATTCCTTCAGTTTCTCTGATGAAACCTTGAATGACCCTATCTACAACGAAAGGTGGATGTGGCATAAGGCTGGACACATGGGACTGAGAGGGTTGGTGAGATTGGATAAGCAAACGCAGACCCTTTAAAGCAATAATGCATGGCACACATTCCATGGGTCGCAACTCTCCAGGTTATAGGGAATATTACTACAGCTATAACATGTATGGGAAACGTAGAGAATGGACATACAGTGAATATGAAAAGTTTCTAAAACTCAAAGGATAGTGTCTCTCCTTGTGCTCCACTTTGACTTTTCAACTGCTTTACTATCAATCTCCCAACTTGGAGAGCAGCACCTTTAACCTCCTGGTTCGCACAGGTTGCCAATTTGGCAAAGAATGAAAGGGAATAGGGAGAACCAATGAGAGAGTAGATGTTAGGCATTTGGACGGGCACATGTCACTCTTATTTCCTGGGAGGAAGAAGAATTAACCAAAGTCTCAGCCACCCACCGAAAACCAGTATAGGTCCTGAACCAAAATATTGGACTTGTGTTCAGCTCACAAAAAACGAGTTAAAAAATGGAGCTCAGGGGCAAAGCAATTCACAAACTGGCAGAGTAATAAAGGGCAACTATCTTCCAACAATCTGTTGAGGGAAGGCAACTAGGCGGACTTGAAAGCGAGGCAGAATAGCAGGAAACAGATTTCAAGAGTTACGTTGGAATCGCCTTTAAAGCACAGGAAGAGGAGCACAACTTCGACAATGATGCACATGGCCAAAAAGGCCGTATGCGTTTTCCCCTGAATATATTCAGGGGAAAACGCATACGCACTTTTGGCCAAGCAAGCAAGTGGGCAATGCAAGTCTGCACTACAAAGAAGTATCACTTCCCACCGGTCACAAGGGACATCCACAAAATGGGTAAAAACCAGAAAGGCAAGACAGGCCCTGGAGAACAGGGAGCCTTGTTATGCTGATGGGCGGGATGTAAATTGCCAACTGCCTCTCTGGGGGAGTGCATTGTGTTCCCTAAAACAAGTAAACAACAGAGCTACAGAGACAAGGGCACTACCAGTCTAGGGAATATAATTGGGAAAACTGAAAATGAATAAGACAGAGCCACCCCAAAATTTAGGGCTGCACTGCTTACAAGAACCTCAACTTGGGTACACCTTAAGTATCCCAGGAAAGATAAAAATGGTTCAAAAAATTGTGGTACTTACGTATGATGGAATATCCCTCAGCCATGAAATCAATGTCATAAGACCAGTAGCAGCAAAATGAGTGGATTCAGGTACGATGATTCTAAGTGAATTAAGTCACAGAGAAAAAGAAACGTATCATAAGCTATCACTTATGATGATCCTGTAAACATGGCTACACATGAACTGAGTTAGGAAATAGAACAGAGTCTCACATTTAGAAAACACTCTTATGCCTGCTTAAGGGGGAAGGAAAGGTGGGGTGATGAATAAAACCAGAGTTTGATATAAGCACAGGTACCGTTCCAAAAACCAACTATGGAATAGACAAGACCTACATCTTCCTCAGTGAAAGGGACTCAAAACCCCATATTTCACGCAGAGGAATATATTTGACAACTAAGAATCTTAAAACCTATGTATTGATATGTCTCCGTAAGGGTATCAATTTTGTCTAGACTGGCATAAATATGGCAGCGAGAATCAGCTCAAACCCACTATAAAAAGGAATTTCAAAAACAAAACAAAAAAACAGGGAATTTCTTTACAATTCATTCAGGTTCTCTGATGAAACCTGGAATGACCCTATCTACAATGACAGCTGGATGTGGCATAAGGCAGGACACATGTGACTGAGAGAATTGGTGACATTGGGTGAGCAAATGCAGACCCTTTAAAGCAATAATTCATGGCACCAATTCCATGGGTCCCAACTCTCCAGGTTGAAGGGAATATTACTACAGCTATAACATGTACGGGAAACCTAGAGAATGGACACACTGTGAATATGAAAGGTCTCTAAAATTCAACGAATAGTCCCTCTCCTGGAGTTCCAGTTTGACTTTCCAAATGCTTTACTATCAATCTCTCAACCTGGAGAGACAGCACCTTTAACCTCCTGTTTCGCACAGGTTGCCAATTTCGCAGAAGATGAATGGGAAGAGAGAGAACCAATGAGAGAGTAGGTGTTAGGTATTTGGACGGGCATATGTCACTCTTATTTCCCGGGAGGAAGAAGAGTTGACCAAAGTCTCAGCCACCCACCGAAAACCAGTATAGGTCTTGAACCAAAATATTGGACTTGGGTTCAGCTCAGAAAAAACGAGTTAAAAAATGGAGCTCAGTGGCACAGGAATTCACAAACTGGCAGAGTAATAAAGGGCAACTATCGTCCAAAAATCTGTTGAGGGAAGGCAAGGAGGCGAAATTGAAAGGGAAGCAGAATAGCAGGAAACATATTTCACGAGGTAGTTTGCAATCACGTTTAAAGCACAGGAAGAGGGGCACAATTTCGACAATGATGCACTTGGCCAAAAAGGGTGTATGCGTTTCCTCCTGAATATATTCAGGAGGAAACGCATACGCCCTTTTTGGGCAAGCAAGCAAGCAGGCAATGTAAATCTGCACTACAAAGGAGTATCACTTCCCACCGGTCAAAAGGGACATCCACAACATGGGTAAAAACCAAAAAGGCAAGACAGGCCCTGGAGAACAGGGAGCCATGTTATGCTGATGGGTGGTATGTAAATTGTCAACTGCCTCTCTGGAGGAGTGCATTGTGTTCCCTAAAACAAGTAAACAACAGAGCTACAGAGCCAAGGGCACTTCCAGTCTAGGGAATATACCTTGGGAAAACTGAAAATCAATAAGGCAGAGCCACTCCTAAATTTAGTGCTGCAGTGCTTACAAGATCTTCAACTTGGGTACACCTTAAATATCCCAGGAAAGATAAAAATGGTTCAAAATTTGTGGTACTTACGTACGATGGAATATCCCTCAGCCATGAAATCAATGTCATAAGACCAGTAGCAGCAAAATGAGTGGATTCAGGTACGATGATTCTAAGTGAAATAAGTCACACAGAAAAAGAAACTTATCATAAGATATCACTTATGAAGATCCTGTAAACATGGCTACACATGAACTGAGTTAGGAAAGAGAACAGAGACTCACATTTAGAAAACACTCTTATGCCTGCTTAAGGGGGAAGGAGAGGTGGGGTGATGCATAAAACCAGAGGTTGATATAAGCACAGGTACCGTTCCAAAAACCAACTATGGAATAGACAAGACCTACACCTTCCTCAGTGAAAGGGAGTCAAAACACCATATTTCCCGCATAGGAATATATCTGACTAATAAGAATCTTAAAACCTATGTGTTTATATGTCTCCATAAGGGAATCAAGTGTGTCTAGACTGGCATAAACATGGCAGCGAGAATCAGCTCAAACACAGTATAAAGAGGAATTTCAAACACAAAACAAAAAACCCGGGAAATTCTTTACAATTTCTTCAGGGTCTCTGATGAAACCTGGAATGAGCCTATCTACAACGACAGCTGAATGTGGCATAAGGATGGACACATGGTACTGAGAGGATTAGTGAGATTGGGTGGGCAAATGCAGACCCCTTAAACAATAATGCATGGCACCCATTCCATGGGTCCCTACTCTCCAGGTTGAAGGGAATATTACAACAGCTATAACATGTACGGGAAACATAGAGAATGGACACACTGTGAATACGAAAGGTATCTAAAACTCAACGAATAGTCCCTCTCCTGGTGCTCCGGTTTGATGTTCCAACTGCTTTACTATCAATCTCCCAACTTGCAGAGACAGCCCCTTTAACCTCCTGGTTCGCACAGGTTGCGAAAATGGCAGAGGATGAAAGTGAAGAGGGAGAACCAATGAGAGAGTATCTGTTAGGCATTTGGGCGGGCACATGTCACTCTTATTTCCCGGGAGGAAGAAGAATTAACCAAAGTCTCAGCCACCCACCGGGAACCAGTATTGTTCCTGAACCAAAATATTGGACTTGCGTTCAGCTCACAAAAAACGAGTTAAAAAATGGAGCTATGGGGCAGAGCAATTCACAAACTGGCAGAGTAATAAAGGACAACTATCATCCAAAAATCTGTTGAGGGAAGGCAACGAGGAGGACTTGAAAGCCAGGCAGAATAGCAGGAAACAAATTTCAAGAGGTATGTTGGAATCGCCTTTAAAGCACAGGAAAGGGACACAACTTCGACAATGATGCACTTGGCCAAAAAGGGCGTATGTGTTTCATCCTTAATATTTTCACGAGAAAACGCTTACTCCCTTTTTTGCCAAGCAAGCAAGCGGGCATATAAAATCTGCACTACAAAGAAGTATCACTTCCCACCGGTCAAAAGGGACATCCACCAAATGGGTGTAAACCAGAAAGGCAAGACAGGCCCTGGAGAACAGGGAGCCTTGTTATGCTAATGGGCGGGATGTAAATTGCCAACTGTCTCTCTGGAGGAGTGCATTGTGTTCCCTAAAACAAGTAAACAACAGAGCTACAGAGCCAAGTGCACTTCCAGTCTTGGGAATATACCTTTGGAAAACTGAAAATCAAAAAGACAGAGCCACCCCAAAATTTAGGGCTGCACTGCTTACAAGAACCACAACTTGGGTACACCGTAAATATCCCAGGAAAGATAAAAATGGTTCAAAACATTGTGGTACTTACATACGATGGAATATCCCTCAGCCATGAAATCAATGTCATAAGACCAGTAGCAGCAAAATGAGTGGATTCAGGTACAATGATTCTAACTGAAATTAGTCACACAGAAAAAGAAACGTATCATAAGATATCACTTATGAAGATCCTGTAAACATGGCTACACATGAACTGAGTTAGGAAAGAGAACAGAGTCTCACATTTAGAAAACACACTTATGCCTTCTTAACGGTGAAGGAGAGGTGGGGTGATGCATAAAACCAGAGTTTGATATAAGCACAGGTACTGTTCCAAAAACCAACTATGGAGTAGACAAGACCTACACCTTCCTCAGTGAAAGGGATTCAAAACCCCATATGTCCCGGAAAGGAATGTATCTGACGAGTAAGAATCTTAAAACCTATGTATTGATATGTCTCCGTAAGGGTATCAAGTGTATCTAGACATACATAAGCATGGCAGCGAGAATCAGATCAAACCCACTATAAAAAGGAATTTCAAAAACAAAGCAAAAAAACCGGGAAATTCTTTACAATTCCTTCAGGGTCTCTGATGAAACCTGGAATGACCCTATCTACAATGACAGCTGGATGTGGTATAAGGCAGGACACATGGGACTGAGAGGATTGGTGAGATTGGGTGAGCAAATGCAGACCCTTTAAAGCAATAATTCATGGCACCCATTCCATGGGTCCCAACTCTCCAGGTTGAAGGGAATATTACTACAGCTATAACATGTACGGGAAACCTAGAGAATGGACACACTGTGAATACGAAAGGTCTCTAAAACTCAACGAATAGTCCCTCTCCTGGCATTCCAGTTTGACTTTCCAACTGCTTTACTATCAATCTCTCAACCTGGAGAGACAGCACCTTTAACCTCCTGTTTCGCACCGGTTGCCAATTTTGCAGGAGATGAAATGGAAGAGGGAGAACCAAGGAGAGAGTAGATGTTAGGCATTTGGACAGGTACATGTCACTTTAATTGCCCGGCAGGAAGTAAAATTAACCAATGTCTCAGCCCCCTGCCGTGAACCAGTATAGGTTTTGAACAGTAATTTTGGATTTGCGGTCAGCTCACAAAAACGAGTTGAAAAATGGAGCTCAGGGGCACAGCAATTTACAAACTGGCAGAGTAATAGAGGACAACTATCTTCCAAAAATCTTTTGAGGGAAGGCAGAGAGGCGGACTTTAAAACGAGGCAGAATAGCAGGAAACAGATTTCAAGAGGTACGTTGGAATCACCTTTCAAGCAAAAGAAGAGGGGCATAACTTCGACAATGATACACTTGGCCATAAAGGGCGTATGCATTTTCTCCTGAATATATTCAGGAGAAAATGCATACGCCCATTTTGGCCAAGCAAGCAAGCAGCAATGCAAATCTCCACTACAAAGAAGTATCCCTTCCCACCGGTCAAAAGGGACATCCTCAAAATGTGTTAAAACCAGAAAGGCAAGACAGGCCCTGGAGATCAGGCAGCCTTGTTATGCTGATGGGCAGGATGTAAGTTGCCAACTGCCTCTCTGGAGGAGTGCATTGTGTTCCCTAAAACAAGTAAACAACAGAGCTACACAGCCAAGGGCACTTCCAGTCTAGGGAATATATCTTGGGAAAACTGAAAATCAGTAAGACAGAGCCACCCTAAAATTTAGCGCCGCACTGCTTACAAGAACCTCAACTTGGGTACACCTTAAGTTTCCCAGGAAAGACAAAAATGGTTCAAGATATTGTGGTACTTACGTACGATGGAATATCGCTCAGCGATGAAATCAATGTCATAAGGCCAGTAGCAGCAAAAAGAGTGGATTCAGGTACGATGATTCTAAATGAAATAAGTCACACAGAAAAAGAAACTTATCATAAGATATAACTTATGAAGTCCCTGTAAACATGGCTACACATGAACTGAGTTAGGAAAGATTACAGAGTAACTAATCTTATCATAAATTATCACTCATAGCGGGAATGTACACATGACTACACATGAACTGAATTACAAACACAACAGAGTCAAACATTTAGAAATCATCTTCTGCCTGCTTAATGGGAAAGCCGAAGTGGGGTGATGCATAAAACCACAATTTTAAATTAGCACAGATACCGTTATATAAACCATGTATGTAATAGACAACACCTACTCCCGGCACAATGAACTGGACTCAACACCCCCTATTCATTGCAGAGGAATATGTCTGACTCTAAGTGTTTTAAAACATATGTATTCTCATCTCTCCATAAAGGAATCATGTGTGTGTATAACGGCATGAACACAGCACTGAAATTCAGTTAAACCCACTTATAAAAATAAATTTCAAAAGCAAAATGCAAAAACAGAGAGAAAGTCTTAAAAATTACGTTCAGGGCCTGTGATGCAAGCTAGATTGACCACCTTTACACCCACAGCTGGATGAGACATATGACTGGACACTTGGGGCTGACAAGATTGCTGAAGTTGTGTGAACAAAAGAACACCACTTAGAGCAATACTGTGTGCTACCCATTCTAGTGGTCCCAAATCTCCAGGTTTAAGAGAATCTTCCTCCAGTTAAAACATGCATGGGAAACCCAGTGGATGGTACACTGTGTAATTGGGAAAGTTTTCTAAAAGGTACCTCATTTTTCCTTTTGTCGTGCTCGGCTTCGCCATTCCATCTGCATTACTAAAAATCTCCCCACTTGGAGTGTCAACGCCTTTACCCTCTCGTTATGCACAGTTTGCAAATTGTGCAGAGGATGAACAGGAAGAGGGGAAATAAATGAGAGATTAGCTGTAGGTGTTTGGATGGGCACATGTCACTCTAGTTTCCCATCAGGAAGAAGAATTAACCAAAGGCTCAGGCTGAAGCCCCGGAACCAGACTAGGGCCTAAAGCCATCCTGCGGTATTGCAGCCAGCTCACAAAGAGGCGAGTTGAAAAATGGAAATCAGGGGCACAACAATTCAAAAAACTTGCAGATTTATAAAAGACAACTATCATCCAGAAATATATTGAGGAAAGGCAGTGAAGAGGATTATATGCAAGGCAGAATTGAAGGAAACAGATTTCAAGAGGTAGATTGGAGTCGTCTTTAAAGCACATGAAAAGCGACAGAATTTCGACAATTTTGCCCTTGGCTGAAAAGGGATTATGTGTATTTTCTTGAATATATTCGGGAAAATATGCATATGCCCTTTTTGGCCAAGCAAGCCATCAGGCATTGCAAATCCACACTACATAGAAGTGTCCCTTACCTCCAGTCTAAAGGGCCATCCACAAATAGTTTAAAAACCACAAATGCAGGACAGGCCATGGAGAAAAGGGAGCCTGGTTATGACGATGGACAGGATGTAAATTTCCAACAGCCTCTCTGGAGAACTGTATGTTGTTTTCTAAAACAGAGCTACAGAGCATAGCACACTTCCACTCATGGGCGTGTATTTTGGGAAAACTAAAAATCCACAACACACAGCCAGCCCAAAGTTTAGGGCTGCTCTGTTTACAAGAACCTCGACTTCAGTACACTTTATGTATCCCAGGAAAGGAAAAAAAAATGGATATAGATGTTGTGGTACTTATATACAATTGAATGTCACTCAGACATAAAATCAATGTCATAAGGCCAATAGCAGCATAATGAGTGGCTTATGTATAATGATGCTAAGTGAAATGAGCCACAAAGAAAAAGAAACTTATTGTAATATATCACTTATAGAGGAAATGTAAACATGGCTACACATGAACTGAATTTCAAAAGAGAACAGAGTTACACATTTAGAAAACACACTTATGCCTCCTTAAGGGGAAAGGTGACGTGGGGTGATGTGTAAAAGCAGAGTTTGAAATTAGCACAGATTCCATTTCATATACCAAATATGTAATAGACAAGACCTACTCCTTTCTCAATGAACTGGACACAAAACACCCTATTCACTGAAGAGGAATATATCTGACTGGTAATAACCCTGAAACCTATGTATTTATATGTCTCCATAATGGAATCAATTGTATGTAGATTGGCATAAACACAGATCAATGGAACAGGACAGAAAGCCCAGAGATAAACCTACATACCTATGGCTATCTCATCTATGACAAAGGAGCTAAGGATATACAATGGAGAAAAGACAGTCTCTTCAGTAATTGGTGCTGGAAAAACTGGACCCCTACACATAAAAGAATGAAATTAGAACACTCCATAACACCATACACAAAAATAGACTCTAAATTGATTAGAGATCTAAATATAAGACCAGACACTATAAAACACTTAGAGGAAACCATAGGCAGAACACTCTATGACATAAATCACAGCAAGATCCTTTTGGACCCACCTCCTAGAGAAATGGAAATAAAAACAGAAATCAACAAATGGGACCTAATGAAACTTAAAAGCTTTTACACAGTACAGGAAAACATAAACAAGATGCAAAAACAACCCTCAGAATGGGAGAAAATATTTTCAAATGAAGCAATTGACAAAGGATTAATCTCCAAACTTTACAAGCACCGCATGTAGCTCAATATCACAAAAACAAACAACCCAATCCAAAAACGGGCAGAAGACCTAAATAGACATTTCTCCAAAGAAGATATACAGATTACCAAGAAACACATGAAAGAATGCTGAACATCACTAATCATTAGAGTAATGCAAATCAAAACTAATGTGAGGTATCACCTCACAGCAGTCAGAGTGGCAATCATCAAAAAAATCTACAAAACAATAAATGCTGGAGAGGCCTTTATTGGAGAAAAGGGAACACACTTGCACTGTGGGTGGGAATGTAAATTGATATGAGCACTAGGGAGAACTGTACGGAGGTTCCTTTAAATAACTAACAATTGAAGTACCATACGACACAACAATCCAACTACTGGGCATTTGCCTTGTGAAAACCATAATTCAAAAAGAGTTATGTACAAAAATGTTCACTGCAGCTCTATTTGCATTAGCCAGAACATGGAAGCAACCTAAGTGTCCATCGACAGATGAATGGATAAAGAACATCTGGCACATATATACAATCAAATATTACTCAACCATAAAAAGAAGCAAAACTGAGTTATTTGTACTGAGGTGGATGGATTTAGAATGTGTCCTACACAGTGAAGTAAGTCAGAAAGGGAAAAACAAATACTGTATGTTAACAGAGATATATGGAATCTAATGAAGAAAAAAAAAAGATTTTGAAGAACCTAGTGGCAGGACAGGATTAAGGACACAGACATAGAGAAAGGACTTGAGGACACCGGAAGGGGGATGGTAAGCTGGGACGAAGTGAGAGAGTGGCATGGACATAAATACATTACCAAATGTAACACTGATAGCTACTGAGAATAGGCCACATAGAACAGGGAGATCAGCTCGGTGCTTTGTGACCACATAAAGGGTTGGGTTATGGAGTGTGGGAGGGAGATGCAAGAGGGAGGGGATCTGGTGATATTTGTATATGTATAGCTGATTAACTTTGTTATACAGCAGAAATGAACACTCCATTGTAAAGCAATTATACTCCAATAAACGTGTAAAAGAAAATAAAAAAGAAAGCCCAGGGATAAACCTACACACCTATGGTCAACTAATCTATGAGAAAGGAGGCAAGAGTATACAATGGAGATAAGACAGTCTCTTCAATCATTGGTGCTGGGAAATATGGACAGCTACATGTAAAAGAATGAAATTAGAACACTCCCCAACACCATACATAAAAATATATTCAAAATGGATTAGAGACCTTAATGTAAGACCAGACAGTATAAAACTCTGAGAGGAAAACTTTCGAAGGATACTCTGACGTAAATCACAGCAAGATCTTCTTTGATCCACCTCCTATAGTAATGAAATAAAAATGAAAACTAAACAGATGGGACTAATGAAACGTAAAAGCTTTTGCAAAGCAAAGGAAACTACAAACAAGACGAAAAGACAACCCTCAGAATGGCAGAAAATATTTGCAAACGAATCAATAGACAAATGATTAATCTCCAATATATATAAACAGCTCATGCAGCTCAATATTAATAAAACAAACAACCCAATACAAAAATGGAAGATCTAAATAGACATTTCTTCCAAGAAGACATAGAGATGGCCAGTACGCACATGAAAATCTGCTCAACATCACTAATTATTAGAGAAATGGAAATCGAAACTACAATGAGGTATCACGTCACACCTGTTAGAATGGGCATCATCAGAAAATCTACAAACAACAAATGCTGGAGAGGGTGTGGAAAAAAGGAACCTTCTTCCAGTATTGTTGGGAATGTAAATCGATACAGTCTCTATGGAGAACAGTATGGAGGTTCCTTAAAAAACTAAAAATAGAATTACTATATAATCCAGCAATCCCACTACTGGGCATATACCCAGAGAAAACCATAAATCAAAAAGACACATTCACCACAATATACACTGCAGCACTATTTACAATAGACAGGTAATGAAAGCAACCTAAGTGCCCACAGACAAACGAATGGATAAATATGTGGTACATATATACAACGGAATATTACTCAGCCATACATAGGAATGAAATTGGGTCATTTGTAGAGACCTCGATGGATCTAGAGACTGTCATACAGAGTGAAGTAAGTCAGAAAGAGAAAAAGAAATATTGTATATTAATGCATATATGTGGAACCTAGAAAAATGGTACAGATGAACCAGTTTGCTGGGCAGAGATAGAGACAGATGTAGAGAAGAAACATATGGACACCAAGGAGGGAACGCCATGTGAGGGTGGTGGTGGGATGAATTGGGAGACTGGGATTCACATGTGCACACTTATATGTATAAAATACATATCCAATAAGAACCTGCTGTATAAAAGAAATAAATTTAAAAAATTAAAAATAAATAAATAACATTTAATAAAATAAAACAGAAAAAAAGTTTTTCCCTTCACATAGACGTCTTTATATTAATGCATTATTTCCATGTTTATATCTCCAAATTAAAAAAAAAAAGATGAATATATAAAATCTAACTTGAACCAAAAAGAAAAAAAGAAAAAAAAAAAACAGAACTCACCAGTTATACAGAGGAAAATCGTATCAGGGCACTAGCTCCAGTGGTAAAAAATTCTTAAGTTGGTCAGAGGTGGGAAATCGTCTCCCATGCAGTCAGCAGTGCTCCCCCACACAAGGAGCATCCTCATTGCAAAGCTGGGGGACTGTGTCAAGGCGTCTGTGAGTAAATGTGAGCTGAGCCCCAGTCCTGCTGCAGCTGAACTCTTCCCACCCTTTCCAGGTAAAACACCTGAATATGTACAAGCACTTGCAAGCCTAGAGGAAGGGCTGTGGAGCCACACTAGCGATAGCACGCAGGCCGACTTGGTGCCTGCAGGCCAGCCAGGATGGTCCTGGCCCCAGATGCTCTTCTGGAATCTTTCCATTTCCCTGCCTGAGATACCCCTCCTGCCATGGCCCCCACTGCTTTTTTACTTCCTCACCTCTGCCTGGGGAGAAATTCCAGTGGCAGGTATGGGTGACACATCCTCTTCTTTAGCAGGTGGCAGCCTGGCAACTCCTGCAGAGAGTCCAGCAGAGCCCCACTCACACTGGGCCACCCACAAAGCCACAGCCCCTCACTCCCTCCCACGACCCCAGCCCCGACACTGCTGACGGGGCAGAGAATATGGCGTCAGGCACAGCTACAGGGGCTCTTGCTGACTGGAGAGGTGTTTATATGGACCTCAACCCAGGCACACCTGTGGGGGGGGGCTGGCAAGCAGTGTCAGGCTGCCCAAATCAGCCAATCCTCACCCCTCAGCGGCTCAAAGTTGCAGAAAATGAACCTTGCTAAACGGGTCAGTCCCAAGGAACAGGTGTGGGCTCTTGAGAGTCAGGATAGACAAGGGGCTGCAGCTGCGGCTTGTTTTCTTATCATTTTATCTGGTCCATGAGTGGAAAACAACTTCAAGAAGACCCTATCCTAATGAGAGGAACCCAGGAGTCAGGGAGAGGAGTGATGGTGGGTGGAGACAGAGGCCTTGTGCCCTGGCTGCAGTGGAAGTGTCTGGAAGACCAGGCAGAGAGAGGTTGCACAGAGTGATAGCCAGGGTCACAGACTTGTCAGAGCTGCTGTTTGTTAGTTCAAGTCCTGCTCGGAGGTGTTCTGTGTCAGCTGTGAGCGACAGGTGAGCTGGGGGTTCTCTGCAAGGTGGGCTATGTGCACAGTTCCTGTGTGTCCAGCCCTGCTAAGGTACCTGCCCAGGGGAGTTCCGTCTCTTTGGAAGGGCCAGACTATGAGAGCCCCATGGACTGCTGGGTAGCTGCAGAGGTGAGCTCCATACCCTGGGAGGGACTTGACCACGAGAGCCCCGTGGGCTGTGGGGTGCGGGATGCAGCCCAGGTGAGCTCCATATCCTGGGATTGGCCTGACCACAAGAGCCCCATGGGCTGCTGGAGACCTGGTAAAGGATATCAGGACAGTCAGTGAAGCCACCGAGGATATACATCCAGTAGCTCCTATTTCCTACACCCTGCTGGAAATTCTACCATCCACCAGGCCATGGCATTCTGTATTAGACTTCAATGATGCCTTCTTCTGTATTCCATTCATCTCAGAATCACAAGAATTTTTGGCTTCTGAGTGGCAGGACACAACATGCAACACAAGCAATAATGCTGGGCCGTCCTGCCCCAATGGTTCAAAAATCCCCACACCATCATTGGGGAAATGTCCTCTAAAGACCTAAACGTTCTACCTCTGTAAAAGGGAACCCTCCTTCAATGTGCAGATGACATTCTGATCACCAGGCCTACTAAAGACGCCTCTGAACTACCTAGCCAAGAAAGGATAGAAGGTGTCCAAGAAAAAGGCTCAAATATACCAGGCTCAGGTGACATGCCTGGGCTTCATCCTCACAGATATTTGGAGAAATACATTCCAGGATAGGGAAGAAGCCATTTGCAGCCTTACCTCTTCTAAAACTAGAAGACAGCTTAGGGGTTCCTGGGGAGGCCAAGGTTTTCTGCATCTGGATCCCTAACTACAGTCTAATAGCTGGGCCTCTACATGAGACACTGACACAAAAAGATGATGATCTTTTTGAATAGAATCCAGAAGCAGCCTTTCAAGAATGGAAAGAGCAATCAATTCAGATCCTTGCCCAGGAACTCGCTAATTTAGCTAAACCCTTTGACCTTTACATACCCGGTCAAAGGTTAATCGCCCTTGGAGCCTTAGTGCAAAAACTGGGACCACTTGAAATGGAGCAACACAAGAATGCCCTTCAGGTATAATAAACTATGGTCACCAAGGGCTTTGCTCACCGACTCATCAGGCCAGGATACTGGGGTATCTAAAAAGCTGGAAATCAGCAGCCGACAAGTCCAGCTCCCTCCTAAGGGAAAAGGACCCCACGTGGTGATCCTAAACACCCATCATGTCCTGAAGTTGCAGGGGTCGCTCTGTGGACACACTGACCTCGAGTGAGGAGGCCCTCCAACTCCTACCTCCAGAGAGACAAATGGGGGCAACAGGCCCCCAAGATGACTCATGTGACCATCACTTGACCTGGAGTTTCTCTCAGAAAACAAGAAGACTGTGTCCCGAAAGAGCAGACTACTGCTTGCAGGACCTACTTCACCCAGAGGGGAGCTAATAAGCTTGGCGGGGGAAACGTATATCACACTTTCACCATAGAAAACCCTACAGACACCGCGTTGATGGTGGCCAATATGACCGCCTGGACTGCTGGCTACTTCTAAAGGCCGTTGACTCAGTGGACGTCATGGTCCTGGATCACCACTGACCCTGGACTGTCTGGGAGTTGCACGGGCAGGGCTCTGACACATGGTGCTGTTTGTACATAAATTCAGGGAGCTAATTAAAGAAAGCACAGACTACTGGTCAGAGCATCTAAGCTGGCAAAAACCGTCAGCCTAATGTCACCGAACAAATGTGGGGTGGGGTGAAACCTGCCACCACAGCATCTCTGCGCATCTCTTTCCTGGACCCTTAAAGGTCATTAGAATCTATAACACTTCCAATGCTGGTGCTCAGGCGGACGAGAAGTGATGCAGGAGGCTTTGGGACAATCAACCTCACCTGGAGGCTGGTGGGCAGACGTTTTGCCCCTTCCCCGAAGTATCAGGGCTCCCACCACAGCATGAAGCAGTTACAAAAGAGGGGTCTGCACCCTCAACACCCCAAGAATGAGGAACGGAACAAAAAGCAGAGGAGGGGTTCGTCTCTGGCAACATTCATTAAAAATTCCTGGGAGATAAAAAGAGAACCTGGGCAATAAAATAAAGTCTAAGCTGTTTTTCCTTTGTGCTTTGTCAAATTTCACGTGCTCCTAGGGTTCCGCATGCAGAGGTCCCACACCCGGCACTTCAGACCCGATTTCCTATTGCAGAATGGCTGGGTCGACACCTCAGCTAGCGGAGTCCCATGCAGACTCCACGGCATAGAGCCTGAGCTGCAGCCAACCCAGCCCTTGAGAGCTCCATCCCCTAACTCCCACTGACGATGCCGGGATCCCTACACAGCAGCCCAGCCCAAAGCCCGTGGGGAAGTGCACGCTCTCACCTCTCCATTCGGTTTTCAAAATAATGTTTCCTTTGCTTCTGAACCAAACTCAGTCTTGATCTGTTGGCTCCAATGACACTGGGCATGGGGACTCCTGTTGGGGTCCCCTCTGGATGATCAGTAACAGACATTGAGAACATTGTAACTTCATTGAACAGATGTGTGAGCCAAACTGTAGTTAACATAGAGCAGTGTATAATGCTCGGGTAAAATAAGATGTTTCTAAGACTTACATTTGATATTTCCATCACTTTACTATAAGCAAGTTCAGTGAAGATGTCTGTCTTATTTGTCAGGTCAACATTAGAGAAATGAAGTGATTTATTTCCATGGATGTACATCGAATACTCTTGGCTGAAGCTTCAATCTTGTTTTGAATGCTTTTCCATTGAAACGGATACCTCTCTTTCAGCTCCCCCATTTCTGAGAAGTATAAAATCTTATAATTTATTATTACCAAAGGGGAAAGGTAGGAGAAGGGATAAATTAACAGTTTGGGATTAACACATACACACTGCTATGTATAAAATAGATCATCAACAAGGAACTACTGTATAGCACAGGGAACTACACTGAATATTTTGCAATAACCTATAAGGGGAAATAATCTGAAAAAGAATCGATATTTTTATTGACATCATCTATCAATGACAGATAAAATGTAACCTAAGTAAGGCCGATGGTGAACGCTTCTTACCCTGAAGATTTCAATCATCTAAAATTTGGGCTCTGCCTATTTCCCAAGGCCCTTAATGGACATACGTGTAGCTGTAGCTTAAAAATTCCCCAGTTTGGGGTACGGGGAAGCACTGATTTGGAAAAATCCCTGGTGTTCTCCTTCCATGCACGGGACCGTTCCTACAGCTAAAACATGCATGTCACACCTAGAGGATGGTACACCATTTGATCAGAAAGAGTTTGGAAAAGGCACCTCATCTCCTCATCGCCTGGTGGTCGGGTTCACCCCTCCAGCATCTTTCCTAACAATCTCCTCACTTGGGGATATCAGCACTGTCAACATCCTGTTGCACACAGTTTGGAATTTGTCCAGAGGATGAAGCGGAAGGATGAGAAAAATTTAGAGACAAGTCTTAGTTGTTCGGACAGGCACATGCCACTCTAATTTCCAATCTGGAAGACAAATTCATCAAAGGCTAGAATTGCCCACGGAAACAGAATAGGTCTAGAGGAAATCCCGCTGTTTTGTGTCCAGTTTCCAAAAACACAAGTTGAAAAATGGAACTCAGGGGCACTAAAATTCATGAAACTGCAGAGTTGAAAATATCTATTGTCAAAAAATGTCTTGAGGTAAGTCACAGAAAAGGAGTTGTAAGCAAGGGAGAGTGGCAGGAAACAGATTTGAAGAGGTAGAAAGGACTCCCCATTAAAGCACAAGAAAAGGGGTGAACATCACCAATGATGCAGTTGGCCCAAAAGGGCGTATGCATTTTTTTCTGAATATATTCAAGTAAAGGCCATACACACTTTTTATCCAACCAAACAGGTGGGCACTGGAAATCAATACTACAAAATGTATCACTTCACATCAGTCAGAAGGGCCATCCACATAAAGTGTAAACACCAGAAATGCAGGACAGGGCGAGGAGAAAAGGGAGCCCTGTGAGGCTGATAGTGGAAATGTAATTTGCCAATGGCCACTCTGCAGAAGTGTATTGTGTTTGCTAAAACATCTAAAAGATGAGCTACAGAGCATAGGGCACGTGCTCTCATGGGCGTATACCTTGGGAAAAACAAAAATCGACAGAAAACAGTCATGCCAACGTTTACCACCTCTCTGTTAAAAAGGGCCTCCACTTGGATATAACCTAAATGTCCCTGGAAGGATAAAATGGATAAAAGAAATGGGGTACTTATGTAGAGTGGAATATTACTCATCCCGAAATAAATGAAATAAGGCCAGTTGTAACAACTCTGGAGGAGTTACATACGATCATTCTAAGTGACATATGTCAGAAAGAAAGAGACACATATCATAAGATGTCACTTAAAGGTGGAATCAAAAATGGCTACACGATTCGTTTGACCGGGTAAGATGGCGGAAGAGTAAGACGTGGAGATCACCTTCCTCCCCACGGATACACCAGAAATACAGCTACACATGGAACAACTCCTACAGAACACCTACTGAACGCTGGCATAAGACCCCAAACCTCCCAAAAGGCAAGAAACTCCCCACATACCTGGGTAGGGCAAAGCGGAGAGATCCCCACACAGAGGATCGGTGCCGAGCGGCACTCACCAGCCCGAGAGGCTTGTCTGCTCGCCCGCCGGGGCGCGCAGCGCTGGAAGCTGAGGCTCGGGCTTCGGTCAGAGCGCAGAGAGAGGACTGGGGCTGGCGGCGAGAACTCAGCATGAACGGGGCTAATGTGCCAAAGCTAGCCGGGAGGGAGTCCGGGAAAACTCTGGAGCTGCCGAAGAGGCAAGAGACTTTTTCTTCCCTCTTGGTTTCCTGGTGCGCGAGGAGAGGGGATTAAGAGTGCTGCTTAAAGGGGCTCCACAGACGGGCGCGAGTCGCGACTGAAAGTACGGAGCCCAGTGACGGGCGTGGGACGCTGGGGCTGCTGCTGCTGCCGCCAAGAAGCCTGTGTGCGAGCGCAGGTCACTGCCCACACTGCCCTTCCAGGAGCCTGTGCAGCCCGCCACTGCCGGGATCCCGGGATCCAGGGGCGGCTTCCCTGGGAGAACGCACGGAGCGCCTCGGGCTGGTGCAATGTCACGCCGACCTCTGCCGCTGCAGGCTTGCCCCGCACTCCGTGCCCCTCCCTCCCTCCCGGCCTGAGTGAGCAAGAGTCCCCGAAGCAGCTGCTCCTTTAACCCTGTCCTGTCTGAGCGAAGAACAGACGCCCTCCGGCGACCTACATGCAGAGGCGGGGCCAAATCCAAAGCTGAGACCCAGGAGCTGTGAGAACAAAGAAGAGAAAGGGAAACCTCTCCCAGCAGCCTCAGAAGCAGCGGATTAAAGCTCCACAATCAACTTGATGTACCCTGCATCTGTGGAATACATGAATAGACAACACATCATCCCAAATTGAGGAGCCCGGAGACAGTGCTATGCCTCTGAGGTGGGAGAGCCAACTTCAGGACACTGGTCCACAAGAGACCTCCCAGCTCCACATAATATCAAACGGCAAAAATCTTCCAGAGATCTCCATCTCAACACCAGCACCCAGCTTCACTCAACGACCAGCAAGCTACAGTGCTGGACACCCTATGCCAAACAACTAGCAAGACAGGAACACAACGCCACCCATTAGCAGAGAGGTGGCCTAAAATCATAAAATGTCCGCAGACACCCCAAAACACACCACCAGACGTGGACCTGCCCACCAGAAAGACAAGATCCAGCCTCATCCACCAGAACACAGGCACTAGTCCCCTCCACCAGGAAGCCTACACAACCCACTAAACCAACCTTAGCCACTGGGGACAGACACCAAAAACAACGGGAACTACGAACCGGCAGCCTGAAAAAAGGAGACCCCAAACACAGTAAGATAAGCAAAATGAGAAGACAGAAAACCACACAGCAGGAGAAGGAGCAAGATAAAAACCCACCAGATCTAACAAACGAAGAGGTAATAGGCAGTCTACCTGAAAAAGAATTCAGAATAATGATGGTAAAGATGATCCAAGATTCTATTTCCCAGATCCAAAATCTTGGAAATAGAATAGACAAAATGCAAGAAACAGTTAACAAGGACCTAGAAGAACTAAAGATGAATCAAGCATCGATTAAAAACACAATACATGAAATAAAAAGTACTCTAGACGGGATCAATAGCAGAATAACTGAGGCAGAAGAACGGATAAGTGAGGTGGAAGATAAAATAGTGGAAATAACTGCTGCAGAGCAAAATAAAGAAAAAAGAATGAAAAGAACAGAGGACAGTCTCAGAGACCTCTGGGACAACATTAAATGCACCAACATTCGAATTATAGGGGTTCCAGAAGAAGAAGAGAAAAAGAAAGGGACTGAGAAAATATTTGAAGAGATTATAGTTGAAAACTTCCCTAATATGGGAAAGGAAATAGTTAATCAAGTCCAGGAGGCACAGAGAGTCCCATACAGAATAAATCCAAGGAGAAATACGCCAAGACACATATTAATCAAACTGTCAAAAATTAAACACAAAGAAATCATATTAAAAGCAGCAAGGCAAAAACAACAAATAACACACAAGGGAATCCCCATCAGGATAACAGCTGATCTCTCAGCAGAAACTCTACAAGCCAGAAGGGAGTGGCAGGACATAATTAAAGTGATGAAGGAGAAAAACCTGCAACCAAGATTACTCTACCCAGCAAGGATCTCATTCAGATTTGATGGAGAAATTAAAACGTTTACAGACAAGCAAAAGCTGAGAGAGTTCAGCACCACCAAACCAGCTTTACAACACATGCTAAAGGAACTTCTCTAGGCAAGAAACACAACAGAAGTAAAAGACCTACAATAACGAACCCAAAACAATTAAGAAAATGGGAATAGGAACATACATATCGATAATTACCTTAAATGTAAATGGACTAAATGCTCCCACCAAAAGATACAGATTGGCTGAATGGATACAAAAACAAGACCCATATATATGCTGTCTACAAGAGACCCACTTCAGACCTAGAGACACATACAGACTGAAAGTAAGGGGATGGAAAAAGATATTCCATGCAAATGGAAACCAAAAGAAAGCTGGAGTAGCAATTCTCATCTCAGACAAAATAGACTTTAAAATAAAGACTACTAGAAGAGACAAAGAAGGACACTACCTAATGATCAAGGGATCGATCCGAGAAGAAGATATAACAATTGTAAATATTTATGCACCCAACATAGGAGCATCTCAATACATAAGGCAAATACTAACAGCCATAAAAGGAGAAATTGACAGTAACACAATCATAGTAGGGGACTTTAACACCCCACTTTCACCAATGGACAGATCATCCAAAATGAAAATAAATAAGGAAACACAAGCTTTAAATGATACATTAAACAACATGGACTTAATTGATATTTATAGGACATTCCATCCAAAAACAACAGAATACACATTTTTCTCAAGTGCTCATGGAACATTCTCCAGGATAGATCATATCTTGGGTCACAAATCAAGCCTTGGTAAATTTAAGAAAATTGAAATTGTATCAAGTATCTTTTCCGACCACAATGCTATGAGACTAGATATCAATTACAGGAAAAGAGCTGTAAAAAATACAAACACATGGAGACTAAACAATACACTACTTAATAACGAAGTGATCACTGAAGAAATCAAAGAGGAAATAAAAAATACCTAGAAACAAATGACAATGGAGACACGACGACCCAAAACCTATGGGATGCAGCAAAAGCAGTTCTAAGAGGGAAGTTTATAGCAATACAATCCCACCTTAAGAAACAGGAAACATCTCGAATAAACAACCTAACCTTGCACCTAAAGCAATTAGAGAAACAAGAACAAAAACATCCCAAAGTTAGCAGAAGGAAAGAAATCATAAAAATAAGATCAGAAATAAATGAAAAAGAAATGAAGGAAACGATAGCAAAGATCAATAAAACTAAAAGCTGGTTCTTTGAGAAAATAAACAAAATTGATAAACCATTAGCCAGACTCATCAAGAAAAAAAGGGAGAAGACTCAAATCAATAGAATTAGAAATGAAAAAGGACGGAGCGGCTGGGCCCGTGAGCCATGGCCGCTGGGCCTGCACATCCGGAGCCTGTGCTCCGCAACGGGAGAGGCCACAACAGTGAGAGGCCCGCGTACCGCAAAAAAAAAAAAAAAAAAAAAAAAAAAAGAAATGAAAAAGGAGAAGTAACAACTGACACTGCAGAAATACAAAAGATCATGAGAGATTACTATAAGCAACTCTATGCCAATAAAATGGACAACCTGGAAGAAATGGACAAATTCTTAGAAATGCACAACCTGCCGAGACTGAACCAGGAAGAAATAGAAAATATGAACAGACCAATCACAAGCACTGAAATTGAAACTGTAATAAAAAATCTTCCAACAAACAAAAGCCCAGGACCAGATGGCTTCACAGGCGAATTCTATCAAGCATTTAGAGAAGAGCTAACACCTATCCTTCTCAAACTCTTCCAAAATATAGCAGAGGGAGGAACACTCCCAAACTCATTCTACGAGGCCACCATCACCTTGATACCAAAACCAGACAAGGATGTCACAAAGAAAGAAAACTACAGGCCAATATCACTGATGAACATAGATGCAAAAATCCTCAACAAACTACTAGCAAACAGAATCCAACAGCACATTAAAAGGATCATACACCATGATCAAGTGGGGTTTATTCCAGGAATGCAAGGATTCTTCAATATACGCAAATCAATCAACGTGATACACCATATTAAAAAATTGAAGGAGAAAAACCATATGATCATCTCAATAGATGCAGAGAAAGCTTTCGACAAAATTCAACACCCATTTATGATAAAAACCCTGCAGAAAGTAGGCATAGAGGGAACTTTCCTCAACATAATAAAGGCCATATATGACAAACCCACAGCCAGCATCGTCCTCAATGGTGAAAAACTGAAACCATTTCCACTAAGATCAGGAACAAGACAAGGTTGCCCACTCTCACCACTCTTATTCAACCTAGTTTTGGAAGTTTTAGCCACAGCAATCAGAGAAGAAAAGGAAATAAAAGGAATCCAAATTGGAAAAGAAGAAATAAAGCTGTCACTGTTTGCAGATGACATGATACTATACATAGAGAATCCTAAAGATGCTACCAGAAAACTACTAGAGCTAATCAATGAATTTGGTAAAGTTGCAGGATACAAAATTAATGCACAGAAATCTCTGGCATTCCTATATACTAATGATGAAAAATCTGAAAGTGAAATTAAGAAAACACTCCCATTTACCATTGCAACAAAAAGAATAAAATATCTAGGAATAAACCTACCTAAGGAGACAAAAGACCTGTATGCAGAAAATTATAAGACACTGATGAAAGAAATTAAAGATGATACAAATAGATGGAGAGATGTACCATGTTCTTGGATTGGAAGACTCAACATTGTGAAAATGACTCTACTACCCAAAGCAATCTACAGATTCAATGCAATCCCTATCAAACTACCACTGACATTTTTCACAGAACTAGAGCAAAAAATTTCACAATTTGTATGGAAACACAAAAGACCCCGAATAGCCAAAGCAATCTTGAGAACGAAAAATGGAACTGGAGGAATCAGGCTCCCTGACTTCAGACTATACTACAAAGCTACAGTAATCAAGACAGTATGGTACTGGCACAAAAACAGAAATATAGATCAATGGAACAGGATAGAAAGCCCAGAGATAAACCCACGGACATATGGTCACCTTATCTTTGATAAAGGAGGCAGGAATGTACAGTGGAGAAAGGACAGTCTCTTCAATAAGTGGTGCTGGGAAAACTGGATAGGGACATGTAAAAGTATGAGATTAGATCACTCCCTAACACCATACACAAAAATAAGCTCAAAATGGATTAAAGACCTAAATGTAAGGCCAGACACTATCAAACTCTTAGAGGAAAACATAGGCGGAACACTCCATGACATAAATCACAGCAAGATCCTTTTAGACCCACCTCCTAGAGAAATGGAAATAAAGACACAAATAAACACATGGGACCTAATGAAACTTAAAAGCTTTTGCACAGCAAAGGAAACCATAAATAAGACCAAAAAACAACCCTCAGAATGGGAGAAAATATTTGCAAATGAAGCAACTGACAAAGGATTAATCTCCAAAATTTATAAGCAGCTCATGCAGCTCAATAACAAAAAAACAAACAACCCAATCCAAAAATGGGCAGAAGACCTAAATAGACATTTCTCCACAGAAGATATACAGTCTGCCAACAAACACATGAAAGGATGCTCAACATCTTTACTCATTAGAGAAATGCAAATCAAAACTACAATGAGATATCATCTCACACCAGTCACAATGGCCATCATCAAAAACTCTAGGAACAATAAATGCTGGAGAGGGTGTGGAAAAAAGGGAACACTCTTGCACTGCTGGTGGGAATGTGAATTGGTACAGCCGCTATGGAGAACGGTATGGAGGTTCCTTAAAAAACTACAAACAGAACTACCATATGACCCAGCAATCCCACTACTGGGCATATACCCTGAGAAAACCATAATTCAAAAAGAGACATGTACCAAAATGTTCATAGCAGCCCTATCTACAATAGCCCGGAGATGGAAACAACCTAAGTGTCCATCATCGGATGAATGGATAAAGAAGATGTGGCACATATATACAATGGAATATTACTCAGCCATAAAAAGAAATGAAATTGAGCTATTTGTAATGAGGTGGATAGACCTAGAGTCTATCATACAGAGTGAAGTAAGTCAGAAAGAGAAAGACAAATAGTGTATGCTAACACATATATATGGAATTTAAGAAAAAAAAATGTCATGAAGAACATAGGGGTAAGACAGGAATAAAGACACAGACCTACTAGAGAATGGACTTGAGGATATGGGGAGGGGGAAGGGTAAGCTGTGACAAAGTGAAAGAGCGGCATGGACATATATACACTACCAAACGTGAGGTAGATAGCTAGTGGGAAGCAGCCGCATAGCACAGGGAGATCAGCTCGGTACTTTGTGACCGCCTGGAGGGGTGGGATAGGGAGGGTGGGAGGGAGAAGCAAAAGGGAGGGGATATGGAAACATATGTATATGTATAACTGATTAAATTTGTTATAGAGCAAAAAAATAAAAAAAATAAAATGTAAAAAAAATAAATAAACAATATAAAGTAAGTAAAAAAAAAAAAAAAAAAGAAAGTCATAGTTTGGCTCCATGCCATGTAAAGAAAAAAGAGAAACAAATAATAGTAGAGGGGAAAAAAATTTCAAAAACAAAACAAAAAAACAGGGAAATTTTTAACAATTCCTTCAGGGTCTTTCATGAAACCTGGAATGACCCTATCTACAATGACAGCTCGATGTGGCATAAGGCTGGACACTTGGGACTGAGAGGATTGGTGAGTTTGGGTGAGCAAATGCAGACCTTTTAAAGCAATAATCCGTGGCACCCATTCCATGATTCCCAACTCTCCAGGTTGAACGGAATATTACTACACCTATAACATGTATGGGAACCCTAGAGAATGGACACACAGTGAATATGAAAGGTTTCTAAAACTCAACGAATAGTCCCTCTCCTGGTGCTCCGGTTTGACATTCCAACTGCTTTACTTTCAATATCCTATCTAGGAGAGACAGCCCCTTTAACCTCCTGGTTAGCACAGGATGCCAAATTGTCAGAGGATGAACGGGAAAAGGGAGAACCAATGAGATACTAGCTGTTAGGCATTTGTACGGGCACATATCACTCTAATTTCACGGCAGGAAGAAGAATTAACCAAAGTCTCAGCCACCCGCCGGGAACCAGTATAGGTCCTGAACAAAAATTTGGACTAGCGGTCAGCTCACAAAAAACAAGTTGAAAATTGGAGCTCAGGGGCACAACAATTCACAAACAGGCAGAGTAATAAAGGACAACTCTCCTCCAAAAATCTGTTGAGGGAAGGCAAAGAGGCGGACTTGAAATCGAGACAGAATAGCAGGATACAGATTTCAGGAGGTACGTTGGAATCAACTTTAAAGCAGAGGAAGAGGGGCACAACTTCGACAATGATGCACTTGGACAAAAAGGGCGTATGCATTTTCTCCTGAATATATTCAGGAGAAAACACATACGCCCTTTATGGCCAATCAAGAAAGTGGGCAATGCAAATCTGCACTACAAAGAAGAATCACTTCCGACCGGACAAAATGGATATCCGCAAAATGTGTAAAAACCAGAAAGGCAAGACAGGTCCTGGAGAACAAGAAGCCTTGTTATGCTGATGGGCGGGATGTAAATTGCCAACTGCCTCTCTGGAGGAGTGCATTGTGTTCCCTAAGACAAGTAAACAACAGAGCTACAGAGCCAAGGACACTTCCAGTCTAGGTAATATACCTTGGGAACACTGAAAATGAATAAGACAGAGCCACCCCAAAATTTAAGGCTGCACTGCTTACAAGAACCTCAACTTGGGTACACCTTAAGTATCCCAGGAAAGGTAAAAATGGTTCAAAAAACTGTGGTACTTACGTATGATGGAATATCCCTCAGCCATGAAATCAATGTCATAAGACCAGTATCAGCAAAATGAGTGGATTCAGGTACGATGATTCTAAGTGAAATAAGTCACACAGAAAAAGAAACTTATCATAAGATATCACTTATGAAGATCCTGTAAACATGGCTACACATGAACTGAGTTAGGAAAGAAAACAGAGTCTCACATTTAGAAAACACTCTTATGCCTGCTTAAGGGGGAAGGAGAGGTGGGGTGATGCATAAAACCAGAGTTTGATATAAGCACAGGTACCGTTCCAAAAACCAACTATGGAATAGACAAGACCTACACCTTCCTCTGTGAAAGGGACTCAAAACCACATATTTCCTGCAGAGAAACAAAAAAACAGGGAAATTCTTTACAATTCCTTTAGGGTCTCTGATGAAACCTGTAATGATCCTATCTACAATGACATCTGGATGTGGCATAAGGCTGGACACATGGGACTGAGAGGATTGGTGAGATTGGGTGAGCAAATGAAGACCCTTTAAAGCAATAATGCGTGGCACATATTGCATTGGTCCCAACTCTCCTGGTTGAAGGGATTATTACTAGAACTATAACATGTACGGGAATCCTAGAGAGTGGACATACTGTGGATACGAAAGGTATCTAAAACTCAACGAATAGTCCTTCTCCTGGTGCTCCGGTTTGACCTTTTAACTGCTTTACTATCAATACCTCTACATTGAGAGACATCCCCTTTAACGTCCTGGTTCGCACAGGTTGCCAATTTGGCAGAGGATGAAAGGGAATAGGGAGAACCAATTAGAGAGTAGTTGTTAGGCATTTGGACGGGCACATGTCACTCTAATTTCCCATCAGGAAGAAGAATTAACCAAAGTCTCAGCCTGCCTGTAGGAACGAGTATAAGTCCTGAACCAAAATTGTGGATTTGCGGTCAGATCACAAAAAAGCTAGCTGAAAAATGGAGCTCAGGGGAACAGCAATTCACAAATTGGCAGAGTAATAAAGGACAACTATCGTCCAAAAATCTGTTGAGGGAAGGCAATGAGGCGGATTGGAAAACTAGGCAGAATAACAGGAAACAGATTTCATGAAGTACATTGGAATCGCCTTTAAAGCACAGGAAGAGGGGCACAACTTCGACAGTGATGCACTTGGCCAAAAATGGTGTACGTGTTTTATCCTGAATATATTCAGGAAAGAACGCATATGCCCTTTTTGGCCAAGCAAGCAAGCGGGCAATGCAAATCTTCAATAAAAGAACGATCACTTCCAACAGGTCAAAAGGGATATCCGAAAAATGTGTAGAAACCAGAAATTCAAGACAGGCCCTGGAGATCAGTGAACATTCTTAGTCTAAAGGGCAGGATATAAATTGCCAACTACCTCTCTGGAAGAGTGCATTGTGTTCCCTAAATCAAATAAACAACAGAGCTAAAAATCCAAGGGCAGTTACCATCTAGGAAATATACCTTTGGAAAACTGAAAATCAATAAGACATATCCATGCCCAAATTTAGCACTGCACTGCTTACAAGAACCTCAACTTGGGTACACCTTAAATATCCCAGGAAAGACCAAAATGTTTCAAGAAATTGTGGTACTTACGTACGATGGAAAATCCCTCAGCCATGACATTAATGTCATAAGGCCAGTAGCAGCAAAATGAGTGGACTCAGGTACGATGATTCTAAGTGAAATAAGTCACAGAGAAAAAGAAACTTATCAAAAGATATCACTTATGAAGGTCCTGTAAACATGGCTACACATGAACTGAGTTAGGAAAGATAACAGAGTAACGAGTCTTATCATAAGATATCACTCATAGTGGGAGTGTACAAATGACTACACATGAACTGAATTAGAAACACAACAGAGTCACACATTTAGAAAAGAATCTTCTTCCTGCTTAATGGGAAAGGCGAGGTGGGGTGATGCATAAAATCACAGTTTTAAATTAGCACAGATACCGTTACATAAACCAAGTATTTAATAGACCACACCTACTCCCGGCATAATGAACTGGATTCAACAACGCTTATTCATTTCAGAGGAATATATATGACTCTAAGATTTTGAAAACATATGTATTCTCATGTCTCCATAAAGGAATCATGTGTGTGTATAATGGCATGAACACAGCACTGAAATTCAGCTAAACCCACTTATAAAAATAAATTGCAAAAGCAAAATGCAAAAACAGCGAAACAGAGAGAAAGTCTTACAATTTACGTTCAGGGCCTGTGATGCAACCTGGATTGTCCACCTTTACACCCACAGCTGGATGAGACATAAGACTGGACACTTGGGGCTGACAAGATTGCTGAGGTTGTGTGAGCAAAAGAGAACCACTTAGAGCAATACTGTGTGCTACCCATTCTAGTGGTCCCAACTCTCCAGGTGTAAGGGAATCCTCCTACAGTTAAATCATGCATGGGAAACCCAGTGGATGGTACACTGTGTAATTGGGAAAGTTTTCTAAAAGGTACCTCATTTTTCCTTTTGTCGTGCTCGGCTTCGCCATTCCATCTGCATTACACAAAATCTCCCCACTTTGAGTGTCAGTGCCTTTACCCTCCTGTGATGCACAGTTTGCAAATTGTGCAGAGGATGAACAGGAAGAGGGGAAATGAATGAGAGATTAGCTGTAGGTGTTTGGATGGGCACATGTCACACTAGTTTCCCATCAGGAAGAAGAATTAACCAAAGGCTCAGCCTGAAGCCCCGGAACCAGACTAGGGCCTAAAGCCATCATGCGGTATTGCAGCCAGCTCACAAATAGGCGAGTTGAAAAATGGAAATCAGGGGCACAGCAATTCACTATCTTGCAGAGTTATAAAGGACAACTATCATCCAGAAATATATTGAGGTAAGGCAGTGAAGATGATTTGAATGCAAGGCAGAATTGAAGGAAACAGATTTCAAGAGGTAGATTGGAGTCGTCTTTAAAGCACATGAAAAGTGACAGAACTTCGACAATGTTGCCCTTGGCTGAAAAGGGAATATGTGTATTTTCTTGAATATATTCGGGAAAAAATGCATACGCCCTTTTTGGCCAAGCAAGCCATCAGGCATTGCAAATCCACACTACAGAGAAGTGTCCCTTACCTCCAGTCAAAAGGGCCATCCACAAATAGTGTAAAAACCACAAATGCAGGACAGGCCATGGAGAAAAGGGAGCCTGGTTACGCCGATGGACAGGATGTAAATTGCCAACAGCCTCTCTGGAGAACTGTATGTTGTTTTCTAAAACAGAGCTACAGAGCATAGCACACTTCCACTCATGGGCGTGTATTTTGGGAAAACTAAAAATCCACAACACACAGCCAGCCCAAAATTTAGGGCTTCTCTATTTACAAGAACCTCAACTTCGGTACACTTTAAATATCCCAGGAAAGGAAAAAAAATGGATATAGATGTTGTGGTACTTATATACAATGGAATGTCACTCAGACATAAAATCAATGTCATAAGGCCAATAGCAGCATAATGAGTGGATTTAGGTACGATGATGCTAAGTGAAATGAGCCACAAAGAAAAAGAAACTTATTGTACTATATCACTTATAGAGGGAATGAAAACATGGCCACACATGAATTGAATTTCAAAAGAGAACAGAGTTACGCATTTAGAAAACACACTTATGCCTCCTTAAGGGGAAAGGTGACGTGGGGTGATGTGTAAAAGCAGAGTTTGAAATTAGCACAGATCCCATTCCATATACCAAATATGTAATAGACAAGACCTACTCCTTTCTCAATGAACTGGACACAAAACACCCTATTCACTGAAGAGGAATATATCTGACTGGTAATAACCTTGAAACCTATGTATTTATATGTCTCCATAGTGGAATTAAGTGTATGTAGATTGGCATAAACACAGATCAATGGAACAGGATAGAAAGCCCAGAGATAAACCTACATACCTATGGCTATCTCATCTATGACAAAGGAGCTAAGGATATACAATGGCGAAAAGACAGTCTCTTCAGTAATTGGTGCTGGGAAAACTGGACCCCTACACATAAAAGAATGAAATTAGAACACTCCATAACACCATACACAAAAATGAACTCTAAATTGATTAGAAATCTTAATATAAGACCAGACACTATAAAACACTTAGAGGAAACCATAGGCAGAACACTCTATGACATAAATCACAGCAAGATCCTTTTGGACCCACCTCCTAGAGAAATGGAAATAAAAACAGAAATCAACAAATGGGACCTAATGAAACTTAAAAGCTTTTACAGAGTACAGGAAAACATAAACAAGATGCAAAAACAACCCTCAGAATGGGAGAAAATATTTTCAAATGAAGCAATTGACAAAGGATTAATCTCCTAACTTTACAAGCACCACATGTAGCTCAATATCACAAAAACAAACAACCCAATCCACAAACAGGCAGAAGACCTAAATAGACATTTCTCCAGAGAAGATATACAGATTACCAAGAAACAAATGAAAGGATGCTGAACATCACTAATCATTAGACAAATGCTAATCAAAACTACCGTGAGGTATCACCTCACAGCAGTCAGAGTGGCAATCATCAAAAAAATCTACAAAACAATAAATGCTGGAGAGGCCTTTATTGGAGAAAAGGGAACACATTTGCACTGTGGGTGGGAATGTAAATTGATATGGGCACTAGGGAGAAGAGTACGGAGGGTCCTTTAAATAACTAACAATAGAAGTACCATATGACACAACAATCCAACTACTGGGCATTTGCCTTGCGAAAACCATAATTCAAAAAGTGTTATGTACAAAAATGTTCATTGCAGCTCTATTTGCAATAGCCAGGACGTGGAAGCAACCTAAGTGTCCATCGACAGATGAATGCATAAAGAAGATCTGGCACATATATACAATGGAATATTACTCAGCCATAAAAAGAAGCAAAACTGAGTTATTTGTACTGAGGTGGATGGACTTAGAATCTGTCCTACACAGTGAAGTAAGTCAGAAAGGGAAAAACAAATACTGTATGTTAACAGAGATATACGGAATCTAATGAAGAAAAAAAAAGATTTTGAAGAACCTAGTGGCAGGACAGGATTAAGGACCCAGACATAGAGAAAGGACTTGAGGACACCGGAAGGGGGATGGGTAAGCTGGGACGAAGTGAGAGAGTGGCATGGACATAAATACATTACCAAATGTAACACCGATAGCTACTGGGAAGCAGCCACATAGAACAGGGAGATCAGCTCGGTGCTTTGTGACCACATAAAGGGGTGGGATATGGAGTGTGGGAGGGAGATGCAAGAGGGAGGGTATCTGGTGATATTTGTATATGTATAGCTGTTTCACTTTGTTATACAGCAGAAACGAACACTCCATTGTAAAGCAATTATACTCCAATAAACGTGTAAAAGGAAAAAAAAAAAAAAAAAGAAAGCCCAGGGATAAATCTACACACCTATGGTCAACTAATCTATGACAAAGGAAGCAAGACTATACAATGGAGATAAGACAGACTCTTCAATCATTGGTGCTGGGAAATATGGACAGCTACATGTAAAAGAATGAAATTAGAACACTCCCCAACACCATACATAAAAATATATTCAAAATGGATTAGAGACCTTAATGTAAGACCAGACAGTATAAAACTTTGAGAGGAAAACTTACGAAAGATACTCTGACGTAAATCACAGCAAGATCTTTTTTGATCCACCTAATAGTAATGAAATAAAAAAGAAAACTAAACAGATGGGACCTAATGAAACGTAAAATCTTTTCAAAACAAAGGAAACTACAAACAAGATGAAAAGACAACCCTCAGAGTGGCAGAAAATATTTGCAAAGGAATCAAAGGAAAAATGATTAATCTCCAATATATATAAACAGCTCATGCAGCTCAATATTAATAAAACAAACAACCCAATACAAAAATGGAAGAAGATCTAAATAGATATTTCTTCCAAGAAGACATAGAGATGGCCAGTACGCACATGAAAATCTGCTCAACATCACTAATTATTAGAGAAATGGAAATCGAAACTACAGTGAGGTATCACGTCACATCATCAGAAAATCTACAAACAACAAATGTTGGAGAGGGTGTGGAGAAAAGGAATCTTCTTCCATTATTGTTGGAAATGTAAATCGATACAGTCTCTATGGAGAACAGTATGGAGGTTCCTTAAAAACCTAAAAATAGAATTAGCATATAATCCAGCAATCCCACTAGTGGGCACATACCCAGAGAAAACCATAAATCAAAAAGACACATTCACCACAATGTTCATTTCAGCACTATTTACAATAGCCAGGTAATGAAAGCAACCTAAGTGCCCACAGACAGATGAATGGATAAAGATGTGGTACATATATACAATGGAATATTACTCAGCCATACATAGGAATGAAATTGGGTCATTTGTAGAGACCTTGATGGATCTAGAGACTGTCATATGGAGTGAAGTAAGTCAGAAAGAGAAAAACAAATATTGTATATTAATGCATATATGTGGAACCTAGAAAAATGGTACAGATGAACCGGTTTGCAGGGCAGAGATAGAGACACAGATGTAGAGAAAAAACATATGGACACCAAGGGGGGAACACCATGTGAGGGTGGTGGTAGGATGAATTGGGAGACTGGGATTCACATGTGCACACTTATATGTATAAAATAGATATCCAATAAGAACCTGCTGTATAAAAGAAATAAATAAATTTAAAAAAAATAAAAATAAATAAATAACATTTAATAAAATAAAACAGAAAAAAAGTTTGTCCCTTCACATAGACGTCTTTATATTAATGCATTATTTCCATGTTTATATCTCCAAATTAAAAAAAAAGAGGAATAAATAAAATCCACCTTGAACCAAAAAGAAAAAATAAAAAAAATAAAAACAGAACCCACCAGTTATACAGTGGAAAATCATATCAGGGCACTTGCTCCAGTGGTAAAAATTTCTTAAGTTGGTCAGAGGTGGGAAATCGTCTCCCATGCAGTCAGAAGTGCTCCCCCACACAAGGAGCATCCTCATTGCAAAGCTGGGGGACTGTGTCGAGGCGTCTGTGATTAAATGTGAGCTGAGCCCCAGTCCTGCTGCAGCTGAACTCATCCCACCCTTTTCAGGTAAAACACCTGAATATGTACAAGCACTTGCAAGCCTAGAGGAAGGGCTGTGGAGCCACACCAGCGACAGCACGCAGGCTGACTTGGTGCCTGCAGGCCAGTCAGGATGGTCCTGGCCCCAGATGCTCTTCTGGAAGCTTTCCATTTCACTGCCTGAGATACCCCTCCTGCCACGGCCCCCACTGCTTTTTTACTTACACAACTCTGCCTGGGGAGAAATTCCAGCGGCAGGTATGGATGACACATCCTCTTCTTTAGCAGGTGGCAGCCTGGCAACTCCTGCAGAAAGTCCAGCAGAGCCGACTCACACTGGGCCACCCAAAAAGCCACGGCCCCTCACTCCCTAACACCACCCCAGTCCCGACACTGCTCACGGGGCAGAGAATATGGCGTCAGGCACAGCTACAGGGGCTCTTGCTGACTGGAGAGGTGTTTATATTGACCTCAATCCAGGCACACCTGGGGAGGGATGGCAGGCAGTGTAAGGCTGCCCAAATCAGCCAATTCTCACCCCTCAGGGGCTCACAGTAGCAGAAAATGAACCTTGCTAAATGGGCCAGGCCCAAGGAACAGGTGTGGGCCCTTGAGAGTCAGGCTAGACAAGGGGCTGCAGCTGCCGCTTGTTTTCTAATCATTTTATCTGGTCCATGAGTGGAAAACAACTTCAAGAAGACCCTATCCTAATGAGAGGAACCCAGGAGTCAGGGAGAGGAGTGATGGTGGGTGGAGACAGAGGCCTGGTGCCCTGGCTGCAGTGGAAGTGTCTGGAAGAACAGGCAGAGAGAGGCTGCAGAGAGTGATAGCCAGGGTCACAGACCTGTCAGAGCTGCTGTTTGTTAGTTCAAGTCCTGCTCTGAGGTGTTCTGTGTCAGCTGTGAGCGACAGGTGAGCTGGGGTTTCTCTGCAAGGTGGGCTATGTGCACAGTTCTTGTGTGTCCAGCCCTGCTGGGGTACCTGCCCAGGGGAGATCTGTATCCTGGGAAGGGCCTGACTAGGAGAGCCCCATGGGCTGCTGGGTAGCTGCAGAGGTGAGCTCCATACCCTGGGAGGGACTTGACCACGAGAGCCCCGTGGGCTGTGTGGATGGGGGGTGCAGCCCAGGTGAGCTCCATATCCTGGGATTGGCCTGACCACGAGAGCCCCATGGGCTGCTGGAGACCTGGTAAAGGATATCAGGACAGTCAGTGAAGCCACCGAGGATATACATCCAGTAGCTCCTATTTTCTACATCCTGCTGGAAATTCTAACATCCACCAGGCCATGGCATTCTGTATTACACTTCAATGATGACTTCTTCTGTATTCCATTCATCTCAGAGTCACAAGAATTTTTGGCTTGTGAGTGGCAGGACACAACATGCAACAAAACCAATAATGCTGGGCCGTCCTGCCCCAATGGTTCAAAAATCCCCACACCATCATTTGGGAAATGTCCTCTAAAGACCTAAAAGTTCTACCTCTGTAAAAGGGAACCCTCCTTCAATATGCAGATGACATTCTGATCGCCAGGGCTACTAAAGACGCCTCTGAACTACCCAGCCAAGAAAGGATAAAAGGTGTCCAAGAAAAAGGCTCAAATATCCCAGGCTCACGTGACATGCCTGGGCTTCATTCTCACAGATATTCAGAGAAACGCATCCCAGGATAGGGAAGAAGCCATTTGTAGCCTTACCTCTTCTAAAACTAGAAGACAGCTTAGGGGTTCCTGGGGAGGCCAAGGTTTTCTGCATCCGGATCCCTAACTACAGTCTAATAGCTGGGCCTCTACATGAAACACTGACATGAAAAGATGATGATCCTTTTGAATAGAATCCAGAAGCAGCCTTCAAGAATGGAAAGAGCAGTCAATTCAGACCCTTGCCCAGAAACTCCCTAATTTAGATAAGCCCTTTGACCTTTACATACCCGGTCAAAGGTTAATCGCCCTTGGAGCCTTAGTGCAAAAACTGGGACCACTTGAAATGGAGCAACACAAGAATGCCCTTCAGGTATGATAAACTATGGTCACCAAGGGCTTTGCCCACCGACTCATCAGGCCAGGATACTGGGGTATCTAAAAAGCTGGAAATCAGCAGCCCACAAGGCCAGCTCCCTCCTAAGGGAAAAGGAACCCACGTGGTGTTCCTAACCACCCATCATGCCCTGAAGTTGCAGGGCTCGCTCTGTGGACACACTGACCTCGAGTGAGAAGGCCCTTCAACTCCAACCTCTAGAGAGACAAACGGGGGGAATGGGCCCGCAAGATTACTCATGTGACCATCACTTGACCTGGAGTTTCTCTCAGAAAACAACAAGACTGTGCCCCGAAAGAGCAGACTACTGCTTGCAGGACTTACTGCACCCAGAGGGGAGCTAATAAGCTTGGATGGGGAAACGTATATCACGCTTTCACAATAGAAAACCCTACAGACACTGCGGTGATGGTGGCCAATATGACCGGCTGGAATGCTGGCTACTTCTTAAAGCTTTTGACTCAGTGGACGTCATGGTCCTGGATCACCACTGACCCTGGACTGTCTGGGAGTTGCGCGGGCAGGGCTCTGACACATGGTGCTGTTTGTACATTAATTCAGGGACCTAATTAAAGAAAGCACAGACTACTGGTCAGAGCATCTAGACTGGCAAAAACCGTCAGCCTAAGGTCACCGAACAAATGTGGGGTGGGGTGAAACCTGCCACCACAGCATCTTTGTGCATCTCTTTCCTGGACCCTTAAAGGTCATTAGAATCTATAACACTTCCAATGCTGGTGCTCAGGCAGACGAGAAGTGAGGCAGGAGTCTTTCGAACAATCAACCTCATCTGGAGGCTGGTGGGGAGACGTTTTGCCCCTCCCCCCAGGTATCAGGGCTCCCACCACAGCATGAAGCAGTTACAAAAGAGGGGTCTGCACCCTCAACACCCCAAGAATGAGGAACGGAACAAAAAGCAGTGGAGGTGTTCGTCTCTGGCAACGTTCATTAAAAATTCCTGGGAGATAAAAAGAGAATCTGAGCAATAAAATAAAGTCAAACATGTTTTTCCTTTGTGATTTGTCTAATTCACGTGCGTCTAGGGTTCCGTATGCAGAGGTCCCACACCCGGCACTTCAGACCAGATTTCCTAGTGCAGAATGGCTGGGTCGACACCTCAGCTAGCGGGGTCCCATGCAGACTCCGAGGCTCAGTGCCTGAGCTGCAGCCAACCCAGCCCTCCAGAGCTCCATCCCCTCCCTCCCACCGACGCTGCTGGGATCCCTACACAGCAGTCCAGCCCAGAACCCATGGGGGCGTGCACGCTCTCACCTCTCCATTCTGTTTTCAAAATAATGTTTCCTTTGCTTCTGAACCAAACTCAGTCTTGATCTGTTGGCTCCAATGACACTGGGCATGGGGACTCTTGTAGGGGTCCACTCTGGAGGATCAGTAACAGAAATTGAGAACCTTGTAACATCAATGAACAGATGTGTGAGCCAAACTGTAGTTAACATAGAGCAGTGTATAATGCTCGGGTAAAATAAGATGTTTCTAAGACTTACATTTGATATTTCCATCACTTTACTATAAGCAAGTTCAGTGAAGATGTCTGTCTTATTTGTCAGGTCAACATTAGAGAAATGAAGTGATTTATTTCCATGGATGTACATCGAATACTCTTGGCTGAAGCTTCAATCTTGTTTTGAATGCTTTTCCATTGAAAAGGATACCTCTCTTTCAGCTCCCCCATTTCTGAGAAGTATAAAATCTTATAATTTATTATTACCAAAGGGGAAAGGTAGGAGAAGGGATAAATTAACAGTTTGGGATTAACACATACACACTGCTATGTATAAAATAGATCATCAACAAGGAACTACTGTATAGCACAGGGAACTACACTGAATATTTTGCAATAACCTATAAGGGGAAATAATCTGAAAAAGAATCGATATTTTTATAGACATCATCTATCAATGACAGATAAAATGTAACCTAAGCAAGGCCGATGGTGAGCGCTTCTGAACCTGAAGATTTCAATCATCTAAAGTTTGGGCTCTGCCTATTTCCCAAGGCCCTTAATGGACATACGTGTAGCCGTAGCTTAAAAATTCCCCAGTTTGGGGTTCGGGGAGGCACTGATTTGGAAAAATCCCTGGTGTTCTGTTTCCATGCACAGGACCGTTCCTACAGCTAAAACATGCCTGTCACACCTAGAGGATGGTACACCGTTTGATCGGAAAGAGTTTGGAAAAGGCACCTCATCTCCTCATCGCCTGGTGCTCGGGTTCACCCCTCCAGCATCTTTCCTAACAATCTCCTCACTTGGGGATATCAGCACCGTCAACATCCTGTTGCACACAGTTTGGAATCTGTCCAGAGGATGAAGCGGAAGGATGAGAAAAATTTAGAGACAAGTCTTAGTTGTTCGGACAGGCACAAGCCACTCTAATTTCCAATCTGGAAGACAAATTCATCAAAGGCTAGAATTGCCCACGGAAACAGAATAGGTCTAGAGGAAATCCCGCTGTTTTGTGTCCAGTTTCCAAAAACACAAGTTGAAAAATGGAACTCAGGGGCACTAAAATTCATGAAACTGCAGAGTTGAAAATATCTATCGTCGAAAAATGTCTTGAGGTAAGTCACAGAAAAGGAGTTGTAAGCAAGGGAGAGTGGCGGGAAACAGATTTGAAGAGGTAGAAAGGTCTCCCCATTAAAGCAAAAGAATAGGGGCTGAACATCACCAATGATGCAGTTGGCCCAAAAGGGCGTATGCATTTTTTCTGAATATATTCAAGTAAAGGCCATACACACCTTTTATCCAACCAAACAGGTGGGCACTGGAAATCAATACTACAAAATGTATCACTTCACATCAGTCAGAAGGGCCATCCACATAAAGTGTAAACACCAGAAATGCAGGACAGGGCGAGGAGAAAAGGGAGCCCTGTGAGGCTGATAGTGGAAATGTAATTTGCCAACAGCCACTCTGCAGAATTGTATTGTGTTTGCTAAAACATCTAAAAGATGAGCTACAGAGCATAGGTCACGTGCTCTCATGGGCGTATACCTTGGGAAAAACAAAAATCGACAGAAAACAGTCATGCCAACGTTTACCACCTCTCTGTTAAAATGGGCCACCACTTGGATATAACCTAAATGTCCCTGGAAGGATAAAATGGATAAAAGAAATGGGGTACTTATGTAGAGGGGAATATTACTCATCCCGAAATAAATGAAATAAGGCCAGTTGTAACAACTCTGGAGGAGTTACATACGATCATTCTAAGTGACATATGTCAGAAAGAAAGAGACACATATCATAAGATGTCACTTAAAGGTGGAATCAAAAACGGCTACACGATTCATTTGACCGGGTAAGATGGCGGAAGAGTAAGACGCGGAGATCACCTTCCTCCCCACGGATACACCAGAAATACAGCTACACATGGAACAACTCCTACAGAACACGTACTGAACGCGGGCATAAGACCTCAGACTTCCCAAAAGGCAAGAAACTCCCCACATACCTGGGTAGGGCAAAGCGGAGAGATCCCCACACAGAGGATCGGTGCCGAGCGGCACTCACCAGCCCGAGAGGCTTGTCTGCTCCCCCGCCGTGGCGCGCAGTGCTGGAAGCTGAGGCTCGGGCTTCGGTCAGAGCGCAGAGAGAGGACTGGGGCTGGCGGCGAAAACTCAGCATGAACGGGGCTAATGTGCCAAAGCTAGCCGGGAGGGAGTCCGGGAAAACTCTGGAGCTGCCGAAGAGGCAAGAGACTTTTTATTTCCTCTTGGTTTCCTGGTGCATGAGGAGAGGGGATTAAGAGTGCTGCTTAAAGGGGCTCCACAGACGGGCGCGTGTCGCGACTGAAAGTGCGGAGCCCAGTGACGGGCGTGGGACGCTGTGGCTGCTGCTGCTGCCGCCAAGAAGCCTGTGTGCGAGCGCAGGTCACTGCCCACACCGCCCTTCCGGGAGCCTGTGCAGCCCGCCACTGCTGGGATCCTGGGATCCAGGGGCAGCTTCCCTGGGAGAACGCACGGCGTGCCTCGGGCTTGTGCAATGTCACGCCGACCTCTGCCGCTGCAGGCTCGCCCCGCACTCCGTGCCCCTCCCTCCCTCCCGGCCTGAGTGAGCAAGAGTCCCCGAAGCGGCTGCTCCTTTAACCCTGTCCTGTCTGAGCGAAGAACAGACGCCCTCCGGCGACCTACATGCAGAGGCGGGGCCAAATCCAAAGCTGAGACCCAGGAGCTGTGAGAACAAAGAAGAGAAAGGGAAACCTCTCCCAGCAGCCTCAGAAGCAGCGGATTAAAGCTCCACAATCAACTTGATGTACCCTGCATCTGTGGAATACATGAATAGACAACACATCATCCCAAACTGAGGAGCCCGGAGGCAGTGCTGTGCCTCTGAGGTGGGAGAGCCAACTTCAGGACACTGGTCCACAAGAGACCTCCCAGCTCCACATAATATCAAATGGCAAAAATCTTCCAGAGATCTCCATCTCAACACCAGCACCCAGCTTCTCTCAACGACCAGCAAGCTACAGTGGTGGACACCCTATGCCAAACAACTAGCAAGACAGGAACACAACACCACCCATTAGCAGAGAGGTGGCCTAAAATCATAAAAAGTCCGCAGACACCCCAAAACACACCACCAGACGTGGACCTGCCCACCAGAAAGACAAGATCCAGCCTCATCCACCAGAACACAGGCACTAGTCCCCTCCACCAGGAAGCCTACACAACCCACTAAACCAACCTTAGCCACTGGGGACAGACACCAAAAACAACGGGAACTACGAACCGGCAGCCTGAAAAAAGGAGACCCCAAACACAGTAAGATAAGCAAAATGAGAAGACAGAAAACCACACAGCAGGAGAAGGAGCAAGATAAACACCCACCAGATCTAACAAATGAAGAGGTAATAGGCAGTCTACCTGAAAAAGAATTCAGAATAATGATGGTAAAGATGATCCAAGATTCTATTTCCCAGATCCAAAATCTTGGAAATAGAATAGACAAAATGCAAGAAACAGTTAACAAGGACCTAGAAGAACTAAAGATGAATCAAGCATCAATTAAAAACACAATACATGAAATAAAAAGTACTCTAGACGGGATCAATAGCAGAATAACTGAGGCAGAAGAACGGATAAGTGAGGTGGAAGATAAAATAGTGGAAATAACTGCTGCAGAGCAAAATAAAGAAAAAAGAATGAAAAGAACAGAGGACAGTCTCAGAGACCTCTGGGACAACATTAAACGCACCAACATTCGAATTATAGGGGTTCCAGAAGAAGAAGAGAAAAAGAAAGGGACTGAGAAAATATTTGAAGAGATTATAGTTGAAAACTTCCCTAATATGGGAAAGGAAATAGTTAATCAAGTCCAGGAGGCACAGAGAGTCCCATACAGAATAAATCCAAGGAGAAATACGCCAAGACACATATTAATCAAACTGTCAAAAATTAAACACAAAGAAATCATATTAAAAGCAGCAAGGCAAAAACAACAAATAACACACAAGGGAATCCCCATCAGGATAACAGCTGATCTCTCAGCAGAAACTCTACAAGCCAGAAGGGAGTGGCAGGACATAATTAAAGTGATGAAGGAGAAAAACCTGCAACCAAGATTACTCTACCCAGCAAGGATCTCATTCAGATTTGATGGAGAAATTAAAACGTTTACAGACAAGCAAAAGCTGAGAGAGTTCAGCACCACCAAACCAGCTTTACAACACATGCTAAAGGAACTTCTCTAGGCAAGAAACACAACAGAAGTAAAAGACCTACAATAACGAACCCAAAACAATTAAGAAAATGGGAATAGGAACATACATATCGATAATTACCTTAAATGTAAATGGACTAAATGCTCCCACCAAAAGATACAGATTGGCTGAATGGATACAAAAACAAGACCCATATATATGCTGTCTACAAGAGACCCACTTCAGACCTAGAGACACATACAGACTGAAAGTAAGGGGATGGAAAAAGATATTCCATGCAAATGGAAATCAAAAGAAAGCTGGAGTAGCAATTCTCATCTCAGACAAAATAGACTTTAAAATAAAGACTATTAGAAGAGACAAAGAAGGACACTACCTAATGATCAAGGGATCGATCCGAGAAGAAGATATAACAATTGTAAATATTTATGCACCCAACATAGGAGCATCTCAATACATAAGGCAAATACTAACAGCCATAAAAGGAGAAATTGACAGTAACACAATCATAGTAGGGGACTTTAACACCCCACTTTCACCAATGGACAGATCATCCAAAATGAAAATAAATAAGGAAACACAAGCTTTAAATGATACATTAAACAACATGGACTTAATTGATATTTATAGGACATTCCATCCAAAAACAACAGAATACACATTTTTCTCAAGTGCTCATGGAACATTCTCCAGGATAGATCATATCTTGGGTCACAAATCAAGCCTTGGTAAATTTAAGAAAATTGAAATTGTATCAAGTATCTTTTCCGACCACAATGCTATGAGACTAGATATCAATTACAGGAAAAGAGCTGTAAAAAATACAAACACATGGAGGCTAAACAATACACTACTTAATAACGAAGTGATCACTGAAGAAATCAAAGAGGAAATAAAAAATACCTAGAAACAAATGACAATGGAGACACGACGACCCAAAACCTATGGGATGCAGCAAAAGCAGTTCTAAGAGGGAAGTTTATAGCAATACAATCCCACCTTAAGAAACAGGAAACATCTCGAATAAACAACCTAACCTTGCACCTAAAGCAATTAGAGAAACAAGAACAAAAACATCCCAAAGTTAGCAGAAGGAAAGAAATCATAAAAATCAGATCAGAAATAAATGAAAAAGAAATGAAGGAAACGATAGCAAAGATCAATAAAACTAAAAGCTGGTTCTTTGAGAAGATAAACAAAATTGATAAACCATTAGCCAGACTCATCAAGAAAAAAAGGGAGAAGACTCAAATCAATAGAATTAGAAATGAAAAAGGAGAAGTAACAACTGACACTACAGAAATACAAAAAATCATGAGAGATTACTATAAGCAACTCTATGCCAATAAAATTGACAACCTGGAAGAAATGGACAAATTCTTAGAAATGCACAACCTGCCAAGACTGAATCAGGAAGAAATAGAAAATATGAACAGACCAATCACAAGCACTGAAATTGAAACTGTGATAAAAAATCTTCCAACAAACAAAAGCCCAGGACCAGATGGCTTCACAGGCGAATTCTATCAAGCATTTAGAGAAGAGCTAACACCTATCCTTCTGAAACTCTTCCAAAATATAGCAGAGGGAGGAACACTCCCAAACTCATTCTACGAGGCCACCATCACCTTGATACCAAAACCAGAAAAGGATGTCACAAAGAAAGAAAACTACAGGCCAATATCACTGATGAACATAGATGCAAAAATCCTCAACAAAATACTAGCAAACAGAATCCAACAGCACATTAAAAGGATCATACATCATGATCAAGTGGGGTTTATTCCAGGAATGCAAGGATTCTTCAATATACGCAAATCAATCAACGTGATACACCATATTAACAAACTGAAGGAGAAAAACCATATGATCATCTCAAGAGATGCAGAGAAAGCTTTCGACAAAATTCAACACCCATTTATGATAAAAACCCTGCAGAAAGTAGGCATAGAGGGAACTTTCCACAACATAATAAAGGCCATATATGACAAACCAACAGCCAGCATCGTCCTCAATGGTGAAAAACTGAAACCATTTCCACTAAGATCAGGAACTAGACAAGGTTGCCCACTTTCACCACTCTTATTCAACCTAGGTTTGGAAGTTTTAGCCACAGCAATCAGAGAAGAAAAGGAAATAAAAGGAATCCAAATCGGAAAAGAAGAAGTAAAGCTGTCACTGTTTGCAGATGACATGATACTATACATAGAGAATCCTAAAGATGCTACCAGAAAACTGCTAGATTTAATCAATGAATTTGGTAAAGTTGCAGGATACAAAATTAATGCACAGAAATCTCTGGCAGTCCTATATACTGATGATGAAAAATCTGAAATTGAAATCAAGGAAACACTCCCATTTACCATTGCAACAAAAAGAATAAAATATCTAGGAATAAACCTACCTAAGGAGACAAAAGACCTGTATGCAGAAAATTATAAGACACTGATGAAAGAAATTAAAGATGATACAAATAGATGGAGAGATATACCATGTTCTTGGATTGGAAGAATCAACATTGTGAAAATGACTCTACTACCCAAAGCAATCTACAGGTTCAATGCAATACCTATCAAACTACCACTGGCATTTTTCACAGAACTAGAACAAAAAATTTCACAATTTGTATGGAAACACAAAAGACCCCGAATAGCCAAAGCAATCTTGAGAACGAAAAATGGAGCTGGAGGAATCAGGCTCCCTGACTTCAGACTATACTACAAAGCTACAGTAATCAAGACAGTATGGTACTGGCACAAAAACAGAAAGATAGATCAATGGAACAGGATAGAAAGCCCAGAGTTAAACCCACGGACATATGGTCAGCTTATCTTTGATAAAGGAGGCAGGAATATACAGTGGAGAAAGGACAGTCTCTTCAATAAGTGGTGCTGGGAAAACTGGATAGGGACATGTAAAAGTATGAGATTAGATCATTCCCTAACACCATACACAAAAATAAGCTCAAAATGGATTAAAGACCTAAATGTAAGGCCAGACACTATCAAACTCTTAGAGGAAAACATAGGCAGAACACTCTATGACATAAATCACAGCAAGATCCTTTTTGACCCACCTCCTAGAGAAATGGAAATAAAGACAAAAATAAACACATGGGACCTAATGAAACTTCAAAGCTTTTGCACAGCAAAGGAAACCATAAACAAGACCAAAAGACAACCCTCAGAATGGGAGAAAATATTTGCAAATGAAGCAACTGACAAAGGATTAATCTCCAAAATTTATAAGCAGCTCATGCAGCTCAATAACAAAAAAACAAACAACCCAATCCAAAAATGGGCAGAAGACCTAAATAGACATTTCTCCACAGAAGATATACAGAGTGCCAACAAACACATGAAAGGATGCTCAACATCTTTACTCATTAGAGAAATGCAAATCAAAACTACAATGAGATATCATCTCACACCAGTCAGAATGGCCATCATCAAAAAATCTAGAAACAATAAATGCTGGAGAGGGTGTGGAAAAAAAAGGAACACTCTTGCACTGCTGGTGGGAATGTGAATTGGTACAGCCGCTATGGAGAACGGTATGGAGGTTCCTTAAAAACTACAAATAGACCTACCATATGACCCAGCAATCCCACTACTGGGCATATAACCTGAGAAAACCATAATTCAAAAAGAGACATGTACCAAAATGTTCATAGCAGCCCTATTTACAATAGCCCGGAGATGGAAACAACCTAAGTGTCCATCATCGGATGAATGGATAAAGAAGATGTGGCACATATATACAATGGAATATTACTCAGCCATAAAAAGAAATGAAATTGAGCTATTTGTAATGAGGTGGATAGACCTAGAGTCTGTCATACAGAGTGAAGTAAGTCAGAAAGAGAAAGACAAATACTGTATGCTAACACATATATATGGAATTTAAGAAAAAAAAATGTCATGAAGAACATAGGGGTAAGACAGGAATAAAGACACAGACCTACTAGAGAATGGACTTGAGGATATGGGGAGGGGGAAGGGTAAGCTGTGACAAAGTGAAATAGTGGCATGGACATATATACACTACCAAACGTGAGGTAGATAGCTAGTGGGAAGCAGCCGCATAGCACAGGGAGATCAGCTCGGTACTTTGTGACCGCCTGGAGGCGTGGGATAGGGAGGGTGGGAGGGAGATGCAAAAGGGAGGGGATATGGAAACATATGTATATGTATAACTGATTATATTTGTTATAAAGCAAAAAAATAAAATAAAATTTAAAAAAAAAATTTGGACTTGCGTTCAGCTCACAAATCGAGTTCAAAAAAGAGCTCAGGGGCACAGGAATTCACAAACTGGCAGAGTAATAAAGGGCAACTATCATCCAAATATCTGTTGAGGGAAGGCAACGAGGCAAACTTGAAAGGGAGGCAGAATAGCAGGAAACAGATTTCAAGAGGTACGTCGGAATCACATTTAAAGCACAGGAAGAGGGGCACAACTTCGACAATGATGCCCTTGGCTAAAAAGGGCGTATGAATTTTCTCCTGAATATATTCAGGAGAAAACACATACGCCCTTTTTGGCCAAGCAAGCAAGAGGGCATGCAAGTCTGCACTACAAACAAGTATCACTTCCCACCAGTCTACAGGAACATCCACAAAAAGGGTAAAAACCAGAAATTGAAGACAGGCCCTGGAGAACAGGGAGCCTTGTTATGCTGATGGGCGGGATGTAAATTGCCAACTGCCTCTCTGGAGGAGTGCACTGTGTTCCCTAAAACAAGTAAACAACAGAACTACAGAGCCAAGGGCACTTCAAGTCTATGGAATATACCTTGGGAAAACTGAAAATCAATAAGATAGAGCCACCCCAAAATTTAGGCCTGCACTGCTTACAAGAACCTCAACTTGGGTCCACCTTAAATATCCCAGGAAAGAGAAAAATGGTTCAAAACTTTGTGCTACTTACAAACGATCGAATATCCCTCAGCCATGAAATCCATGTCATAAGACAATTAGCAGCAAAATGAGTGCATTCAGGTACGATGATTTTAAGTGAAATAAGTCACACAGAAAAGAAACTTATCATAAGATATCACTTATGTAGAACCTGTAAACATGGCTACACATGAACTGAGTTAGGAAAGAGAAGAGAGTCTCACATTTAGAAAACACTCTTATGCCTTATTAAGGGGGAAGGAGAGGTGGGGTGATGCATAAAACCAGAGTTTGATATAAGCACAGGTACCGTTCCAAAAACCAACTATGGAATAGATAAGACCTACACCTTCCTCAGGAAAGAGACTCAAAACACCATATTTCCCGCAGATGAATATATCTGACTAGTAAGAATCTAAAAACCTATGTATTGATATGTCTCCATAAGGGAATCAAGTGTGTCTAGACTGGCATAAACATGGCAGCAAGAATCAGCTCAAAGCCACTAAGAAAAGGAATTTGAAAAACAAAAATAAAAGGGAAATTCTTTACAATTCCTTCAGGGACTCTGATTAAACCTGGAATGACACTATCTACATGACAGTTGGATGTGGCATAAGGCTGGACACATGGGACTGAGAGGACTGGTGAGAATGGGTGAGCAAATGCAGACTCTTTAAAGCAATAATGCATGGCACCCATTCCATGGGTCCCATGTCTCCAGGTTGAAGGGAATATTACTACAGCTATAACATGTACGGGAAACCTAGAGAATGGACACACTGAGAATACGAAAGGTCTCTAAACTCAACGAATAGTCCCCCTCCTGGTACTCCGGTTTGACTTTCCAACTGCTTTACTATCGGTCTCCCAACTTGGAGAGACAGGACTTTAACCTCCTGGTTCGCACAGGTTGCCAATTTGGCAGAGGATGAAAGGGAAGAGGGAGAACCAATGAGAGAGTAGCTGTTAGGCATTTGGACGGGCACATGTCACTCTAATTGCCCGGCAGGAAGAAGAATTAACCAAAGTCTCAGCCACCCACCGGGAACCAGTATAGGTCCTGAACCAAAATTTTGGACTTGCGTTCAGCTCACAAAAAACGAGTTAAAAAATGGAGCTCAGGGGCACAGCACTTCACTAACTGGCAGAGTAATAAAGGACAACTACTGTCCAAAAATCTGTTGAGGGAAGGCAACGAGGTGGAGTTGAAAGCGAGGCATAATAGCAGGAAACAGATTTCAAGAGGTACGTTGGAATCGCCTTTAAAGCACAGGAATAGGGGCACAACTTCGACAGTGATGCACTTGGCCAAAAAGGGTGAATGTGTTTTCTCCTGAATATATTCAGGAAGAAACGCATATGCCCTTTTTGGCCAAGCAAGCAAGCAGGCAATACAAATATGCACTACAAAGAAGTATCAATTCCCACCGGTCAAAAGGGATATCCACAAAATGTGTAAAAACCAGAAAGGCTAGAGAGGCTCTGGAAAACACGGAGCCTTGTTATGCTGATGGATGGGATGTAAATTGCCAACTGCCTCTCTGAAGGAGTCCGTTGTGTTCCCTTAAAACAAGTAAACAACAGAGCTACAGAGCCAAGGGCACTTCTAGTCTAGGGAATATACCTTGGGAAAACTGAAAATCAATAAGACAGAGCCACCCCAAAATTTAGGAATGCACTGCTTACAAGAACACAACTTGGGTACACCTTAATATCCCAGGAAATATAAAAATGGTTCAAAAATTATTGGTATTTACATACGATGAAATATCCCTCAGCCATGAAATCAATGTCATAAGACTAGTAGCAGCAAAATGATTGGATTCAGGTACGAAGATTCTAAGTGAAATAAGTCACTCAGAAAAAGAAACTTATCATAAGATATCACTTATGATGATCCTGTAAACATGGCTACACATGAACTGAGTTAGGAAAGAGAACAGAGTCTCACATTTAGAAAACACTCTTATGCCTCCTTAAGGGGGAAGGAAAGGTGGGGTGTTGCATAAAACCAGAGTTTAATATTAGTACAGGCACCATTCCCAAAACGAAATACAGAATAGACAAGATCTACACCTTCCTCAGTGAAAGGGTTTTAACAACCCATACTTCCCTCAGAGGAATATATCTGAGTAGTAAGAATCTTAAAACCTATGTATTGATATGACTCCGTAAGGGAAGCAAGTGTGTCTAGACTGGCATAAACATGGCAGCGGGAATCAGCTCAAACCCACTATAAAAAGGAATTTGAAAAAGAAAAAAAAAGGTAAATTCTTTACAATTCCTTCAGGGTCTCTGATGAAACCTGTAATGACCCTATCTACAATGATAGCTGGATGTGGCATAAGGCTGGACACATGGGACTGAGAGGATTGGTGAGATTGGGTGAGCAAATGCAGACCATTTAAAGCAATAATGCATGGCTCCCATTCCATGGGTCCCAACTCTCCAGGATGAATGGAATATTAGTACAGCTATAACATGTACGGGAAACCTAGAGAATGGACACACTGTGAGTAAGAAAGGTCTCTAAAACTCAACAAATAGACCCTCTCGTGGTGCTACGCTTTGACTTTCCAAATGCTCTACTATCAATCTCCCAGCTTGAAGAGACAGCACCTTTAACTTCCTGGTTCGCACAGGTTGCCAATTTGGCAGAGGATGAAAGGGAAGAGGGAGAACCAATGAGAGAGTAGTTGTTATGTATGTGGATGGGGACATGTCGCTCTTATATCCCGGGAGGAAGAAAAATTAACCAAAGTCTCAGCCACCCACAGGGAACCAATATAGGTCCTGAACCAAAATTTTCGACATGCGTTCAGCTCACAAAAAACGAGTTGAAAAATGGAGTTCAAGGGCACAGCAATTCACAAAATGGCAGAGTAATAAAGCACAACTATCATTCAAAAATCTGTTGAGGTTAGGCAACGAGGTGGACTTGAATGCGAGGCAGAATAGCAGGAAACAGATTTCAAGATGTACATTGGAATCGCCTGTAAAGCACAGGATGAGGGGCACAACTTCGACAATGATGCACTTGGCCAAAAGGAGCGTATGCATTTTCTCCTGAATATATGCAGGAGAAAACACATACGCCCTTTTTGGCCAAGCAAGCAAGCGGGCAATGCAAATCTGCACTACAAAGAAGTATCACTTCCCAGCGGTCCAAAGGGACATCCACAAAAAGGGTAAAAACCAGAAATTCAACACAGGCCCTGGAGAACAGGGAGCCTTCTTGTGCTGATGGGCGGGAAATAAATTGCCAACTGCGTCACCGGAGGAGTACATTGTGTTCCCTAAAACAAGTAAACAACAGGGCTACAGAGCCAAGGGAACTTCCAGTCTAGGGAATATACCTTGGGAAAACTGAAAATAAATAAGACAGAGCCACCCCAAAATTTAGGGGTGCATTGCTTACAAGAACCTCAACTGGGAACACCTTAAATATCCCAGGAAATATAAAAATGGTTCAAAAAATTGTGGTACTTACGTACGATGGAATATCCCTCAGCCATGAATTCAATGTCATAAGACCTGTAGCAGCAAAGGGAGTGGATTCAGGTACGATGATTCTAAGTGAAATAAGTCACACAGAAAAAGAAACTTATCATAAGATATCACTTATGAAGATCCTGTAAACATGGCTACACATGAACTGAGTTAGGTAAGAGAAGAGAGTCTCACATTTAGAAAACACTTATATGCCTGCTTAAGGGGGAAGGAGAGGCGGGGTGATGCATAAAACCAGAGTTTGATATAAGCACAAGTACCATTCCAAAAACTAACTATGGAATAGCCAAGACCTACCTACACCTTCCTCAGTGAAAGGGACTCAGAACCCCATATTTCCCGCAAAGGAATAGATCTGAGTAGTAAGAATCTTAAAACCTATGTCTTGATATGTCTCCGTAAGGGAATCAAGTGTGTCTAGACTGGCATAAACATGGCAGCGAGAATCAGCTCAAACCCACTATAAAAACGAATTTCAAAAACAAAACAAAAAAAGAGGGAAATTCTTTACAATTCCTTCAGGGTCTGTGATGAAACCTGGAATACCCTATCTGCAACGACAGATGGATGTGGCATAAGGCTGGACACTTGGGAATGAAAGGATTGGTGAGATTGGGTGAGCAAATGCAGACCCATTAAAGCAATAATGCATGGCACCCATTCCATGGGTCCCAGCTCTCCAGGTTGAAGGGAATATTACTACAGCTATAACATGTACGTGAAACCAAGAGAATGGACACACTGTGAATACGAAAGTTTTGTAAAACTCAACGAATAGTCCCTCACCTGGTGCTCAGGTTTGACTTTCCAACTGCTTTACTATCAATCTCCCAACTTGGAGAGACAGACCCTTTAACCTCCTGGTTTGCACAGGTTGCCAATTTGGCAGAGGATGAAAGGGAAAAGGGAGAACCAATGAGAGAGTAGCTGTTAGGCATTTGGACGGGCACATGTCACTCTAATTGCCCGGCAGGAAGAAGAATTAACCAAAGTCTCAGCCACTCACCGGGAAACAGTATAGGTCCTGAACCAAAACTTTGGACTTGCGGTCAGGTCACAAAAACTAATTGATAAATGGAGCTCAGGGGCACAACAATTCACACACTGGCAGAGTAATAAAGGACAACTATCATCCAAAAATCTGTTGAGGGAAGGCACCGAGTCGGACTTTTATGTGAGGCAGAATAGCAGGGGCATGGAATATTGGTCTAATAAGTTTCATAGATTATTTCGATGACAGTTGGAATGGCGCATTGTGATGACCAGGGCATGCTGTATTGTGAAGAGAGGTGTCAGTGAGCATTGTGATGACATATGTAAGGGCCCATTGTGATGACAATGGCATGGAGCCTAGTGATGACAAGTGTCCTGGAGGATTCTCATGACAAAGGTAATGGAGCATTCTGATGACAATGGCTTGGAGCATTGTGATGACAAGTGTCAGGGAGCATTGTGCTGACAAGTGCATGGAGAATTGTGATGGCAAGGGTCATGGAGCACTCTGATGACAAGCTTGTGGAGTATTTTGATGACAATGGCATGGAGCATTGTATTGAAAACGGCAAGGGGCATTGTGATGAAAAAGGCAAGGAGCCTTGTCATGACAGGGTTCAAGGAGCATACTGACGACAAGTGTCAGGGAAGAATGTGATGACAAGTGTATTGAGCATTGTGATGACAAAGGTCATGAAGCATTGTGATGACTGGAGTCACGGAGCATTGTGATGACAGGGGTCATGAAGCATTGTGATAACAAGGGCATTGGGCATTGTGATGAGAAGGCCATGGAAACATCTGATGACATGCGTCATGGAGCTTTGTGATGACCAGGTGATGCAGTATTGTGAAGACAGTTGTCAGGGAGCATTGTGATGACATATGTTATGGCCCATTGTGATGACAATGGCATGGAGCATTGTGATGCCAATTGTCATGGAGGAATCTGATGACAAAGGTAATGGAGCATTGTGATGACAACGGCTTGGAGCCTTGTGATGACAAGTGTCAGGGAGCATTGTGCTGACAAATGCATGGAGAATTGTGATGACAAGGGTCATGGAGCATTCTGCAGAAAAGATAGTGGAGTATTTTGATGACAATTGTATGGAGCATTTTGATGAAAGGTTCATGGAGTACTGTGATAACTGGCATCATGGATTGTTCAGATGACAAGTGTTTGGGAACATTGTGATCACAAGTGTTTGGAGAATTGTGATGACACAGGTCATGGATCATTTTGATTTCAGGGAGCATGGAGCATTGTGATGACAAAGGCATGAAGCAATGTGATCCCAAGGTTCATGGAGGGTTGTGATGACAATGGTAATGGAGTATTGTGATGACAAACACATAGAGCATTGTAATGAAAAGGTCATGTAACATTCTGCTGACAAAGGCATGGAGCATAGTGATGACAGGTGTCATGGAGCACTGTGATGACAACCGTCACGGAGCATTGTGAATACAGGGGTCATGGAGCATTGGAATGACAAGGGCATGGATAATTGTGATGACAAGGCTCATGGAACATAGGGCTGAAAATGTTCATGGAGTATTATGATGACAGGGTTCATGGAGCATTGTAATGACTAGGGAAAGGAGTATTGTGATGACAAGCATCCTGGATCATTGTGTTGTCAGTTTTCATGGAGTGTTGTGATGACAGTGGTCATGGAGCATTGTGATGATATTGGTCATGGAGCATTGTGATGAGAAGTTGTTGGAGCATTGGGATGAAAATGTTCATGGAGTATTGTGATGACAGGGGTCATGGAGCATTGTGATGACAAGGGAATGGAGCATGGTGATGAAATGGTCCTGGAGCATTGTGATGAGAAAACCATGGAGACTTGTGATGACAAGTCTCATGGAGCATTCTGATGAAAAGTGGCATGGAACTTTGTGATTACAGTGGTCTTGGAGAATTGTGATTACGAGGGCATGGAGCATCGTGATGAGAAGGCCATGGAGCATTCTGATGACATGCGTCATGGAGCTGTGTGATGACAAGGGCATGGAGCATTGTGATTACAGGGGTCTTGGAGCTTTGTGATGAATAGGGCATGGATCATTGTGATGAAAAAGGTATGGAGCCTTGTCATGACAGGGTTCAAGGGGCATACTGAAGACAAGTGTCAGGGAGCATTGTGATGACAAGTGTATTGAGCATTGTAATGACAAAGGTCATGGAGCTTTGTGATGAGAAGACCATGGATAATTGTGATGATTAGCGTCATGGGGTATTGTGATGATAATTGTTATGTAACATTGTGATCACAAGGGTTTGGAGCATTATGATGACAGAGGTCATGGAGAATTTTGATTTCACTGTGATGACAATAGCATGAAACATTATGATGATGGGCATGGAGCATTGTGATGACAGGGTTCATGGAGCATTGAGATGAAAAGGGGCATGGAGCATTGTGATTACAGGGGTCTTGGAGCATTGCGATGACAAGGGCATGGTGCATTGTGATGAGAAGGCCATGGAAACTTGTGATGACTTGCTTCATGGAGCTTTGTTATGACAAGGGCCTGGAGCATTTTGATTACAAACGTCTTCGAGCATTGTGATGACAAGGGTCATGGATCATTGTGATGGCACGGGTCATGGAGCATTTTTATGACAGAGGTGATGGAGCATTGTGATGAGAAGGTCATTGAGCATTGGCCAGAAATGTTTCATGGATTATTGTGATGAGAGTGGGCATGGAGCATTGTGATGACTAGGGCACGGTACAGTGTAATACATGGGTCATGGAGGATTGTGATGACAAGGGCATGGAGCATTGTGATGAGAAGGGCATCGAGCATTGTGATGACAAGTGTCATGGAGCTTTGTGATGACAAGGGCATTGTGCAATGTGATGAGAGAGTTCATGGAGCATTGTGATGACAATGACATGGAGCATTGTGATGCCAAAGGTCATGGAGGTTTGTTATGACAAAGTTCATGGAGCATATTTATGACAAGGGTGTGGTGCATTGTGATGAGTAGGAGAGGGAGCATTTTGATGACAGGTTCATGCAGCAATTTGATGAAAATTGTAATGGAACATATTGATGACAGGGGTTACAGAACATTGTGATTCCAGGGGTCATGGATCTTTGGGATGAAAAGGGTCATGGAGCATTTAGATGACATTGGTTGTGGAACATTGTGATGTCAGCGGTCATGGAACATTGTGCTGATAAGGGGATGTAGCATTGTGATGACAGGGGTCATGGATTATTTTGATTACAGTGTTGAGTGAGGACTGTGATGACTAATGATGAAGCATTGTGATATCTCAGGTGAGAGAGCATTTGGATGAGAAGTGCATGGAGCATTGTGATTACAAGGTTTATGGAGCATCGCGATGAAAATGTTGTGGATCATTGTGTTGAAAAGCGCATGGCACATTGTGATGACAGGGTCATGGAACATTGTTCTGACAAAGGCATGGAGCCTTGTAATGACAAGTGTCATGAAGCATTTTGATGAAAAGTTCATGGAGAATTGTGGTTACAAAGGTCACTGAGCATTGTGATGACGTGGGCATGGACCGTTGTGATGACAAACGTTATGAAGCATTGTGATGACTGGAGTCACGGAGTACTGTGATGACATGTGCATGGAGAATTTTGATGACAAGGGTCATGGAGCATTCTGATGACAAGCTTGTGGAATATTTTGATGACAATGGCATGGAGCATTGTGATGAACATGTCATGGGTCATTTTGGTGAAAAAGGCATGGAGCCTTTTTGTGACAGGTTTCAAGGAGCATTCTGATGAAAAGTGTCAGGGAGCATTGTGATGACAAGTGTATTGAGAATTGTGATGACAAAGGTCATGGAGCATTGTGATGAAAAGGGCATGGAGTATTGTGATGACAGGCATCATGGAGCATTGTGATGACAATCGTTATGGAACATTGTGATCACAAGGGTTTGGAGCATTGTGATGACAGAGGTCATGGATCATTTTGATTTCAAGGAGCATGGAGCATTGTGAGGACAAGGGCATGAAGCAATGTGATCCCAAGGTTCATGGTGGATTGTGATGACAATGGTAATGGAATATTTTGATGACAAGCGCATAGAGCATTTTAATGACAATGTCATGTAGCATTTTGCTGGCACAGGCATGGAGCATTGTGATGACAGGTGTCATGGAGCACTGTGATGACAAGCGTCACGGAGTATTGTGAATACATGGGTCATGGAGCATTGGGATGAAAATGGCATGGGGCATTGCGATGAAAAATGCATGTAGCATTTTCGTTACAGGGTTCAAGGAGCATTCTGATGACACGTGTCAGGGAGCATTGTGATGACATGTGTATTGAGAATTCTGATTAAAAGGGCATGGAGCATTTTGATGAGAAAACCATGGATAATTGTGATGATGAGTGTCATGGGGTGTTGTGATGATAAGTGTTATGGAACATTGTGATCACAAGGGTTTGGAGAATTATGTTGACAGAGTTCATGGAGAAGTTTGATTTAATTGTAATGACAATAGCCTGAAGCATTATGATGATGGGCATGGTGCATTGTGATGACGGGGTTCATGAAGCATTGTGATGAAATGGGGCATGGAGCATTGTGATTACAGGGGTCTTGGAGCATTGTGATGACAAGGGCATGGAGCATTGTGATGAGAAGGCAATGGAACATTCTGATGACATGCGTCATGGAGCTTTGTGATGACAAGGGCATGCAGCACTGTAATTACAGGGGTCTTGGAGCACTGTGATGACAAGGGTCATGGAGCTTTGTGATGACAAGGCCCTGGAACATTGTGGTGGCAGGGATCATGGAGCATTGTTATGACAGAGGTAATGGACCATTGTTATGAGACGGGCATTGAGCATTTGTCTGAAATATTTCATGGATTATTGTGATGAGAGTGGGCATGGAGCATTTTGATGACAAGGCCACGCAACATTGTGATACATGGGTCATGGAGGATTGTAAGGATAAGTGCATGGATCATTGTGATGACCAGTGTCATGGAGCACTTGGCTGAAAATTGTCATGGAGCATTGTGATGACTAGGGAATGGAGCATTGTGATGACAATAGTCCCGGATCATTGTGTTGTCAGGTGTCATGGAGTGTTGTGATGACAGTGTTCTTGGAGCCTTGTGATGATACTGGTCATGGAGCATTTTGATGAGAAGGTCCTGGAGCATGGGGCTGAAAATATTTATGGAGTATTGTGATAACAGGGATCATGGAGCATTGTGATGACAAGGGATTGGAGCATGGTGATGACAACGTCCTGGAGCATTTTGAGGAGAAGACCATGGAGACTTGTGATGACAAGTCTCATGGAGCATTCTGATGAAAAGGGGCATGGAGCATTGTGATTACAGTGGTCATTGAGCATTGTGATGACAAGGGCATGGAGCATTGTGATGAGAAGACCTTGGAGCATTCTGATGACATGAGTCATGGAGTTTTTTGATGACAATTGCATGGAGCATTGTGACTACAGGGGTTTGGAGCATTGTGATGAAATGGGCATGGATTATTGTGATGAAAAAGGCATGGAGCCTTGTCATGACAGGGTTCAAGGAGCATACTGATGACAAGTGTCAGGGAGAATTGTGATGACAAGTGTATTGAGCATAGTGATTACTAAGGTCATGGATCATTGTGATGAGAAGACCATGGATAATTGTGATGATGAGCGTCATGGGGTGTTGTGATGATAAGTGTTATGGAACATTGTGATCACCAGTGTTTGGAGCATTGTGTTGACAGAGGTCATGGCGCATTTTGATTTCATTGTGATGACAATAGCCTGAAGAATTATGATGATGGGCATGGTGCATTGTGATTACAGTGTTCATGGAGCATTGTGATGACAGTATTGTGGAACACTGTGATGACAAGCACATGGCACATTGTGATGACATGGGTCATGGAGCATTTTGCTGAGAAGTACATGGAGCATTGTGATGACAAGTGTCATGTAGCATTCTGATGACAAGCTTGTTGAGTATTTTGATGACAATGGCATGGAGCATTGTGATGAAAACGGCATGGGACATTGTTTTGAAAAAGGCATGGAGCCTTTTCATGACAGGGTTCAAGGAGCATTCTGATGACAAGTGTCAGGGAGCATAGTGATGACAAGTGTATTGAGCATTGTGATGACAAAGTTCATGGAGCATTGTGTTGAAAAGGGCATGGAGTATTGTGATGAGAGGCATCATGGAGCGTTGTGCTGACAAGTGTTATGGAACATTGTGATCACAAGGTTTTGGAGCATTGTGATGACAGGGGTCATGGATCATTTTGATTTCAAAGAGCATGGAGCATTGTGATGACAAGGGCATGAAGCAATGCGATCCCAAGGTTTATGGAGAATTGTGATGAGAATGGTAATTGAGTATTGTGATGACAAGCGCATAGAGCATTGTAATGACATGGTCATGTAGCATTTTGCTGAAAACGGCATGGAACATTGTGATGACAAGGGAATGCAGCATTGTGATAACAAGGCCCATTGAGAATTTTGATGACAAGGTCGTGTAGCATTGTGATGACAAACACTTGGAGCTTGCTATGACAGGGGTCATGTAGCATTGCAATGACAAGTGCATGGAGAATTGTGATGAAAAGCGCATGTAACATTGTGATGAGAAGTGTCATGTAGCACTGTGCTGACAAGGACGTGAAGAATTGTGATGACAAGGGACATGGAGCACTGTGATAACCAGGGCATGGAGCATTGTGATGACAAGAGCATGTAACATTGTGATGAGAAGTGTCATGTAGCATTGTGATGACAAGGACATGAAGAATTGTGATGACAGTGGATATGGAGCATTGTGATAACCAGGGCATGGAGCATTGTGGTGACAGTGATCATGGAGCATTATTATGACAAGGGACATGGTACATTCTGACATAAGATATCACTTATAAAGGGAACGTAAACATGGCTACATATGAACTGAATTAGGAAAGAGAACAGAGTCTCAGATTTAGAAAAAAATCACTTATGCTTGCTTATGGGGAAAGGAGAGGTGGGGAGATGCACAAAACCAGAGTTTGATATTCGCACAGGTACCATTCCATAATCAAATACAGAAGAGACAAGCCCTACTCCTTCCTCAGTGAATGGAACTCAACACCCCTATTACCCGCAGAAAAAATATATTTGACTAGTAAGAATTTTAAAACCTATGTATTGATATGTCTCCGTAAGGGAACCAAGTTTGTCTAGAACGACATAAACACGGCAGTGAGAATCAGCTCAAACCCACTATAAAAATGAATTTCAAAACAAAACAAAAAAAAACAGTAAAATTCTTACATAATAACTTCAGGGGTTCTAATGAATCCTGGAATGACCATATCTACAACAACAGCTGGATGTGGCATAAGGCTGGTCCCTTGGGACTGAGAGGATGGGTGAGATTGGGTGAGAAAATGCAGACCCTTTAAAACAATAATGCCTGCCACCCATTCCATGGTTCCCAACTCTCCAGGTAGAAGGGAATATCACTACAGTTATAACATGTTTGGGAAACCTAGAGAATGGACACACCCTGATGGTGAAAGGTTTCTAAAACTCTACTATTTTTTTCTATCATTGTGTTCCAGTTTGACATTCCAACTGCTTTACTATCAATATCCCAAATTGGAGAGTCAGCCCCTATAACCACCTGGTTCACACTGTTGGCAAATTGTGCAGAGGATATAAGGGAAGAGGAAGAACCAATGAGAGAGTAGCTGTAGGCATTTGGACGGCCACATGTCACTCTAATTTCCCGTTACGAAGAAGAATTAACCAAACTCTCAGCCTACCCCCCCGCAGAACCAGTATAAGTCCTGAAGCAAAATTATGGATTTGCGGTCAGCTCACAAAAAAGCAAGTTGAAAAATGGAGCCCAGGGGCACAGCAATTCACTAACTTGCAGAATAATAAAGGACTACTCACTTCCAAAAATCTATTGATGGAAAGGCAGGAGGAGGACTTGAAAATAAGGCAGAATTGCACGAAACAGATTTCAAGAAATACATTGGAATGGCCTTTAAACACAGGAAAAGCATCACAACTTCGACAATTATGGAATTGGCCATAGAGGGCATATGCGTTTTCACCTGAATATATTCAGGAGGAAAGGCATATGCCCATTTTGGCGAACCAAGCAACCGCACAATGCCAATCTGCACTACAAGAAGTATCACTTCCCACCAGTCAAAAGGGACATCAGTAAAAGATGTAAAATCCAGAAAGGCAAGACAGGATCTGGAGAACAGGGAGCCTTGTTATGCTAAAGGGCGGGATGTAAATTGACAACTGCCTCTCTGGAGGAGTGCATTGTGTTCCCTAAAACAAGTAAACAACAGAGCTACAGAGCCAAGGGCACTTCCAGTCTAGGGAATATACCTTGGGAAAACTGAAAATCAGTAAGACAGAGCCATCCCAAAATTTATGGCTACACTGCTTACAAGAACCTCAACTTGGGTACACCTTAAATATCCGAGGAAAGACAAAAATGGTTGAAAAAATTGTGGTACTTACGTACGATGGAATACCCCTCAGCCATGAAACCAATGTCATAAGGCCAGTAGCAGCAAAATGAGTGGATTCAGGTACGATGATTCTAAGTGAAGTAAGTCACAGAGTAAACAAACTTATCATAAGATATCACTTATGAAGGTGCAGTAAACATGGCTACACATTAACTGAGTTACGAAAGAAAACAGAGTCTCACATTTAGAAAACAATCATATTCCTGCGTAAGGGGGAAGGAGAGGTGGGGTGATGCATAAAACCAGAGTTTGATATTAGTACAAGTACCGTTCCAAAAACCAAATACTGAATAGACAGGACCTACAACTTCCTCAGTGAAAGGGACTCAAAACCCCATATTTCCCGCAGAGGAATATAACTTACTAGTAAGAATCTTTAAATCTATGGGTTGATATGTATCCATAAGGGAATCAAGTGTGTCTAGACTGGCATAAACATGGCAGAGAGAATCAGCTCAAACCCACTATAAAAAGGAATTTCAAAAACAAAACAAAAAAACAGGGAAATTCTTTACAATTTCTTCAGGGTCTCTGATGAAACCTGGAATGACCCTATCTACAACGACAGCTGGAGGTGGCATAAGGCTGGAAACATGGGACTGAGAGGATTGGTGAGATTGGGTGAGCAAATGCAGACCCTTTAAAGCAATAATTCATGGCACCCATTCAATGGGTCCCAACTCTCCAGGTTGAAGGGAATATTACCATAGCTATAACATGTACGGGAAACCTAGAGAATGGACACACTGTGAATACGAATGGTCTTTAAGACTCAACGAATAGTCCCTGTCCTGGCAGTCTGGTTTGAATTTCCAACTGCTTTACTATCAATCTCTCAACCTGGAGAGACAGCACATTTAACCTCCTGTTTCGCACAGGTTGCCAATTTCACAGAGGTAGAATGTGAAGAGGGAGAACCAATGAGAGAGTAGCTCTTAGGTATTTGGACGGGCATATGTCACTCTTATTTCCCGGGAGGAAGAAGTATTGAACAAAGTCTCAGCCACCCACCGGGAAAGAGGTCATGAACCAAAATATTGGACTTGCGTTCAGCTCAGAAAAAACGAGTTAAAAAATGGAGCTCAGGGGCACAGCAATTCACAAACTGGCAGAGTAATAAAGGGCAACTATCATCCAAAAATCTGTCGAGGGAAGGCAACGAGGTGGACTTGAAAGCGAGGCAGAATAGCAGGAAACAGATTTCAAGACGTACGTTCGAATCGCCTTTAAAGCACAGGATAAGTGGCACAACTTCGACAATGATGCACTTGGCCAAAAAGGGTGTATGTGATTTCTCCTGAATATATTCAGGAGAAAACGTATACGCCCTTTTTGGCCAAGCAAGCAAGCGGGCAATGCAAATCTGCACTACAAAGTAGTATCACTTACCACCTGTCAAAAGGGACATCCACAAAATGGGTAAAATCCAGAAAAGCAAGACAGGCCCTGGAGAACAGGGAGCCTTGTTATGCTGAAGGAAGGCATGTAAATTTCCAACTGCCTCTCTGCAGGAGTGCATTGTGTTCCGTAAAACAAGTAAACAACACAGCTACAGAGCCAAGGGCACTTCCAGTCTAGGGAATATACCTTGGGAAAACTGAAAATGAATAAGACAGAGCCACCCCAAAATTTAGGGCTGCACTGCTGACAAGAACCTCAACTTGGGTACACCTTAAATATTCCGTGAAAGATAAAAAGGGTTCAAAAAATTGTGGTACTTACGTTATGATGGAATATCCCTCAGCCATGAAATCAATGTCATAAGACCAGTAGCAGCAAAATGAATGGATTCAGATATGATGATTCTAAGTGAAATAAGTCACACAGAAAAAGAATATTATCATAAGATATCACCTATGAAAATCCTGTAAACATGGCTACACATGAACTGAGTTAGGAAAGAGAACAGAGTCTCACATTTAGAAAACACTCTTACGCCTGCTTAAGGGGGAAGGAGAGGTGGGGTGTTGCATAAAACCAGAGCTTGATATAAATAGAGGCACCATTCCAGAAACCAAATACAGAATAGACAAGATCTACACCTTCCTCACTAAAAGGTTATCAAGACCCCACACTTCACACAGAGGAATATATCTGACTAGTAAGAATCTTAAAACCTATGTATTGATATATCACCGTAAGGGAAACAAGAGTGTCTAGACTGGCATAAACATGGCAGTGAGAATCAGCTCAAACCCACTATAAAAAGTAATTTCAAAAACAAAACAAAAAAAACAGGGAAATTCTTTACAATTCCTTCAGGGTCTCTGATGAAACCTTGAATGACCCTGTGTACAACGACAGCTGGATGTGGCATAAGGCTGGACACTTGGGACTGAGAGGATTTGTGAATTTGGGTTAGCAAATGCAGACCCTTCAAACCAATAATGCGTGGCACCCATTCCATGGTTCCCAACTCTCCATGTTGAAGGGAATATTACTACAGCTATAACATGTACAGGAAACCAAGAGAATGGACACACAGTGAATACGAAGGGTTTCTAAAACCCAACTAATTGTCCCTCTCCTGGTGCTCCGGTTTGACTTTCCAACTGCTTAACTATCCATCTCCCAACTTGGAGAGACAGCCCCTTTAACCTCCTGGTTTGCTCAGGTTGCCAATTTGGAAGAGGATGAAAGGGAAAAGGGGGAACCAATGAAAGAGTAGCTGTTAGGCATTTGGACGGGCACATGTCACTCTAAATGCCCGGCAGGAAGAAGAATTAACCAAAGTCTCAGCCACCCGCCGTGAACAATTATAGGTCCGGAACCAAAATTTTGGACTTGTGGTCAGCTCACAAAAAACGAGTTAGAAAATGGAGCTCAAGGGCACAGCAATTCACAAACTGGCACAGTAATAAAGGACAACTATCGTCCAAAAAATCTGTTATGGGAAGGCAACGAGGCGACCTTCTAAGCGAGGCAGAATAGCAGGAAACAGATTTCAAGTGGTTCGTTGGAATCACCTGTAAAGCACAGGAAGAGGGGCACAACTTCGAAAATGATGCACTTTGCCAAAAACGGCGTATGCGTTTTATCCTGAATATATTCAGGAGAAAACGCATACGCCCTTTTTGGCCAAGCAAGCAAGTGGGCAATGCAAATCTGCACAGCAAAATAGTATCACTTCCCACCAGTCAAAAGGGACATCCAAAAAATGTGTAAAACCCAGAAATCCTAGAGAGGCCCTGGAGAACATGGAGCCTTGTTATGCTGATGGGCGGGATGCAAATTGCCAACTGCCTCTCTGGAGGAGTGCATTGTGTTCCCTAAAACAAGTAAACAACAGAGCTACAGAGCCAAGGGGACTTCCAGTCTAGGGAATATACCTTGGGAAAACTGAAAATCAATAAGATAGAGCCACCCCAAAGTTTAGGGCTGCACTGCTTACAAGAATCTCAAATTGAGTACTCTCTGAATATCCCAGGATAGATAAAAATGATTCAAAAAATTGTGGTACTTATGTACGATGGATTATCCCTCAGCCATGAAATCAATGTCATAATGCCAGTAACAGGAAAATGAATGGATTCAGGTACGATGATTCTAAGTGAAATAAGTCACACAGAAAAACAAACTTATCCTAAGATAGCACTTATGAATTTTCTTTAACATGGCTACACATGAACTGAGTTAGGAAAGGCAACAGCGTCTCACATTTAGAAAACACACTTATGCCTGCTTAAGGAGAAGGAGAGGTGGGGTGATGCATAGAACCAGAGTTTGATATTAGTACAAGTACCATTCCAAAATCAAAATACGGAATAGACAAGACCTACATCTTCATCAGTGAAAGGGACGCAGAACCCAATATTCTGCGCAGAGGTATATATCTGAGTGCATTGTGTTCCCTAAAAGAAGTAAACAACAGAGCTACACAGCCAAGGGCAGTTCCAGTCTAGGGAATATACCTTGGGAAAATTGAAAATCAGTAAGACAGAGCCACCCTAAAATTTAGCGCTGCACTGCTTACAAGAACCTCAACTTGGGTACACCTTAAGTATCCCAGGAATGACAATAATGGTTCAAGATATTGTGGTACTTACGTACGATGGAATATCGCTCAGCCATGAAATCAATGTCATAAGGCCAGTAGCAGCAAAAAGAGTGGATTCAGGTACGATGATTCTAAGTGAAATAAGTCACACAGAAAAAGAATCTTATCGTAAGATATCACTTATGAAGGTCCTGTAAACATGGCTACACATGAACTGAGTTAGGAAAAATTACAGAGTAACTAATCTTATCATAAGTTATCACTCATAGCGGGAATGTACACATGACTACACATGAACTGAATGACAAACACAACAGAGTCACACATTTAGAAAACATCTTCTGCCTGCTTAATGGGAAAGCCGAGGTGGGGTGATGCATAAAACCACAGTTTTAAATTAGCACAGATTCCGTTATATAAACCATGTATGTAATAGACAACACCTACTCCCGGCACAATGAACTGGAATCAACACCCCCTATTCATTGCAGAGGAATATGTCTGACTCTAAGTATTTTAAAACATGTGTATTCTCATGTCTCCATAAAGGAATCATGTGTGTGTATAACGGCATGAACACAGCACTGAAATTCAGTTAAACCCACTTATAAAAATAAATTTCAAAAGCAAAATGCAAAAACAGATAGAAAGTCTTAAAAATTACGTTCAGGGCCTGTGATGCAAGCTAGATTGACCACCTTTACACCCACAGCTGGATGAGACATAAGATTGGACTCCTGGGGCTGACAAGATTGCTGAGGTTGTGTGAACAAAAGAACACCACTTAGAGCAATACTGTGTGCTACCCATTCTAGTGGTCCCAACTCTCCAGGTTTAAGGGAATCTTCCTCCAGTTAAAACATGCATGGGAAACCCAGTGGATGGTACACTGTGTAATTGGGAAAGTTTTATAAAAGGTACCTCATTTTTCCTTTTGTCGTGCTCGGCTTCGCCATTCCATCTGCATTACTCAAAATCTCCACACTTGGAGTGTCAGTGCCTTTAGCTCCCGTTATGCACAGTTTGCAAACTGTTCAGAGGATGAACAGGAAGAGGGGAAATAAATGAGAGATTAGCTGTAGGTGTTTGGATGGGTACATGTCACTCTAGTTTCCCATCAGGAAGAATAATTAACCAAAGGCTCAGCCTGAAACCCCGGAACAGGACTAGGGCCTAAAGCCATCCTGCGGTATTGCAGCCAGGTCACAAAGAGGCGAGTTGAAAAATGGAAATCAGGGGCACAGCAAATCACAAACTTGCAGAATTATAAAGGACAACTATCATCCAGAAATATATTGAGGAAAGGCAGTGAAGAGGATTTGAATGCAAGGCAGAATTGAAGGAAACAGATTTCAAGAGGTAGATTGGAGTCATCTTTAAAGCACATGAAAAGCGACAGAATTTCGACAATGTTGCCCTTGGCTGAAAAGGGACTATGTGTATTTTCTTGAATATATTCGGGAAAAAATGCATACGCCCTTTTTGGCTAAGCAAGCCATCAGGCATTGCAAATCCACACTACAGAGAAGTGTCCCTTACCTCCAGTCAAAAGGGCCTTCCACAAATAGTGTAAAAGCCACAAATGCAGGACAGGCCATGGAGAAAAGGGAGCCTGGTTACGCCGATGGACAGGATGTAAATTTCCAACAGCCTCTTTGGAGAACTGTATGTTGTTTTCTAAAACAGAGCTACAGAGTATAGCACACTTCCACTCATGTGTGTGTATTTTGGGAAAACTAAAAATCCACAACACACAGCCAGCCCAAAATTTAGGGCTGCTCTGTTTACAAGAACCTCGACTTCGGTACACTTTATATATCCCAGGACAGGAAAAAAAAATGGATATAGATGTTGTGGTACTTATATACAAAGGAAAGTCACTCAGACATAAAATCAATGTCATAAGGCCAATAGCAGCATAATGAGTGGCTTTAGGTACGATGATGCTAAGTGAAATGAGCCACAAAGAAAAAGAAACTTATTGTAATATATCACTTATAGAGGGAATGTAAACATGGCTACACATGAACAGAATTTCAAAAGAGAACAGAGTTACACATTTAGAAAACACACTTATGCCTCCTTAAGGGGAAAGGTGACGTGGGGTGATGTGTAAAAGCAGAGTTTGAAATTAGCACAGATCCTATTCCATATACCAAATAGTTAATAGACAAGACCTACTCCTTTCTCAATGAACTGGACACAAAACAACCTATTCACTGAAGAGGAATATATCTGACTGGTAATAACCTTGAAACCTATGTATTTATATGTTTCCATAATGGAATCAAGTGTATGTAGATTGGCATAAACACAGATAAATGGAACAGGACAGAAAGCCCAGAGATAAACCTACATACCTATGGCTATCTCATCTATGACAAAGGAGCTAAGGATATACAATGGAGAAAAGACAGTCTCTTCAGTAATTGGTGCTGGAAAAACTGGACCCCTACACATAAAGGAATGAAATTAGAACACTCCATAACACCATACACAAAAATAGACTCTAAATTGATTAGAGATCTAAATATAAGACCAGACACTATAAAACACTTAGAGGAAACCATAGGCAGAACACTCTATGACATAAATCACAGCAAGATCCTTTCGGACCCACCTCCTAGAGAAATGGAAATAAAAACAGAAATCAACAAATGGGACCTAATGAAACTTAAAAGCTTTTACACAGTACAGGAAAACATAAACAAGATGCAAAAACAACCCTCAGAATGGGAGAAAATATTTTCAAAGGAAGCAATTGACAAAGGATTAATCTCCTAACTTTACAAGCACCTCATGTAGCTCAATATCACAAAAACAAACAACCCAATCCAAAAACGGGCAGAAGACCTAAATAGACATTTCTCCAAAGAAGATATACAGATTACCAAGAAACAAATGAAAGGATGCTGAACATCACTAATCATTAGAGAAATGCAAATCAAAACTACAGTGAGGTATCACCTCACAGCAGTCAGAGTGGCAATCATCAAAAAAATCTACAAAACAATAAATGCTGGAGAGGCCTTTATTGGAGAAAAGGGAACACACTTGCACTGTGGGTGGGAATGTAAATTGATATGAGCACTAGGGAGAACAGTACGGAGGTTCCTTTAAATAACTAAAAATAGAAGTACCATACGACACAACAATCCAACTACTGGGCATTTGCCTTGCGAAAACCATAATTCAAAAAGAGTTATGTACAAAAATGTTCATTGCAGCTCTATTTGCATTAGCCAGGACATGGAAGCAACCTAAGTGTCCATCGACAGACGAATGGATAAAGAAGATCTGGCACATATATACAATCAAATATTACTCAACCATAAAAAGAAGCAAAACTGAGTTATTTGTACTGAGGTGGATGGATTTAGAATCTGTCCTACACAGTGAAGTAAGTCAGAAAGGGAAAAACAAATACTGAATGTTAACAGAGATATATGGAATCTAATGAAGAAAAAAAAAAGATTTTGAAGAACCTAGTGGCAGGACAGGATTAAGGACCCAGACATAGAGAAAGGACTTGAGGACACCGGAAGGGGGATGGGTAAGCTGGGACGAAGTGAGAGAGTGGCATGGACATAAATACATTACCAAATGTAACACCAATAGCTACTGGGAAGCAGCCACATAGAACAGGGAGATCAGCTTGGTGCTTTGTGACCACATAAAGGGGTGGGATATGGAGTGTGGGAGGGAGATGCAAGAGGGAGGGGATCTGGTGATATTTGTATAGGTATAGCTGATTCACTTTGTTATACAGCAGAAACGAACACTCCATTGTAAAGCAATTATACTTCAATAAACGTGTAAAAGGAAAAAAAAAAGCCCAAGGATAAACCTACACACTTATGGTCATCTAATCTATGACAAAGGAGGCAAGACTATACAATGGAGATAAGACAGTCTCTTCAATCATTGGTGCTGGGAAATATGGAGAGCTACATGTAAAAGAATGAAATTAGAACACTCCCCAACACCATACATAAAAATATATTCAAAATGGATTAGAGACCTTAATGTAAGACCAGACAGTATAAAACTCTGAGAGGAAAACTTACGAAGGATACTCTGACGTAAATCACAGCAAGATCTTTTTTGATCCACCTCCTATAGTAATGAAATAAAAAAGAAAACTAAACAGATGGGACCTAATGAAACGTAAAAGCTTTTGCAAAGCAAAGGAAACTACAAACAAGACGAAAAGACAACCCTCAGAATGGCAGAAAATATTTGCAAACGAATCAATGGACAAATGATTAATCTCCAATATATATAAACAGCTCATGCAGCTCAATATTAATAAAACAAACAACCCAATACAAAAATGGAAGATCTAAATAGACATTTCTTCCAAGAAGACATAGAGATGGCCAGTACACACATGAAAATCTGCTGAACATCACTAATTATTAGAGAAATGGAAATCGAAACTACAATGAGGTATCAAGTCACACCTGTTAGAATGGGCATCATCAGAAAATCTACAAACAACAAATGCTGGAGAGGGTGTGGAGAAAAGGAACCTTCTTCCACTATTGTTGGGAATGTAAATCGATACAGTCTCTATGGAGAACAGTATGGAGGTTCCTTAAAAAAGTAAAAATAGAATTACCATATAATCCAGCAATCCCACTACTGGGCATATACCCAGAGAAAACCATAAATCAAAAAGACACATTCACCACAATGTTCACTGCAGCACTATTTACAATAGACAGGTAATGAAAGCAACCTAAGTGCCCACAGACAGACGAATGGATAAAGACGTGGTACATATATACAACGGAATATTACTCAGCCATACATAGGAATGAAATTGGGTCATTTGTAGAGACCTCGATGGATCTAGAGACTGTCATACAGAGTGAAGTAAGTCAGAAAGAGAAAAACAAATATTGTATATTAATTCATATATGTGGAACCTAGAAAAATGGTACAGATGAACCAGGTTGCAGGGCAGAGATAGAGACAGATGTAGAGAATAAACATATGGACACCAAGGAGGGAACGCCTTGTGAGGGTGGTGGTGGGATGAATTGGGAGACTGGGATTCACATGTGCACACTTATATGTATAAAATACATATCCAATAAGAACCTGCTGTATAAAAGAAATAAATTTAAAAAAATTAAAAATAAATAAATAACACTTAATAAAATAAAACAGAAAAAAAACTTTTTCCCTTCACATAGACGTCTTTATATTAATGCATTATTTCCATGTTTATATCTCCAAATTAAAAAAAAAAGAGGAATAAATAAAATCTAACTTGAGCAAAAAAGAAAAAAAAGAAAGAAAAAAAACCAGAACTCACCAGTTATACAGAGGAAAATCGTATCAGGGCACTTGCTCCAGTGGTAAAAAATACTTAAGTTGGTCAGAGGTGGGAAATCGTCTCCCATGCCGTCAGCAGCGCTCTCCCCCACAAGGAGCATCCTCATTGCAAAGCTGGGGGACTGTGTCGAGGCGTCTGTGAGTAAATGTGAGCTGAGCCCCAGTCCTGCTGCAGCTGAACTCTTCCCACCCTTTCCAGGTAAAACACCTGAATATGTACAAGCACTTGCAAGCCTAGAGGAAGGGCTGTGGAGCCACACTAGCGACAGCACGCAGGCCGACTTGGTGCCTGCAGGCCAGCCAGGATGGTCCTGGCCCCAGATGCTCTTCTGGAAGCTTTTCATTTCCCTGCCTGTGATACCCCTCCTGCCACAGCCCCCACTGCTTTTTTACTTCCTCACCTCTGTCTGGGGAGAAATTCCAGTGGCAGGTATGGGTGACACATCCTCTTCTTTAGCAGATGGCAGCCTGGCAACTCCTGCAGAAAGTCCAGCAGAGCCCCACTCACACTGGGCCACCCACAAAGCCACGGCCCATCACTCCCTCACACCACCCCAGCCCCGAAACTGCTGACGGGGCAGATAATATGGCGTCAGTCACAGCTACAGGGTCTCTTGCTGACTGGAGAGGTGTTTATATTGACCTCAACCCAGGCACACCTGTGGGGGGGGCTGGCAGGCAGTGTCAGGCTGCCAAATCAGCCAATCCTAACCCCTCAGGGGCTCACAGTTGCAGAAAATGAACCTTGCTAAACGGGTCAGTCCGAAGGAACAGGTGTGGGCCTTGAGAGTCAGGCTAGACAAGGGGCTGCAGCTGCGGCTTGTTTTCTTATCATTTTATCTGGTCCATGAGTGGAAAACAACTTCAAGAAGACCCTATCCTAATGAGAGGAACCCAGGAGTCAGGGAGAGGAGTGATGGAGGGTGGAGACAGAGGCCTGGAGCCCTGGCTGCAGTGGAAGTGTCTGGAAGACCAGGCAGAGAGAGGCTGCACAGAGTGATAGCCAGGGTCACAGACCTGTCAGAGCTGCTGTTTGTTAGTTCAAGTCCTGCTCTGAGGTGTTCTGTGTCAGCTGTGAGTGACAGGTGAGCTGGGGGTTCTCTGCAAGGTGGGCTATGTGCACAGTTCCTGTGTGTCCAGCCATGCTGGGGTACCTGCCCAGGGGAGCTCCGTATCCTGGGAGGGGCCTGACTATGAGAGCCCCATGGGCTGCTGGGTAGCTGCACATGTGATCTCAATACCCTGGGAGGGACTTGAACACGAGAGCCCCGTCGGCTGTGGGGTGCGGGATGCAGCCCAGGTGAGCTCCATATCCTGGGATTGGCCTAACCACGAGAACCCCATGGGCTGCTGGAGACCTGGTAAAGGACATCAGGACAATCAGTGAAGCCACCGAGGATATACATCCAGTAGCTCCTATTTCCTACACCCTGCTGCTCATTCTACAATCCACCAGGCCATGGCATTCTGTATTACACTTCAATGATGCCTTCTTCTGTATTCCATTCATCTCAGAGTCACAAGAATTTTTGGCTTGTGTGTGGCAGGACACAACATGCAACACAAGCAATAATGCTGGGCCGTCCTGCCCCAATGGTTCAAAAATCCCCACACCATCATTGGGGAAATGTCCTCTAAAAACCTAAACGTTCTACCTCTGTAAAAGGGAACCCTCCTTCAATATGCAGATGACATTCTGATTGCCAGGCCTACTAAAGACGCCTCGGAACTACCTAGCCAAGAAAGGATAGAAGGTGTCCACGAAAAAGGCTCAAATATCACAGGCTCAGGTGACTTGCCTGGGCTTCATTCTCACAGATATTTGGAGAAACGCATCCCAGGATAGGGAAGAAGCCATTTGCAGCCTTACATCTTCTAAAACTAGAAGACAGCTTAAGGGTTCCTGGGGAGGCCAAGGTTTTCTGCATCTGGATCCCTAACTACAGTCTAATAGCTGGGCCTCTACATGAAACACTGACACTAAAAGATGATGATCCTTTTGAATAGAATCCAAAAGCAGCCTTTCAAGAATGGAAAGAGCAGTCAATTCGGATCCTTGCCCAGGAACTCGCTAATTTAGCTAAACCCTTTGACCTTTACATACCCGGTCAAAGGGTAATTGCCCTTGGAGCCTTAGTGCAAAAACTGGGACCACTTGAAATGGAGCAACACAAGAATGCCCTTCAGGTATGATAAACTATGGTCACCAAGGGCTTTGCCCACCGACTCATCAGGCCAGGACACTGGGGTTTCTAAAAAGCTGGAAATCAGCAGCCCACAAGGCCAGCTTCCTCCTAAGGGAAGAGGACCCCACGTGGTGATCCTAACCACCCATCATGTCCTGAAGTTGCATGGGTCGCTCTGTGGACACACTGACCTCGAGTGAGGAGGCCCTCCAACTCCTACCTCCAGAGAGACAAATGGGGGCAACAGGCCCCCAAGATGACTCGTGTGACCATCACTTGACCTGGAGTTTCTCTCAGAAAACAACAAGACTGTGCCCCGAAAGAGCAGACTACTGCTTGCAGGACTTACTGCACCCAGAGGGGAGCTAATAAGCTTGGCGGGGGAAACGTATATCACGCTTTCACCATAGAAAACCCTACAGACTCCGCGGTGACGGTGGCCAATATGACCAGCTGGACTGCTGGCTACTTCTAAAGGCCGTTGACTCAGTGGACGTCATGGTCCTGGATCACCACTGACCCTGGACTGTCTGGGAGTTGCACGGGCAGGGCTCTGACACATGGTGCTGTTTGTACATTAATTCAGGGACCTAATTAAAGAAAGCACAGACTACTGGTCAGAGCATCTAGGCTGGCAAACAACGTCAGCCTAATGTCACAGAACAAATGTGGGGTGGGGTGAAACCTGCCACCACAGCATCTCTGCGCATCTCTTTCCTGGACCCTTAAAGGTCATTAGAATCTATAACACTTCCAATGCTGGTGCTCAGGCGGACCAGAAGTGAGGCAGGAGGCCTTGGGACAATCAACCTCACCTGGAGGCTGGTGGGGAGACGTTTTGCCACTCCCCCTACGTATCAGGGCTCCCACCACAGCATGAAGCAGTTACAACAGAGGGGTCTGCACCCTCAACACCCCAAGAATTAGGAACGGAACAAAAAGCAGAGGAGGGGTTCGTCTCTGGCAACGTTCATTAAAAATTCCTGGGAGATAAAAAGAGAATCTGGGCAATAAAATAAAGTCTAACCTGTTTTTCCTTTGTGCTTTGTCTAATTTCACGTGCTCCTAGGGTTCCGCATGCAGAGGTCCCACACCCGGCACTTCAGACCCGAATTCCTAGTGCAGAATGGCTGGGTCGACACCTCAGCTAGCGGAGTCCCATGCAGACTGCACAGCATAAAGCCTGAGCTGCAGCCAGCCCAGCCCTCGAGAGCTCCATCCCCTAACTCCCACTGACGCTGCCGGCATCCCTACTCAGCATCCCAGCCCAGAGCCCGTGGGGGAGTGCACACTCTCACCTCTCCATTCGGTTTTCAAAATAATGTTTCCTTTGCTTCTGAACCAAACTCAGTCTTGATCTGTTGGCTCCAATGACACTGGGCACGGGGACTCCTGTTGGGGTCCCCTCTGGATGATCAGTAACAGAAATTGAGAACATTGTAACTTCATTGAACATATGTGTGAGCCAAACTGTAGTTAACATAGAGCAGTGTATAATGCTCATGTAAAATAAGATTTTTCTAAGACTTACCTTTGATATTTCCATCACTTTACTATAAGCAAGTTCAGTGAAGACGTCTGTCTTATTTGTCAGGTGAATATTAGAGAAATGAAGTGATTTATTTCCATGGATGTACATCGAATACTCTTGGCTGAGGCTTCAATCTTGTTTTGAATTCTTTTCCATTGAAAATGATACCTCTCTTTCAGCTCCCCCATTTCTGAGAAGTATAAAATCTTATAATTTATTATTACCAAAGGGGAAAGGTAGGAGAAGGGATAAATTAACAGTGTGGGATTAACACATACACACTGCTATGTATAAAATAGATCATCAACAAGGAACTACTGTATAGCACAGGAAACTACACTGAATATTTTGCAATAACCTATAAGGGGAAATAATCTGAAAAAGAATAGATATTTTTATTGACATCGTCTATCAAAGACAGATAAAATGTAACCTAAGCAAGGCCGATGGTGAACGCTTCTGACCCTGAAGATTTCAATCATCTAAAGTTTGGGCTCTGCCTATTTCCCAAGGCCCTTAATGGACATACGTGTAGCCGTAGCTTAAAAATTCCCCAGTTTGGGGTACGGGGAGGCACTGATTTGGAAAAATCCCTGGTGTTCTCCTTCCATGCACTGGACCCTTCCTACAGCTAAAACATGCCTGTCACACCTAGAGGATGGTACACCATTTGATCGGAAAGAGTTTGGAAAAGGCACCTCATCTCCTCATCGTCTGGTGCTAGGGTTCACCCCTCCAGCATCTTTCCTAACAATCTCCTCACTTGGGGATATCAGCACCGTCAACATCCTGTTGCACACAGTTTGTAATTTGTCCAGAGGATGAAGTGGATGGATGAGAAAAATTTAGAGACAAGTCTTAGGTGTTCGGACAGGCACATGCCACTCTAATTTCCAATCCGGAAGACAAATACATCAAAGGCTAGAATTGCCCACGGAAACAGAATAGGGCTAGAGGAAATCCCGCTGTTTTGTGTCCAGTTTCCAAAAACACAAGTTGAAAAATGGAACTCAGGGGCACTAAAATTCATGAAACTGCAGAGTTGAAAATATCTATCGTCGAAAAATATCTTGAGGTAAGTCACAGAAAAGGACTTGTAAGCAAGGGAGAGTGGCAGGAAACAGATTTGAAGAGGTAGAAACGACTCCCCATTAAAGCACAAGAAAAGGGGCTGAACATCGCCAATGATGCAGTTGGCCTAAAAGGGCGTATGCAATTTTTTCTGAATATATTCAAGTAAAGGCCATACACACTTTTTATCCAACCAAACAGGTGGGCACTGGAAATCAATACTACAAAATGTATCACTTCACATCAGTCAGAAGGGCCATCCACATAAAGTGTAAACACCAGAAATGCAGGACAGGGTGAGGAGAAAAGGGAGCCCTGTGAGGCTGATAGTGGAATTGTAATTTGCCAATGGCCACTATGGCGAAGTGTATTGTGTTTGCTAAAACATCTAAAAGATGAGCTACAGAGCATAGGGCACTTGCACTCATGGACGTATCTGCATTGTGATGAAAAGTTCATGGAGCATTGTGGTGACAAATTTCACAGAGCCTTGTGATGATGAGGGCATTGACTATTGTGATGACACAGGTCATGAAACCTTGTGATGACGGGACACACCGAGCACTGTGATGACTGGGGTCATGTAGCATTGTGATGACAGGGGCATGGAGCATTGGTCTGACAAGTTTCATGGATAATTGTGTTGACAGTGTGCATGGCACATTGTGATAACAAGGGCATGGAGCATTGTGATGACAAGGTCATGGAGTATGGTGAAGACAGGTGTCAGGGAGCATTGTGATGGCATATTTCATGTATCATTGTGATGACAATGGCATGGAGCATTGTGATGCCAAGTGTTAGGGAGGATTGTGATGACAAAGGTAATGGAGCATTGTGATGACAAGGGCTTGGAGCATTGTGATGACATGCGTCATGGAGCATTGTGATGACAAGGGCATGGAGCATTGTGAAGACAACGGCCATTGAGAATTTTGATGAAAATGTCGTGAAGCATTGTGATGACAAAGGCATGGGGCTTGCTATGACAGGTGTCATGGGGCACTGCGATGACAAGTGCATGGAGAATTGTGATGACAAGAGCATGTTAAACTGTGATGAGAACTGTCATGGAGCATTGTGATGACAAGGACATGAAGAATTGTGATGACAAGGGACATGGAACATTGTGATGACTAGGGCATGGAGCATTGTGATGGCAAGACCATGGAGCTCTGTGATGAGAAGACCATGGGTAATTATAGTGACGAGCATCACGGAGCACTGTATTGACAAGGGGCATGGAGCATTGTGATGATACGTCTCATTGAGCATTGTGATGACAGGGGTCATGGATCATTGTGATGACAAGGGTCATGGAGTATTGTGATGACAAGCTTGTGGAGTATTTTGATGACAAAGCATTTAACACTGTGATGGGAAGTGTCAAGGAACATAGTTATGCCAAGAACGTGGAGAATTGTGATGACAGGGAACATGGAGCATTGTGATGACCAGGGCACGGAGCATTGTGATGGCAAGACGTGGAGCATTGTGATGAGAAGACCATGGATAATTGTGATGATGAGCGCCATGGAGAGCTATAATGACAAGGGGTATGGAGAATTGTGATGACAGAGGCCATGGAGCATTGTGATGAAAAGAGTCATGGAGCATTTTGATGACAAGGGTGTGGAGCATTGTGATGAGAAGACCATGGATAATTGTGAATGACGAGTGTCATGGAGCACTGTAATGACAAGGAGTATGGAGCATTGTGATGACAGTGCTCATGGAGCATTGTGATGACAAGTGTCATGGAGCATTCTGATGACAAGCTTGTGGAGTATTGTGATGACAATGGCATGGAACATTGTGATGTAAAGGGCATGGAGCATTGTGATGAAAAATGCATGGAGCCTTTTCATGACAGTGTTCAAGGAGCATACTGATGACAAGTGTCAGGGAGCATTGTGATGACAAGTGTATTGAGAATTGTGATGACAAATATCACGGAGCATTGTGACGACAAGGGCATGGAGTATTGGGATGACAGGCATCATGGAGCGTTGTGATGACAAGGGTTATGGAACATTGTGATCACATGGGTTTGGAGCATTGTGAAGACAGAGGTCATGGATCATTGTGATTTCAAGGAGCATGGAACATTGTGATGACAGGAGTCATGGAACATTTTGATGAAAGGGGTCATGGAGCATTTTGATGACAGGGGTTATGGAACATTGTGATGTCAGTGGTCATGGAACATTGTGATGATAAGTGCATGTAGCATTGTGATGACAGGAGTCATGGAACATTGTGATGACAGGGCTGAGGGAGTATTGTGATGAATAGTGATGAGACATTTTGATATCAGTTGTGAGAGAGCATTTGGATGAGAAGTGCATGGAGCATTGTGATGACAAGTTTTATGGAGCATTGTGATGACAAGATTGTGGAGCACTCTGATGACAAGCGCATGGCAAATTGTGATGACATGTGTCATGGAGCATTGTGCTGACAAGCGCATGGAGCATTGTAATGACAACGGTCATAGAGCATTGTGCTGAGAAAGGCATAGAGTATTGTGATGACAAGGGTCAAAGAGCATTGTGATGAAAAGTTCATGGAGCATTGTGGTTAAAAATGTCACAGAGACTGTTGATGATGAGGGCATGGACCATTGTGATGACAAAGGTCATGAAGCATTGTGATGACTGTAGTCACGGAGCATTGTGATGACAGGGGTCATGGAGCTTTGTGATATCAAGGGCATGGAGCATTGTGATGACAAGGGCATGGATCATTGGTCTCTTAAGTTTCACGGATTATTGCAATGACAGTTGGAATGGTGCATTGTGATGACAAGGGCATGGAGCATTGTGAACACCAGGTCATACATTATTGTGAAGACAGGTGTCAGGGAGCATTGTGATGACATATGTTATGGCCCATTGTGATGACAATGGCATGGAGCATTGTGATGCAAGTGTCATGGAGGATTCCGATGACAAAGGTAATGGAACAGTGTGATGACAATGGCTTGGAGCACTGTGATGACAAGGGTCAGGGAGCATTGTGCTGACAAGTGCATGGAGAATTTTGATGCCAAGGACATGGAGCATTTTGATGACAAGCTTGTGGAGTATTCTGATGACAATGGCATGGAGCATTGTGATGAAAACTGCATGGGTCATTGTGAGGAAAAAGGCATGGAGCCTTTTCGTGACAGGGTTCATGGAGCATTTTGACGACAAGTGTCAGGGAGCACTGTGATGACAAGTGTATTGAGAATTGTGATGACAAGGTCATGGAGCATTGTGATGAAAAGGGCATGGAGTATTGTTATGACAGGCATCATGGAGCGTTGTGATGACAAGTGTTTGGAGCATTGTGATGACACAGGTCATGGATCATTTTGATTTCAAGAAGCATGGAGCATTGTGATGACAAGGGCATGAAACAATGTGATACAAAAATTCATGGAGGATTTTGATGACAACGGTAATGGAGTATAGTGATGACAAGCGCATGGAACATTGTAATGACAAGTTCATGTAGCATTTTGCTGACAAATTCATGGAGCATTGTGATGAAATGTGTCAAGGAGCACTGTGATGCCATGCGTCACAGAGCATTGTGAATACATGGGTCATGGAGCATTGGGATGAAAAGGGCATGGATCATTGTGATGACAAGCGTCATGCAAGATTGGGCTGAAAATGTTCATGGAGTATTGTGATGACAGGGGTCATGGAGCATTCTGATGACAAGAGTTCCGGATCACTGTGTTGTCAGGGGTAGTTGAGTGTCGTGATGACAGTGGTCATGGAGCATTGTGTTGATATTGGTCCTGGAGCATTGTGATGAGAAGACCATGGAGACATGTGATGACAAGTCTCATGGAGTATTCTGATGAAAAGGGGCATGGAGCATTGTGATAACAGTGGTCTTGGAGCATTGTTATGACAAGGGCATGGGGCATTGTGAAGAGAAGGACATGGAGCATTCTGATGAATGCGTCATGGAACACTGTGATGACAAGTGCATGGAGCATTGTGATTACAGGTGTCTTGGAGCACTGTGATGAAAAGGGCATGGATCATTTTGATGAAAAGGCATGGAGCCTTGTCATGACAGTGTTCAAGGAACATACAGACGACAAGTGTCAGGGAGCATTGTGATGAAAAGTGTATTGAGCATTGTGATGACTAAGTTTATGGAGCATAGTGATGAGAAGACCATGGATAACTGTGATTATGAGCATCATGGGGTGTTGTGATGATAAGTGTTATGGAATATTGTGATCACAACGGTTTGGAGCATTGTGATGACAGAGGTCATGGAGCATTTTGATTTCATTGTGATGACAACAGCCTGAAGCATTATTGTGATGGGCATGGTGCACTCTGATGATAGGATTCATGGAGCTTTGAGATGAAAATGGGCATCGAGCATTTTGATAACAAGGGTCTTGGAGCATTGTGATGACAAGGGCATGGAGCATTGTGATGAGAAGTCCATGGAACATTCTGATGACATGCGTCATGGAGCTTTCTGATGACAAGGGCATGGAGCATTGTGATTACAGAGGTCTTGGAACATTGTGATGACAAGTGTCATGGAGCCTTGTGAATGACAAGGCCGTGGAACATTGTGATGGCAGGTGTCATGGAACATTGTTATGAAAGGTGTAATGGAGCATTGTGATGAGACGGGCAGGAAGCATTGTTGTGAAATGTTTCATGGATTATTGTAATGAGAGTGGGCATGGAGCATTGTGATGACAAGAGCACGGAACGCTGTGATACATGGGTCATGGAGGATTGTAATGGCAAGGGCATGGAGCATTGTGATGAGAAGGGCGTTGAGCATTGTGATGACAAGTGTCATGGAGCTTTGTGATGACAAGGGCATGGATCAATGTGATGAGAGGGTTCATGGAGCATTGTGATGACAATGACATGGAGCATTGTGATGTCAAGTGTCATGGAGGTTGGTGATGTCAAAAGTCATGGAGCATTTTGATGACAAGGGCGTGGTGCATTGTGATGAGAAGGGCAGGGAGCAGCTTTAGGACAGGGTCATACAGCAATTTGATGAAAATTATAATGGAACATTTTGATGACAGGTGTTATAGAACATTTTGATGTCAGGGGTCATGGAGATTTGGGATGAAAAGAGTCATGGAGCATTTTGATGACAGGGGTTGTGGAATATTGTGATGTCAGGGGTCATGGAACATTGTGATGATAAGGGGATGTAGCATTGTGATAACAAGGGTCATGGAACATTGTGATTACAGGGGTGAGGGAGTAATGTGATGACTAGTGATGGAACATTATGATATCTCATGTGAGAGAGCATTTTGATGAGAAGTACATGGAGCATTGGGATTACAAGGTTTATGGAGCATATCGATGACAAGGTTGTGGACCGCTGTGATGAAAGGCACGTGGCACATTGTGATGACAAGGGTCATGGAGCATTGTTCTGACAAAGGCTTGGAGCATTGTGATGACAATGGTCACGGAGCATTGTGATGAAAAGTTCATGGAACATTGTGGTTACAAAGGTCACAAAGCCTTGTGATGAGGCGGGCATGGACTGTTGTGATGACAAAATTTATGAAGCAATGTGATGACTGGAGTCACGGAGCACTGTGATGACAGGGGTCATGGAGCATTGTGATGAAAAGGGCATGGGGCATTGTGATGACAGAGGTCATGGAGAATTTTGATTTCATTGTGCTGACAATAGCCGGAAGCATTATGATGATTGGCATGATGCATTGTGATGACAGGGTTCATGGAGCATAGAGATGAAAAGGGGCATGGAGCATTGTGATTACAGGGGTCTTGGAGCATTGTGATGACAAGTGTCATGGAGCCTAGTGATGACAAGGCCGTGGAACATTGTGATGGCAGGGGTCATGGAGCATTGTTATGACAGGTGTAATGGAGCATTGTGATGGGAAGGGCATGGAGCATTTTGATTACAAGGTTTATAGAGCACTGTGACGACAAATTTGTGGACCGTTGGGATAAAAATTGCGTGGCACATAGTGATGACAAGGGTCATAGAGCATTTTTCTGACAAAGGCATGGAGCACTGTGATGAAAAGGGTCACGGAGCACTGTGATGAAAAGTTCATGGAGCATTGTGGTTAAATAGGTCACAGAGCCTTGTGATGATGCGGGCATGGACAACTGTGATGACAAATGTTATGAAGCATTGTGATGACTGGAGTAACAGAGCATTGTGATGACAGGGGTCATGGAGCATTGTGATGACAAGGGCATGGAACATTGTGCTGATAAAGGCGTAGAGCATTTTGATGTCAAGGGTCAAAGAGCATTGTGATGAAAAGTTCATGGAACATTGTGGTTAAAATGGTCACAGAGACTGTTGATGATGAGGGCATGGACCATTGTGATGACAAAGGTCATGAAGCATTGTGATGACTGGATTCACGGAGAATTGTGATGACAGGGGTCATGGAGGATTGTGATATCAAGGGCATGGAGCACTGTGATGACAAGGGCATGGAGCATTGGTTTAATAAGTTTCATGGATTATTGCGATGACAGTTGGAATGGTGCATTGTGATGACCAGGTCATGCAGTATTGTGAAGACAGGTGTCAGGGAGCATTGTGATGACATATGTAATGGCCCATTGTGATGACAATGGCATGGAGCATTGTGATGCCAAGTGTCATTGAAGATTCTGATGACAAAGGTAATGGAGCAATGTGATGACAATGGCTTGGAGCATTGTGATGACAAGGGTCAGGGAGCATTGTGCTGACAAGTGCATGGAGAATTGTGATGACAAGGGTCATGGAGCATTCTGATGACAAGCTTGTGGAGTATTTTGATGACAATGGTATGGAGCATTGTGATGAAAACGGCATGGGGCAGTGTGATGAAAATGGCATGGAGCCTTTTTGTGACAGGGTTCAAGGAGCATTCTGACGACAAGTGTCAGGGAGCATTGTGATGACAAGTGTATTGAGAACTGTGATGACAAAGGTCATGGAGCATTGTGATGAGAAGGCCATGGATAATTGTGATGATGATTGTCATGGGGTGTTTTGATGATAAGTGTTATGGAACATTGAGATCACAAGGTTTTGGAGCATTATGATGACAGAGGTCATGGAGAATTCTGATTTCATTGTGATGACAATAGCCTGAAGCATTATGATGATGGTCATGGTGCATTGTGAAGACAGGGTTCATGGAGCATTGAGATGAAAAGGGGCATGGAGCATTGTGATTACAGGGATCTTGGAGCACTGTGATGACAAGGGCATGGAGCATTGTCGTTACAGGGTTCTTGGAACATTGTGATGACAAGTGTCATGGAGCCTTGTGATAACAAGGCCGTGGAACTTTGTGATGGCAGTGGTCATGGAGCATTGTTATGACAGAAGTAATGGAGCATTTTGATGAGAAGGGCGTTGAGCATTGGTCTGAAATATTTCATGGATTATTGAGATGTGAGTGGGCATGGAGCATTGAGATGATAAGGGCAAGGAACACTGTGATATATGGTTCATGGAGGATTGTAATGACAAGGGCATAGAGCATTGTGATGGGAAGGGCATCGAGCACTGTGATGACAAGTGTCATGGAGCTTTGTGATGACAAGGGCATGGAGCAATGTGATGAGATTGTTCATTGAGCATGGTAACGACAATGACATGGAGCACTGTGATGCCAAGGGTCATGGAGATTTGTGATGACAAAAGTCATGGAGCATTTTGATGACAAAGGTGTGGTGCATTGTGATGCGAAGGGCAGGGAGCATTTTGATGACAGGGTCATGCAGCGATTTCATAAAAAGTGTAATGGAACATTTTGATGACAGGGGTTATAAAACATTGTGATAACAGGGGTCATGGAGCTTTGGGATGAAATGGGTCATGGGGCATTTTGATGACAGTGGTTATGGAACATTTTGATGTCAGGGGTCATGGAACATTGTGATGATAAGGGGATGTAGCATTGTGATGACAGGGTCATGGAACATTGTGATTATAGTGGTGAGGTAGTATTGTGATGACTACTGATGGAACACTGTGATATCTCTGGTGAGAGAGTATTTTGATGAGAAGTGCATGGACCATTGTGATTACAAGGTTTATGGAGCACAGCGATGACAAGGTTGTGGATCATTGTGAGGAAAAGCGCGTGGCACACTGTGATGATAAGGGTCATGTAGCATTGTCCTGACAAAGACATGGAGCACTGTGATGACAAGTGTCATGGAGCATTGTGATGAAATGTTCATGGAGCATTGTGGTTACATAGGACACAGAGCCTTGTGATGATGCGGGCATGGACCGCTGTGATGACAAACGTTATGAAGCATTGTGATGACTGGAGTCATGGAGCATTGTGAGGAAAGGGGTCATGGAGCATTTTGATAACAAGGGCATGGAGCATTGTGAAGACAGGGGCATGGAGAATTGGTCTGACAAGTTTCATCAATTATTGTGATGACAGCGGACATCGTGCATTGTGATGACAAGGGCATGGAGCATTGTGATGAGAAGGTCATGGATTATTGTGAAGACAGGTGTCAGGGAGCATTGTGATGACCTATGTCATGGTCCATTGCGATGACAATGGCAGGGAGCATTGTGATTCCAAATGTAATGGAGGATTGTGATGGCAAATATAATGGAGCATTGTGATGACTAGGGCTTGCAGCATTATGATGACAATGGCCATTGAGAATTTTCATGACAAGGTCGCGAAGCATTGTGATGAAAATGTCCTGCAGTTTGTTATGAGAAAACCATGGAGCCTTGTGAAGACAAGTCTCATGGAGCATACTGATGAAATTGGGCATGGAGCATTCTGATTACAGGGGTCTTGGAACATTGTGATAACAAGGGCATGGAGCATTGTGATGACAAGGGCATGGAGCATTGGTCTAATATGTTTCATGGATTATTGTGAAGACAGTTGGAATGGCGCATTGTGATGACTAGGGCATGGAGCATTGTGATGACCAGGTCATGCGGTATTCTGAAGAGAGCTGTCAGGGAGCAATGTGATGACAAGTGTATTGAGAATTGTGATGACAAAGGTCATGGAGCATTGTGATGAAAAGGGCATGTAGCATTGTGATGACAGGATTCTTGGAACATTGTGATGACAGGGGTGATGGAGTATTGTGACAAATAGTGATGTAGCATTGTGATATCAGTGGTGAGAGAACATTTTGATGAGAAGTGCATGGAGCATTGTGATGACAAATTTTATGGAGCATTGTGATAACAAGATTGTGGAGCACTGTGATGACAAGCGCATGGTGCACTGTGATGACATGTGTCATGGAGCATTGTGATAACAAGGGCATGGATCATTGTGATGACAAGAGCATGGAACATTGGTCTAATAAGTTTCATGGATTATTGTGATGACAGTTGGAATGGCGCATTGTGATGACAAGGGCATGGAGCATTGTGATGACCAGGTCATGCATTATTGTGAAGAGAGGTGTCAGGGAGCATTGTGATGACATATGTAATGGCCCTTTGTGATGGCAATGGCATGGAGCATTGTGATGCCAAGTGTGATGTAGGATTCTGATGACAAATGTAATGGAGCATTGTGATGCCAATGGCTTGGAGCATTGTGATGACAAGGGTCAGGGAGCATTGTGCTGAAAACTGCATGGAGAATTTTGATAACAAGGGTCATGGAGCATTCTGATGACAAGCTTGTGGAGTATTTTGATGAAAATGGCATGGAGCATTGTTATGAAAATGGCATGGGGCATTGTGATTAAAAAGGCATGGAGCCTTTTCGTGACAGGGTTCAAGGAGCAATCTGATGACAAGTGTCAGGGAGCATTGTGATGACAAGTGTATTGAGAATTGTGATGACAAAGGTCATGGAGCATTGTGATGAAAAGGGCATGGAGTATTGTGATGACAGGCATCATGGAGCGTTGTGATGACAAGTGTTATGGTACATTGTGATCACAAGGCTTTGGAGCATTGTGATGACAGAGGTCATGGATCATTTTGATTTCAAGTTGCATGGAGCATTGTGATGCCAAAGGCATGAAGCAATGTGATCCCAAGGTTCATGGAGGATTGTGATGACAATGGAAATGGAGTATTGTGATGACAATTGCATAGAGCATTGTAATGACAAGGTCATGTAGCATTTTGCTGACAAAGGCATGAAGCATTGTGATGACATGTGTCATGGAGCACTGTGATGACAATGTCACGGAGCATTGTGAATACAGGGGTCATGGAGCTCTGGGATGACAAGGGCATGGATCATTGTGAAGACAATTGTCATGGAGCACTGGGCTGAAAATGTTCATGGATTGTTGTGATGACTCGGGTCATGGAGCCTTGTGAAGACAAGGGAATGGAACATGGTGATGACAAGGTCCTGGAGCATTGTGATGAGAAGACCATGGAGACTTGTGATGACAAGACACATGGAGCATGCTGAAGAAAAGGGGCATGGAGCATTGTGATTACAGGGGTCTTGGAGCATTGTGATGAAAAGGGCATGGAGCATTGTGAGGAGAAGGCCATGAAGAATTCTGATGACATGCGTCATGGAGAATTTGATGAAAAGGGCATGGAGCTTTGTGATTACAGGGATCTTGGAGCATTGTGATGAAAAGGGCATGGATCATTGTGATGAAAAAGGCATGGAGCCTTGTCATGACAGGGTTCAAGGAGCATACAGACAACAACTGTCAGGGAGCATTTTGATGACAAGTGTATTGAGCATTGTGATGACAAAGGTCATGGAGCGTTGTGATGAGAAGACCATGGATAATTGTGATGACGAGCGTCATGGGGCATTGTGATGACAAGGGTTATGGAATATTGTGATCACAAGGGTTTGGAGCATTGTTATGACAGAGGTCTTGGAGCATTTTGATTTCATTGTGATGACAATAGCATGAAGCATTATGATGATGGGCATGATGCATTGTGATGACTGGATTCATGGATCATTGTGATGAAAAGGGACATAAAGCATTGTGATTACAGGGTTCTTGGAGCATTGTGATGTGAAGGGTCATGGAGTTTTGTGATGACAAGGCCATGGAACATCGTGATGGCAGGGGTCATGGAGCATAGTAATGACAAGTGTAGTGGAGCATTGTGATGACAAGGGCATGGAGCATTGTGATGAGAAGGCCATGGAGCATTCTGATGACATGTGTCATGGAGCTCTGTGAAGACAATGGCATGGAGCAATGTGATGAGAGCGTTTATGGAGCACTGTGATGCCAATGACATGGAGCATTGTGATGCCAAGGGTCATGGATCTTTGTGATGACAAAGGTCATGGAGCATTTTGATGGCAAGGGCGTTGTGCATTGAGATGAGAAAGGCAGGGAGCATTCTGATGACAGGGTCATGGAGCAATTTGATGAAAAGTGTCATGGAACATTTTGATGACAGGTGTTATGGAACATTGTGATGTCAGGGGTCATCGAACATTGTGATGATAAGTGCATGTAGCCCTGTGATGACAGGAGTCATGGAACATTGTGATGACAGGGGTGAGGGAGTATTTTGACAAATAATGATGTAGCATTGTGATATCTGTGGTGAGAGAGCATTTTGATGAGAAGTGCATGGATCATTGTGATGACAAATGATAAGGAGCATTGTGATGAGAAGATTGTGGAGCACTGTGATGACACGCGCATGGTGCATTGTGATGACATGTGTCATGGAGCATTGTGCTGACAAGCACATGGAGCATTGTGATGACAAGGGTCAAAGAGCATTGTGAGGAAAAGTTCATGGAGCATTGTGGTTAAAAAGGTCACAGAGACTGTTGATGACGAGGGCATGGACCATTGTGATGACAAAGGTCATGAAGCATTGTGATGACTGGAGTCACGGAGCATTGAGATTTCAGGCGTCATGGAGCATTGTGATAACGAGGGCATGGAGCATTGTGATGACAAGGGCATGGAACATTGGTCTAATATGTTTCATGGATTATTGCGATGACAGTTGGAATGGCGCATTGTGATGACAAGGGCATGGAGAATTGTGATGACCAGGTCATGCAATATTGTGAAGAGAGGTGTCAGGGAGCATTGTGATGACATATGTAAAGGCCCATTGTGATGACAATGTCATGGAGCATTGTGATGCCAAGTGTCATGGAGGATTCTGATGACAAAGGTAATGGAGCATTGTGATGACAAGGGTCAGGGTGCATTGTGCTGACAAGTGCATGGAGAATTGTGATGACAAGTGTCATGGAGCATTCTGATGACAAGCTTGTGGAGTATTTTGATGACAATGGCATGGAGCATTGTGATGAAAACCACATGCGGCATTGTGATGAAAAAGTTATGGAGCCTTTTCGTGACAGGTTTCAAGGAGCATTCTGATGACAAGTGTCAGGGAGCATTGTGATGACAAGTGCACTGAGAATTGTGATGACAAATGTCAGGGAGCATTGTGATGTAAAGGGAATGGGGTGTGGTGGTGACAGGCATCATGGAGCGTTGTGATGCCAAGTGCTATGGAACATTGTGATCACAAGAGTTTGGAGCATTGTGATGACAGTGGTCATGGATCATTTTGATTTCAAGGAGCATGGAGCATTTTGATGACAAGGGCATGAAGCAATGTGATCCCAAGGTTCATGGAGGATTGTGATGACAATGGAAATGGAGTATTGTGATGACAAGCGCATAGAGCATTGTAATGACAAGGTCATGTAGCATTTTGCTGACAAAGGCATGGAGCATTGTGATGACATGTGTCATGGAGCACTGTGATGACAAACACATGGATTATTGTGATAACAAGGGTCATGGAGCACTGGGCTGAAAATGTTCATGGAGTGTTGTGATGACAGGGGACATAGAGCATTGTGATGACTAGGGAATGGAGCAATGTGATGAAAAGAGTCCCGGATCATTGTGTTGTCAGGTGTCATGGAGTGTTGTGATGACTGTGGTCATGGAGCATTGCGATGATATTGGCCATCGAGCATTGTGATGAGTAGGTCCTGGAGCATTGTGCTGAAAATGTTCATGGATTATTGTGATGACAGTGGTCATGGAGCATTGTGATGACAAGGGAATGGAGCATGGTGATGACAGGTCTTGGAGCATTGTGATGAGAAGACAATGGAGACTTGTGATGACAAGTCTCATGAAGCATTCTGATGAAAAGGGTCATGCAGCATTGTGATTACAGGTGTCTTGGAGCATTGTGATGACAAGGGCATGGAGTATTGTGATGAGAAGGCCATGAAGCATTCTCATGACCTGCGTCATGGTGTTTTTGATGACAAGGGCATGGAGCATTGTGATTACAGGGATCTTGGAACATTTTGAAGAAATGTGCATGGATTATTATGATGAAAAAGTCATGGAGCCTGGTCATTACAGGGTTCAAGGAGCATACTGGCGACAAGTGTCAGGGAGCATTGTGATGACAAGTGTATTGAGCATTGTGATGACAAAGTTCATGGAGCATTGTGATGAGAAGACCATGGATAATTGTGATAATGAGCGTCATGGCGTGTTGTGATGATAAGTGTTATGGAACATTGTGATCACAAGGGTTTGGAGCATTATGATGATAGAGGTCATGGAGAATATTGATTTCATTGTGATGACAATAGCCTGAAACATTATGATGATGGGCATGGTGCATTGTGATGACAGGGTTCATGGAGCATTGAGATGAAAACGGTCATAGAGCATTGTGATTACAAGCTTCTTGGAGCATTGTGATGACAAGGGCATGGAGCATTGTGCTGAGAAGGCCATGGAGCATTCTGATGACATGCGTCCTGGAGCTTTGTGATGACAAGGGCATGGAGCATTGTGATTACAAGGGTCTTGGAGCATTGTGATGAAAAGGGCATGGATCATTGTGATGAAAAAGGCATGGAGCCTTGTCATGACAGGGTTCAAGGAGCATATTGACGACAAGTGTCAGTGAGCATTGTGATGACAAGTGTATTGAGAATTGTGATGACATAGGTCATAGAGCATTGTGATGAGAAGGCCATGGATAATTGTGATGATGAGCGTAATGGGGTGTTGTGATGATAAGTGTTATGGAACATTGTTTTCACAAGTGTTTGGAGCATTATGATGACAAGGGTCATGGAGAATATTGATTTCATTGTGATGACAGTAGCCTGAAGCATTATGATGATAGGCATGGTGCATTGTGATGGCAGGGTTCATGGAGCATTGAGATGAAAAGGGGCATGGAGCATTGTGTTTACAAAGGTCTTGGAGCATTGTGATGACAAGGGCATGGAGCATTTTGATGAGAAGGCCATGGAAATTTCTGATGACATGCGTCATGGAGCTTTGTGATGACAAGGGCAAGGAGCATTGTGATTACAGGGGCCTTCAGCATTGTGATGACAAGTGTCATGGAACCTTGTGATGACTAGGCCTTGGAACATTGTGATATCAGGGGTCATGTTGCATTGTTATGACAGAGGTAATGGAGCATTGTGATGAGAAGGGCATGGAACTTTGGTCTGAAATGTTTCATGGATTATTGTGATGAGAGTGGGCATTGAGCATTGTGATGACTAGGGTACGGAACACTATGATACATGGGTCATGCAGGACTGTAATGACAAGGGCATGTAGCATTGTGATGAGAAAGGCATTGAGCATTGTGATGACAAGTGTCATGGAGCTTTGTGATGACAAGGGCATGGAGCAATGTGATGAGATAATTCATGGAGCATTGTGATGACAATGATATGGAGCATTGTGATGCCAAGGGTCATGGAGCTTTGTGATGACAAGTCATTGAGCATTTTGATGACAAGGGCATGGTGCATTGTGATGAGAAGGGCAGGGAGCATTTTGATGACCGGGTCATGCAGCAATTTGATAAAAATTGTAATGGAATATTTTGATGGCAGGGGTTATAGAACATTGTGATGTCAGGGGTCTTGGAGCTTTGGGATGAAACGGGTCATGGAGCATTTTCTTCACAGGGGTTATGGAAGATTGTGATATCAGGGGTCATGGAACATTGTGATGATAAGGGGAGGTAGCATTGTGATGACAGATTCATGGAATATTGTGATTCCAGGTGTGAGTGAGTATTGTGATTACTATTGTTGGAATATTGTGATATCTCTGGTGAGAGAGCATTTTGATGAGAAGTGCATGGACCATTGTGATTATAAGGTTTAAGGATCATTGCAGTGACAAGGTTGTGGACCATCGTGATGAAATGCGCGTGGCACATTTTGAAGACAATGGTCATGGAGCATTGTTCTGACAAAGACATGTAGCATTGTGATGACAAGGGTCACAGAGAATTGTGGTGAAAAGTTCATGGAACATTGTGGTTACAAAGGTCACAGAGCCTTGTGATCACACGGGTATGGACCATTGTGATGACAAAGCTTATGAAGCTTTGAGATGACTGGAGTCACGGAGCATTGTGATGACAAGGGTCATGGAGCATTGTGATGACATGTGTCATGGAGCATTGTGCTGACAAGTGCATGGAGCATTGTGATGACAAGGGTCATGGAGCATTGTGCTGAGAAAGGCATAGAGCATTGTGATGACAAGGGTCAAAGAGCATTGTGATGAAAACTTCATGGAGCATTGTGGTTAAAAAGGTCACAGAGACTGTTGATGGCGAGGGCATAAACCATTGTGATGACAAAGGTCATGAAGCATTGTGATGACTGGAGTCACAGAGCATTGTGATGTCAGGGGTCATGGAGCATTGTGATAACAAGTGCATGGAGCATTGTGATAACAAGGGCATGGAACACTGGTCAAAAATTTCATGGATTATTGCGATGACAGTTGGAATGGCGCACTGTGTTGACAAGGGCATGGAGCATTGTGATGACCAGGTCATGCAGTATTGTGAAGACAGGTGTCAGGGAGCATTGTGATGACATATGTAATGGCCCATTGTGATGACAATGGCATGGAGCATTGTGATGCCTATTTTCATAGAGGATTCTGATGACAAAGGTAATGAAGCATTGTGATGACAATGGCTTGGAACATTGTGATGACAAGGGTCAGGGAGCATTGTGCTGACAAGTGCATGGAGAATTGTGATGCCAAGGTCATGGAGCATTCTGATTACAAGCTTGTGGACTATTTTGATGACAATGGAATGGAGCATTGTGATGAAAACAGCATGGGGAATTGTGATGAAAGGGGCATGGAGCCTTTTCGTGACAGGGTTCAAGGACCATTCTGATGACAAGTTTCAGGGAGCATTGTGATGACAAGTGTATTGAGAATTGTTATGACAAAGGTCATGGAGCATTGTGATGAAAAGGGCACGGAGTATTGTGATGACAGGCATCATGGAGCATTGTGATGACAAGTGTTATGGAACATTGTGATCACAAGGGTTTGGAGCATTGTGATGACAGAGGTCATGGATCATTTTGATTTCAAGGAGCATGGAGCATTGTGATGACAAGGGCATGAAACAACCTGATCCCAAGTTTCATGGAGGATTGTGATGACAATGGAAATGGAGTATTGTGATGACAAGCGCAGAGAGCATTGTAATGACAAGGTCATGTAGCATTTTGCTGACAAAGGCATGGAGCATTGTGATGACATGTGTCATGGAGCACTGTGATGACAAGCGTCACGGAGCATTGTGAATAAAGGGGCCATGGAGCATTGCGATGACAAGGGCATGGATCATTGTGATGACAAGGGTCTTGGAGCACTGGGCTGAAAATGTTCATGGAGTGTTTTGATGACAGGTGTCATGGAGCATTGTGATGACTAGGGAATGGAGCATTGTGATGACAAGAGTCCCGAATCATTGTGTTCTCAGGTGAAATGGAGTGTTGTGATGACAGTGGTCATGGAGCATTGGGCTGAAAATTTTCATGGATTATTGTGATGACAGGGGTCATGGAGCATTGTGATTACAAGGGAATGGAGCATGGTGATGACAAGGTCCTGGAGCATTGTGATGAGAAGACCATGGAGACTTGTGATGACAAGTCTCATAGAGCATTCTGATGAAAAGGGGCATGGAGCATTGTGATTACGGGGGTCTTGGAGCACTGTGATGACTAGGGCATGGAGCATTGTGATGAGAAGGCCATGGAGCATTCTGATGACATGTGTCATGGAGTTTTTTGAGGACAACCATGGAGCATTGTGATTACTGGGGTCTTCGAACATTGTGAGGACAAGGGCATGGAGCATTGTGAGGAGAAGACCAAGGAGCATTCTGATTGCATGCGTCATTGAGCTTTGTGATGACAAGGGCATGGAGCATTGAGATTACATGGGTCTTGGAGCATTGTGATGAAAAGGACATGGATCATTGTGATGAAAAAGGCATGGAGCCTTGTCATGACAGAATTCAAGGAGGATACAGACAACAAGTGTCAGGGAGCATTTTGATGACAAGTGTATTGAGCATTGTGATAACAAAGGTCATGGAGCATTGTGATGAGAAGACCATTGAAAATTGTGATGACGAGAGTCATGGGACATTGTGATGAAAAGTGATATTGTATATTGTGATCACAAGTGTTTGGAGCATTGTTATGATAGAGGTCATGGAGCATTTTTATTTCATTGTGATGACAATAGCATGAAGCATTATGATGATGGGCATGGTGCATTGTGATGACAGGGTTCATGGATCATTGAGATGAAAAGTGGCATAGAGCATTGTGATTAAAGGGTTATTGGAGCATTGTGATGAGAAGGGTCATGGAGCTTTTTGATGACAGGTCCATGGAACATCGTGATGGCAGGTGTCATGGAGCATTGTTATCACAGGTGTAATTGAGCCTTGTGATGGCAAGGGCATGCAGCATTGTGATGAGAAGGCCATGGAGCATTCTGATGACATGTGTCATGGAGCTTTGTGAAGACAAGGGCATGGAGCAATGTGATGAGAGCGTTCATGGAGCATTGTGATGACAATGAAATGGAGCATTGTGATGCTAAGGGTCATGGATATTTGTGATGACAATGGTCATGGAGCATTTTGATGGCAAGGGCATTGTGCAATGTGATGAGAAGGACAGGGAGCATTGTGATGACAAATTTTAAGGAGCATTGTGATGACAAGATTGTGGAGCACTGTGATGACAAGCAAATGTGCATTGTGATGACATGTGTCATTGAGCATTGTGCTGACAAGCGCATTAAGCATTGTGATGACAAGTCTCATGGAACACTCTGATGAAAAGGGGAATGGAGCATTGTGATTACAGGGGTCTTGGAGCATTGTGATGAGAAGGGCATGGAGCAATGTGATGAGAAGTCCATGAAGCTTGCTGATGACATGCGTCATGAAGCTTTTTAATGACAAGGGCATGGAGCATTGTGATTACAGGGATCTTGGAGCATTGTGATGAATAGGGCATGGATCACTGTGATGAAAACGGCATGGAACCTTGTCATGACAGGGTTCAAGGAGCATACTGACGACAAGTGTCAGGGAGCATTGTGATGACAAGTGTATTGAGCATTGTGATGACAACGATCATGGAGCACTGTGATGAGAAGACCATGGATAATTGTGATGATGAGTGTTATGGGGTGTTGAGATGATAAGTGTTATTGAACATTGTGATCACAAGGGTTTGGCTCATTATGATGACAGAGGTAATGGAGAATATTGATTTCATTGTGATGACAATAGCCTGAAGCATTATGATGATGGGCATGGTGTATTGTGATGACAGGGTTAATGGAGCATTGAGCTGAAAAGGGTCATGGAGCACTGTGATGACATGGGAATGGAGCATTGTGATGAGAAAGCCATGGAACATTTTGATGACATGCGTCATGGAGCTTTGTGATGACAAGGGCATGCATCATTTTGATTTCAGGGGTCTTGAGCATTGTGATGACAAGTGTTATGGAACCTTGTGATGACTAGCTAGTGGAACATTGTGATGCCAAGAGTCATGGTGCATTGTTATGACAGGGGTAATGGACCATTTTGATGAGAAGGGTATGGAACATTGGTCTGAAATGTTTCATGGATTATTGTGATGAGAGTGGGCATGGAGCATTGTGATGACAAGGGCACGGAACACTGTGATACATGGGTCATGCAGGATTGTAATGAAAAAGGCATGGAGCATTGTCATGAGAAGGGCATCGAGCATTGTGATGAGAAGTGTCATGGAGCTTTGTGATGACAGTGACATGGAGCATTGTGATGCCATGGGACATGGAGCTTTGTGATGACAAGTCATGGAGCATTTTGATGACAAGGGCATGGTGCATTGTGATGAGAAGGGCAGGGAGCATTTTGATGAACAGGTCATGCAGCAATTTGATAAGAATTGTAATGGAATATTGTGATGGCAGTGTTTATAGAACATTGTGATGTCAGGGGTCTTGGATCTTTGGGATGAAAAGGGTCATGGAGCATTTTGCTGACAGGGGTTATGGAACATTGTGATGTCCGTGGTCATCGAACATTGTGCAGATAAGTGGATGTAGCACTGTGATGACAGGGTCATGGAACATTGTGATTCCAGGTGTGAGGGAGTATTGTGATGACTAGTGATGGAACATTGTGATATCTCTGGTGAGAGAGCATTTTGATGAGAAGTCCATGGACCATTGTGATTATAAGGTTTATGGAGCATTGCAATGAAAAGTTTGTGGTCGTCTGTGATGAAATGCGCGTGGCACATTGTGATGACAATGGTCATAGACCATTGTTCTGACAAAGACATGGAGCATTGTGATGACAAGGGTCACAGAGAATTGTGATGAAAAGTTCATGGAACATTGTGGTTACAAAAGTCACAGAGCCTTGTGACGATGTGGGCATGGACAATTGTGATGACAAACGTTATGAAGCATTGTGATGACGGGAGTCACTGAGCATTGTGATGGCAGTGGTCATGGAGCATTGTGATGACAAGGGCATGGAGCATTGTGTTGACAGGGGCATGGAGCATTGGTCTGACAATTTTCATGGATTATTGTGATGACATTGGGCATGGTGCATTGTGATGACAAGGGCATGGAGCATTGTGATGAGAAGGTCAAGGTGTATTGTGAAGACAGGTGTCAGGGAGCACTGTGATGACAATGGCATGGAGCACTGTGAAGCCAAATGTAATGGAGAAATGTGAGGAAAAATATAATGGAGCATTTTGATGATTAGGGCTTGGAGCATTATGATGACAAGGGCCATTGAAAATTTTCATGACAAGGTCGAGAAGTATTGTGATGACAAGGTCCTGGAGCATTGTGATGACAAATCCATGGAGCCTTGTGATGACAAGTCTCATGGAGCATACTGATGAAAAGGGGCATGGAGCATTGTGATTACAGGGGTCTTGGAACATTGTGATGACAAGGGCATGGCACATTGTGAGGAGAAGACCAAGGAGCATTCTGATGGCATGCGTCCTTGAGTTTTGTGATGCCAAGGGTATGGAGCATTGTGATTACATGGGCCTTGGAGCACTGTGATGGATAGGGCATGGAACATTGTGATGAAAAAGGCATGGAGCCTTGTCATGACAGGTTTCAAGGAACATATTGACAAGTGTCATGGAGCATTGTGATGACAGGGGTCATGAAGAATTGTGATAACAAGAGCATGGAGCATTGTGATGACAAGAGCATGGAACATTGGTCTAATATGTTTCCTGGATTATTGCGATGACAGTTGGAATGGTGCATTGTGATGACAAGGGCATGGAGCATTGTGATGACCAGGTCATGCAGTATTGTGAAGAGAGGTGTCAGGGAGCATTCTGATGACATATGTAGTGGCCCGCTCTGATGACAATGGCATGGAGCATTGTGATGCCAAGTGTCATGGAGGATTCTGATGACAAAGGTAATGGAGCATTGTGATTACAATGGCTTGGAGCATTGTGATGACAAGTGTCAAGGAGCATTGTGCTGAAAATCGCATGGAGAATTGTGATGACAAGGGTCATGGAGCATTCTGATGACAATCTTGTGGAGTATTTTGATGACAATGGCATGGAGCATTGTGATGAAAACGGCATGGGGCATTGTTATGAAAGAGGCATGGAGCCTTTTCCTGACATGGTTCAAGGAACATTCTGATGACAAGTGTCAGGGAGCATTGTGATGACAAGTGTATTGAGAATTGTGATGACAAAGGTCATGGAGCATTGCGATGAAAAGGGCATGGAGTATTGTGATGACAGGCATCATAGAGCATTGTGATGACAAGTGTTATGGAACATTGTGATCACAAGGGTTTGGAGCATTGTGATGACAGAGGTCATGGATCATTTTGATTTTAAGGAGCATGGAGCATTGTTATGACATGGGCATGAAGCAATGTGATCCCAAGTTTCATGGAGGATTGTGATGAGAAGCAAATAGAGCATTGTAATGACAAGGTCATGTAGCATTTTGCTGAAAAAGGCATGGAGCATTGTGATGACAGGTGTCATGGAGCACTGTGATGACAAGCGTCACAGAGCATTGTGAAAACAGTGGTCATGGAGCATAGGGATGACAAGGACATGGATCATTGTGATGACAAGGGTCATGGAACATTGGGCTGAAAATGTTCATGGAGTATTGTGATGACAGGGGTCATGTAGCAGTGTGATGACTAGGGAATGGAACATTGTGATGACAAGAGTTCCGAATCATTGTGTTGTCAGGTGTCATGGAGTGTTGTGATGACAGTGGTCATGTAGCATTGTGATGATATTGGCCATGGAGAATTGTGATGAGAAGACCTTGGGTAATTGTGATATCGAGCATCATGGAGCACTGTAATGACAAGGGGCATGAAGCATTGTGATGACAGGTGTCAGGGAGCATTGTGATGACAGGGGTCATGGAGCATTGTGATGACAAGGGCATGGAACATTGCAATGTCAAGTGGATGGAGAATTGTGATGACAAGAGCATGTAACATTTTGATGAGAAGTGTCATGTAGCATTGTGATGACAAGGACGTGGAGAATTGTGATGACAAGGGACATGGAGCATTTTGATAACCAGGGCATGGTGCATTGTTATGACAGGGGTCATGGAGCATTATTATGAGAACGGCCATGGTGCATTCTGACATAAGATATCACTTATGAAGGGAATGTAAACATGGCTACATATGAACTGATTTAGGGAAGAGAACAGAGTAACAGATTTAGAAAACAATCTAACGCTTGCTTAAGGGGAAAGAGAGGTGGGGAGATGCACAAAACATTAGATTGATATTAGCACAGGTACCGTTCCATAATCCAAAAACAGAAGAGACAAGCCCTACTCCTTCCTCAGTGAACAGAACTCAACATCCCTATTCCCCTCAGAGAAATATATCTGACTAGTAAGAATTTTAAAACCTAGGTATTGATATGTCTCCGTAAGGGAACCAAGTGTGTCTAGAACGACATAAACATGGCAGTGAGAATCAGCTCAAACCCACTATAAAAATGAATTTCAAAACAAAACATAAAAACAGTAAAATTCTTACACAATACCTTCAGGGGTTCTGATGAAACCTGGAATGACCGTATCTACAATGACAGCAGGATGTGGCATAAGGCTGGTCACTTGGGACTGAGAGGATTGGTGAGATTGGCTGAAAAAATGCAGACCCTTTAAAGCAATAATGCCTGCCACCCATTCCATGGTTCCCATCTCTCCAGGTAGAAGGGAATATCACTACAGTTATAACGTGTATGGGAACGTAGAGAATGGAAACCATCTGATGGTGAAAGGTTTCTAAAACTCTACTACTTTTTTCTCTCCTTGTGCTCCAGTTTGACATTCCAACTGCTTTACTATCAATCTCCCAACTTGGAAAGTCAGCCCCTATATCCTCCTGGTACGCACACTTGGCAAATTGTGCAGAGGATATAAGGGAAGAGAGAGAACCAATGAGAGAGTAGCTGTAGGCATTTGGACGGCCACATGTCTCTCTAATTTTCCGTCACAAAGAGGAATTAACCAAAGTCTCAGCCTGCCCCCCAGAACCAGTATAAGTCCAGAAGCAAAACTGTTGATTTGCGGTCAGATCACAAAAACGCGAGTTGAAAAATGGAGCTCAGGGCCACAGCAATTCACTAACCTGCAGAGTTATAAAGGACTACTCTCTTCGAAAAATCTGTTGAGGGAAAGCCACGAGGCGGAAGGGAAAATGAGGCAGAATGGCATGAAATAGATTTCAAGAGGTACATTGGAATCGCCTTTAAACACAGGAAAAGCATTACAACTTCGAAAATTATGGAAATTGCCATAAAGGGCATATGGGTTTTCACGTGCATAGATGCAGGAGAAAACGCATATGACCTTTTTGGACAAGCAAGCAAGCGGGCAATGCAAATCTGCACTACAAAGAAGTATCAATTCCCACCGGTCAAAAGGGACATCCACAAAATGGGTAAAAACCAGAAAGGCAAGACAGGCCTTGGAGAACAGGGAGCCTTGTTATGCTGATGGGCGGGATGTAAATTGCCAACTGCCTCTCTGGAGTAGTGCATTGTGTTCCCTAAAACAAGTAAACAACAGAGCTACAGAGCCAAGGGCACTTCCAGTCTAGGGAATATACCTTGGGAAAACTGAAAATAAATAAGACAGATCCACACCAAAATTCAGGGCTGCACTGCTTACAAAAACCTCAACTTGGGTACACATTAAATATCCCAGGAAAGACAAAAATGGTTCAAGAAATTGTGGTACTTACGTATGATGGAATATCCCTCAGCCATGAAATCAATGCCATAAGGCCAGTAGCAGCAAAATGAGTGGATTCAGGTACGATAATTCTAAGTGAAATAAGTCACACAGAAAAAGAAACTTATCATAAGATATCACTTATGAAGATCCTGTAAACATGGCTACACATGAACTGAGTTAGGAAAGAAAAGAGAGACTCACATTTAAAAAAATACGCTTATGCTTGCTTAAGGGGGAAGGAGAGGTGGGGTGATGCATAAAATCAGAGTTTGATATTAGTACAGGTACCGTTCCAAAAACCAAATACGAAATAGAAAAAACCTACACCTTCCTCAGTGAAAGGGACTCAACACCCCATATTCACCACAGAGTAATATATGTTAAAAGTATGAATCTTAAAACCTATGTATTGTTATGTCTCCATAAGGGAATCAAGAGTGTCTAGACTGGCATAAACATGGCAGTGAGAATCAGCTCAAACCCACTATAAAAGAATTTCAAAAACAAAACAAAAAAACAGGGAAATTTCTTTCAATTCCTTCAGGGTCTCCGATGAAACCTGGAATGACACTATCTACAATGACAGCTGGATGTGGCATAAGGCTGACACTTGGGACTGAGAGGATTGGTGAGATGGGGTGAGCAAATGCAGACCCTTTAAAGCAATAATGAGTGGCACCCATTCCATGGGTCACAACTCTCCAGTTTGAAGGGAATATTACTACAGCTATTACATGTACGGGAAACCTAGAGAATGGACACACAGTGAATACGAAAGGTCTCTAAAACTCAACTAATAGTCCCTCTCCTGGTGCTCCGGTTTGACATTCCAACTGCTTTACTATCAATGTCGCAACTTGGAGAGACAGACCCTTTAACCTCCTGGTTCTCACAGGTTGCCAATTTGGCAGAGGATGAAACGGAAGAGGAAGAACCAAAGAGAGAGTAGCTGTTAGGCATTTGGACGGGCATATGTCACTCTTTTTTCCAGGGAGGAAGAAGAATTGACCAAAGTCTCAGCCACACACCGGGAACCAGTATATGTTCTGAACCAAAATATTTGACTTGCGTTCAGCTCAGAAAAAACGAGTTAAATATGGAGCTCAGGGGCACAGCAATTCACCAACTGGCAGAGTAATAAAGGGCAACTATCGTCCAAAATTCTGTTGAGGGAAGGCAACGAGGCAAACTTGAAAGGGAGGCAGAATTGCAGGAAACAAATTTCAAGAGGTACGTTGGAATGGCCTTTAAATCACAGGAAGAGGGGCACAACTTCGACAATGATGCACTTGGCTAAAAAGGGCGTTTGCATTTTCTCCTGAATATATTCAGGAGAAAACCCATACGCCCTTTTTGGCCAAGCAAGCAAGTGGGCAATGCAAATCTTCACTACAAAGAAGTATCACTTCCCACTGGTCAAAAGGGACATCCACAAAATGTGTAAAAACCAGAAAGGCAAGAAAGGCCTTGGAGAACAGGGAGCCTTGCTATGCTGATGGGAGGGATGTAAATTGCCAACTGCCTCTCTGGAGGAGAGCATTGTGTTCCCTAAAACAAGTAAACAACAGAGCTACAGAGCCAAGGACACTTCCAGTCAAGGGAATATACCTTGGGAAAACTGAAAATCAATAAGACAGAACCACCCTAAAATTTAGGGCTGCACTGCTTACAAGAACCTCAACTTGGGTACACCTGAAATATCCCAGGAAATATAAAAATGGTTCAAAAAATTGTGGCACTTACGTATGATGGAATATCCCTTAGCCATGAAATCAATGTCATAAGACCAGTAGCAGCAAAATGAGTGGATACAGTTACGATGATTCTAAGTGAAATAAGTCACACAGAAAAAGAAAGTTATCATAAGATATCACTTATGAAGATCCTGTAAACATGGCTACACATGAACTGAGTTAGGGAAGAGAACAGAGTCTCACATTTAGAAAACACTCTTATGCCTGCTTAAGAGGGATGGAGAGGTGGGGTGATGCATAAAACCAGAGTTTGATATATGCAAAGGTAGAGTTCCAAAAACCAATTATGGAATAGAAAAGACCTACACCTTCCTCAGGGAAAGGGACTCAAAACCCCATATTTCCCGCAGAGCAATATATCTGACTAGTAAGAATCTTAAAACCTATGTATTGATATGTCTCTTTCAGGGAATCAAGTGCGTCTAGACTGGCATAAACATGGCAGCGAGAATCAGCTCAAACCCACTATAAAAAGGAATTTGAAAAACAAAAAACAGGGAAATTCTTTACAATTCCTTCATGGTCTCTGATGAAACCTGGAATGACCCTATCTACAATGACAGCTGCATGTGGCATAAGGCTGGACACATAGGACTGAGAGGATTGGTGAGATTGGGTGAGCAAATGCAGACCCTTTAAAGCAATAATGCATGGCACCCATTCCATGGGTCCCAACTCTCCATGTTGAAGGGAATATTACTACAGCTATAACATGTATGGGAAACCTAGAGAATGGACACACTGTGAATACGAATAGTCTCTAAAACTCAACATATAGTCCCACTCCTGGTGCTCCGGTTTGACTTTCCAACTGCTTTACTATCAATCTCCCAACCTGGAGAGACAGCAACTTTAACCTCCTGTTTCGCACAGGTTGCCAATTTCGCAGAGGATGAATGGGAAGAGGGAGATCCAATGAGAGACTAGCTGTTAGGCATTTGGACGGGCATATGTCACTCTTATTTCCCGGGAGGAAGAAGAATTGACCAAAGTAACAGCCACCCACCAGGAACCAGTATATGTCCTGAACCAAAATATTGGACTTGCGTACAGCTCAGAAAAAATCAGTTAAAAAAGGGAGCTCAGGGGCACAGCAATTCACAAACTGGCAGAGTAATAAAGGGCAACTATCGTCCAAAAATCGGTTGAGGGAAGGCAGTGAGGCGAACTTGAAAGGGAGGCAGAATAGCAGGAAACACATTTCAAGAGGTACGTTGGAATCACATTTAAAGCACAGGAAGAGGGGCACAACTTCGACAATGAAACACTTGGCCAAAAAGGGCGTATGCTTTTTCTCCTTAATATATTCAGGAGAAAACGCATACGCCCTTTTTGTCCAAGTAATCAAGCAGGCAATGCAAATCTGCACAACAAAGAAGTATCACTTCCCACAAGTCAAAAGGGAAATACGCAAAATGTTTAAAAAACAGAAATGCAAGACAGGCCCTGGAGAACTGGGAGCCTTGCTATGCTGATGGGAGGGATGTAAATTGCCAACTGCCTCCCTGGTGGAGTGCATTGTGTTCCGTAAAACAAATAAACAACAGAGCTACAGAGCCAAGGGCACTTCGAGTCTAGGGAATATACCTTGGGAAAACTGAAAATCAATAAGACAGAGCCACCCCAATATTTAGGCCTGCATTGCTTACAAGAACCTCAACTTGGGTACACATTACATATCCCTGGAAATATAAAAATGGTTCAAAAAATTGTGGTACTTACGTACGATGGAATATCCCTCAGCCATGAAATCAATGTCATAAAACAAGTAGCAGCAAAATGAGTGGATTCAGGTGCGATGATTCTAAGTGAAATAAGTCACACAGAAAAAGAAACTTATCATAAGATATCACTTATGAAGATCCTGTAAACATGGCAACACATGAACTGAGTTAGGAAAGAGAACAGAGTCTCACATTTAGAAAACACTCTTATGCCTGCTTAAGGGGTAAGGAGAGGTGGGGTGATGCATAATACAGAGTTTGATATAAGCACAGTTACCGTTCCAAAACCCAACTATGGAATAGAGAAGACCTACAACTTCCTCACTGAAAGGGGCTCAAAACCCCATATTTTCCGCAGTGGTATATATCTGACTAGTAAGAATCTTAAAACCTATGTATTGATATGTCTCCATAAGGGAATCAAGTGTGTCTTGACTGGCATAAACCTGGCAGTGAGAATCAGCTCAAACCCACTATGAAAAGGAATTTGAAAAACAAAAAAAAAAAAGGGAAATTCTTTACAATTCCTTCAGGGTCTCTGATGAAACCTGGAATGACCCTATCTACAATGACAGCTGGATGTGACATAAGGCTGGACACATGGGAGTGAGAGGATTGGTGAGATTGGGTGAGCAAAAGCATACCCTTTATAGCAGTAATGCATGGCACCCGTTCCATGGGTCCCAACTCTCCAGGTTGAAGGGAATATTAGTATAGCTATAACATGTATGGGAAACCTAGAGAATGGACACACTGTAAATATGAAAGGTTTCTAAAACTCAACGAATAGTCCCTCTCCTTCTGCTCCAGTTTGACTTTCCAACTGCTTTACTATCAATCTCCCAACTTGGAGAGACAGAACCTTTAACCTCCTGTTTCGCACAGGTTGCCAATTTGGCAAAGGATGAAACGGAAGAGGGAGAAGCAATGAGAGAGTAGCTGTCAGGCATTTGGACGGGCACATGTCACTCTTATTTCCCGTGAGTAAGAAAAATTAACCAAAGTCTCAGCCACCCACTGAAAACCAGTATAGGTTCTGAAAAAAAATATAGAACTTGCGTTCAGCTCACAAAAAACGAGTTACAAAATGGAGCTCAGGGCACAGCAATTCACAAACTGGCAGCGTAATAAAGGGCAACTATCGTCCAAAAATCTGTTGAGGGAAGGCAACGAGGCGAACTTATAAGCGAGGTAGAATAGCAGGAAACAGATTTCAAGAGGTACATTGGAATCACATTTAACGCACAGGAATAGGGGCACAACATCGACAATGATGCACTTGGCCAAAAAGGGCGTATGCGTTTTCTCCTGAATATATGCAGGAGAAAACGCATACGCCCTTTTTGGCCAAGCAAGCAAGCGGGCAATGCAAATCTGCACTACAAAGAAGTATCACTTCCCACCGGTCATTAGGAGCATCCACAAAATGGGTAAAAACCAGAAAGGCAAGACAGGACCTGGAGAACATGGAGCCTTTTTATGCTGATGGGCGGGATGTAAATTGCCAGCTGCCTCTCTGGAGGAGTGCATTGTGTTCCCTAAAACAAATAAACAACAGAGCTACAGACCCAAGGGCACTTCGAGTCTAGGGATTATACCTTGGGAAAACTGGAAATCAATAAGAGAGAGCCACCCCAAAATTTAGGCCTGCACTTCTTACAAGAACCTCAACTTGGGTACACCTTACATATCCCTGGGAATATAAAAATGGTTCAAAAAATTGTGGTACTTACGTACGATGGAATATCCCTCAGACATGAAATCCATGTCATAAAACCAGTAGCAGCAAAATGAGTGGATTCAGATTCGATGATTCTAAGTGAAATATGTCACATAGAAAAAGAAACTTATCATAGATATCATTTATGAAGATCCTGTAAACATGGCTACACATGAACTGAGTTAGGAAAGAGAACAGAGTCTCACATTTAGAAAACACTCTTATGCCTTCTTAAGGGGGAAGGAGAGGTGGGGTGATGCATAAAACCAGAGTTTGATATAAGCACAGGTACCGTTCCAAGAAGCAACTATGGAATAGACAAGACCTACACCTTCCTCAGTGAAAGGGACTCAGAATCCCATATTTCCCACAGAGGAATATATCCGACTAGTAAGAAACTTAAAACCTATGTACTGATATGTCTCCATAAGGGAATCAAGTGTGTCTAGACTGGCATAAACATGGCAGCGAGAATCAGCTCAAACCCAATCTAAAAAGGAATTTCAAAAACAAAACAAAAAAACAGGGAAATTTTTTACAATTCCTTCAGGGTCTCTGATGAAACCTGGAATGACCCTCTCTACAATGACAGCTGGATGTGGCATAAGGCTGGACACATGGGACTGAGAGGATTGGTGAGATTGGGTGAGCAAAAGCATACCCTTTATAGCAGTAATGCATGGCACCCGTTCCATGGTTCCCAACTCTCCAGGTTGAAGGGAATATTAGTATAGCTATAACATGTATGGGAAACCTAGAGAACGGACACACTGTGAATATGAAAGGTTTCTAAAACTCAATGAATAGTCCCTCTCCTTCTGCTCCAGTTTGACTTTCCATCTGCTTTACTATCAATCTCCCAACTTGTAGAGACAGCACCTTTAAACTCCTGGTTCGCACAGATGGCCAATTTGGCAGAGGATGAAAGGGAATAGGGAGAACCAATGAGAGAGTAGCTGTTAGGCATTTGGACGGGCACATGTCACTCTTATTTCCCGGCAGGAAGAAGAATTAACCAAAGTCTCAGCCACCCACCGAAAACCAATATATGTCGTGAACCAAAATATTGGACTTGCATTCAGCTCACAAAAAAATAGTTAAAAAATGGAGCTCAGGGTCACAGCAATTCACAAACTGGCAGAGTAATAAAGGGCAACTATCGTCCAAAAGTCTGTTGAGGGGAGGCAACGAGGCGGACTTGAATGCTAGGCAGAATAGCAGGAAACAGATTTCAAGAGGTACATTGGAATCGCCTTTAAAGCACAGCAAGAGGGGCACAACTTCGACAATGATGCACTTGGCCAAAAAGGGCGTATGCGTTTTCTCCTGAGTATATTCAGGTGAAAACGCATACGCCCTTTCTGGCCAAGCAAGCAAGCGGGCAATGCAAATCTGCACTATAAAGAAGTATCACTTCCCACCGGTCAAAAGGGACATCGGAAAAATGTGTAAAAACCAGAAAGGCAAGACAGGCCCTGGAGAACATGGAGCCTTGTTATGCTGAAGGAAAGTATGTAAATTTCCAACTGCCTCTCTGCAGGAGTGCATTGTGTTCCGTAAAACAAGTAAACAACACAGCTACAGAGCCAAGGGCACTTCCAGTCTAGGGAATATACCTTGGGAAAACTGAAAATCAATAAGACAGAGCCACCCCAAAATTTAGGGCTGCACTGCTGACAAGAACCTCAACTTGGGTACACCTTAAATATTCCGTGAAAGATAAAAATTGTTCAAAAAATTGTGCTACTTACGTTATGATGGAATATCCCTCAGCCATGAAAGCAATGTCATAAGACCAGTAGCAGCAAAATGAATGGATTCAGATATGATGATTCTAAGTGAAATAAGTCACAGAGAAAAAGAATATTATCATAAGATGTCACTTATGGAAATCCTGAAAACATGGCTACACATGAACTGAGTTAGGAAAGAGAACAGAGTCTCACATTTAGAAAACACTCTTACGTCTCCTTAAGGGGGAAGGAGAGGTGGGGTGTTGCATAAAACCAGAGTTTGATATAAGTAGATGCACCATTCCAGAAACCAAATACAGAATAGACAAGATCTACACCTTCCTCACTGAAAAGTTATCAAGATCCCATACTTCACACAGAGGAATATATCTGACTAGTAAGAATCTTAAAACCTATGTATTGATATATCACCGTAAGGGAAACAAGTCTGTCTAGACTGGCATAAACACGGCAGTGAGAATCAGCTCAAACCCACTATAAAAAGGAATATCAAAAACAAAACCAAAAAAACAGGGAAATTCTTTAGTATTCCTTCAGGGTCTGTGATGAAACCTTGAATGATCCTGTGTACAACGACAGCTGGATGTGGCATAAGGCTGGACACTTGGGACTGAGAGGTTGGTGAATTTGGGTTAGCAAATGCAGACCCTTCAAACCAATAATGCGTGGCACCCATTCCATGGTTCCCAACTCTCCATGTTGAAGGGAATATTACTACAGCTATAACATGTTCAGGAAACCAAGAGAATGGACACACAGTGAATACGAAAGGTTTCTAAAACCCAACTAATTGTCCCTCTCCTGCTGCTCCAGTTTGACTTTCCAACTGCTTAACTATCAATCTCCCAACTTGGAGAGACAGCCCCTTTAACCTCCTGGTTCGCTCATGTTGCCAATTTGGAAGAGGATGAAAGGGAAAAGGGGGAACCAATGAAAGAGTAGCTGTTAGGCATTTGGACGGGCACATGCCACTCTAAATTCCCGGCAGGAGGAAGAATTAACCAAAGTCTCAGCCACCCGCCGTGAACAAGTATAGGTCCTGAACCAAAATTTTGGACTTGCGGTCAGCTCACAAAAATCGAGTTAGAAAATGGAGCTCAAGGGCACAGCAATTCACAAACTGGCACAGTAAAAAAGGACAACTATCGTCCAAAAAATCTGTTAAGGGAAGGCAAAGAGGCGACCTTCAAAGCGAGGGAGAAGAGCAGGAAACAGATTTCAAGTGGTTCGTTGGAATCACCTGTAAAGCACAGTAAGAGGGGCACAACTTCAAAAATGATGGACTTGGCCAAAAAGGGCGTATGCATTTCCTCCTGAATATATTCAGGAGAAAACGCATACGCCCTTTTTGGACAAGCAAGCAAGTGGGCAAAGCAAATCTGCACAGCAAAATAGTATCACTTCCCACCAGTCAAAAGGGACATCCACAAAATGTGTAAAAACCTGAAAGGCAAGACAGGCCCTGGAGATCAGGGAGCCTTGTTATGCTGATGGGCGGGATGTAAGTTGCCAAATGCCTCTCTGGAGGAGTGCATTGTGTTCCCTAAAACAAGTAAACAACAGAGCTACACAGCCAAGGGCACTTCCAGTCTAGGGAATATACCTTGGGAAAACTGAAAATCAATAAGACAGAGCCACCCTAAAATTTAGCGCTGCACTGCTTACAAGAACCTCAACTTGGGTACACCTTAAGTATCCTAGGAATGACAAAAATGGTTCAAGATACTGTGGTACTTACGTACGATGGAATATCGCTCAGCCATGAAATCAATGTCATAAGGCCAGTAGCAGCAAAAAGAGTGGATTCAGGTACGATGATTCTAAGTGAAATAAGTCACACAGAAAAAGAAACTTATCGTAAGATATCACTTATGAAGGTCCTGTAAACATGGCTACACATGAACTGAGTTAGGAAAGATTACAGAGTAACTAATCTTATCATAAGTTATCACTCATAGCGGGAATGTACACATGACTACACATGAACTGAATTACAAACACAACAGAGTCACACATTTAGAAAACATCTTCTGCCTGCTTAATGGGAAAGCCGAGGTGCGGTGATGCATAAAACCACAGTTTTAAATTAGCACAGATTCCGTTATATAAACCATGTATGTAATAGACAACACCTACTCCCGGCACAATGAACTGGACTCAACACCCCCTATTCATTGCAGAGGAATATGTCTGACTCTAAGTATTTTAAAACATGTGTATTCTCATGTCTCCATAAAGGAATCATGTGTGTGTATAACGGCATGAACACAGCACTGAAATTCAGTTAAACCCACTTATAAAAATAAATTTCAAAAGCAAAATGCAAAAACAGAGAGAAAGTCTTAAAAATTACGTTCAGGGCCTGTGATGCAAGCTAGATTGACCACCTTTACACCCACAGCTGGATGAGACATAAGACTGGACTCTTGGGGCTGAAAAGATTGCTGAGGTTGTGTGAACAAAAGAACACCACTTAGAGCAATACTGTGTGCTACCCATTCTAGTGGTCCCAACTCTCCAGGTTTAAGGGAATCTTCCTCCAGTTAAAACATGCATGGGAAACCCAGTGGATGGTACACTGTGTAATTGGGAAAGTTTAATAAAAGGTACCTCATTTTTCCTTTTGTCGTGCTCGGCTTCGCCATTCCATCTGCATTACTCAAAATCTCCACACTTGGAGTGTCAGTGCCTTTAGCTCCCGTTATGCACAGTTTGCAAACTGTTCAGAGGATGAACAGGAAGAGGGGAAATAAATGAGAGATTAGCTGTAGGTGTTTGGATGGGTACATGTCACTCTAGTTTCCCATCAGGAAGAATAATTAACCAAAGGCTCAGCCTGAAACCCCGGAACAGGACTAGTGCCTAAAGCCATCCTGCGGTATTGCAGCCAGCTCACAAAGAGGCGAGTTGAAAAATGGAAATCAGGGGCACAGCAATTCACAAACTTGCAGAATTATAAAGGACAACTATCATCCAGAAATATATTGAGGAAAGGCAGTGAAGAGGATTTGAATGCAAGGCAGAATTGAAGGAAACAGATTTCAAGAGGTAGATTGGAGTCATCTTTAAAGCACATGAAAAGCGACAGAATTTCGACAATGTTGCCCTTGGCTGAAAAGGGATTATGTGTATTTTCTTGAATATATTCGGGAAAAAATGCATATGCCCTTTTTGGCTAAGCAAGCCATCAGGCATTGCAAATCCACACTACAGATAAGTGTCCCTTACCTCCAGTCAAAAGGGCCATCCACAAATAGTGTAAAAACCACAAATGCAGGACAGGCCATGGAGAAAAGGGAGCCTGGTTACGCTGATGGACAGGATGTAAATTGCCAACAGCCTCTCTGGAGAACTGTATGTTGTTTTCTAAAACAGAGCTACAGAGTATACCACACTTCCACTCATGGGCGTGTATTTTGGGAAAACTAAAAATCCACAACACACAGCCAGCCCAAAATTTAGGGCTGCTCTGTTTACAAGAACCTCGACTTTGGTACACTTTATATATCCCAGGACAGGAAAAAAAAATGGATATAGATGTTGTGGTACTTATATACAAAGGAAACTCACTCAGACATAAAATCAATGTCATAAGGCCAATAGCAGCATAATGAGTGGCTTTAGGTACTATGATGCTAAGTGAAATGAGCCACAAAGAAAAAGAAACTTATTGTAATATATCACTTATAGAGGGAATGTAAACATGGCTACACATGAACTGAATTTCAAAAGAGAACAGAGTTACATATTTAGAAAACACACTTATGCCTCCTTAAGGGGAAAGGTGATGTGGGGTGATGTGTAAAAGCAGAGTTTGAAATTAGCACAGATCCTATTCCATATACCAAATAGTTAATAGACAAGACCTACTCCTTTCTCAATGAACTGGACACAAAACAACCTATTCACTGAAGAGGAATATATCTGACTGGTAATAACCTTGAAACCTATGTATTTATATGTCTCCATAATGGAATCAAGTGTATGTAGATTGGCATAAACACAGATCAATGGAACAGGACAGAAAGCCCAGAGATAAACCTACATACCTATGGCTATCTCATCTATGACAAAGGAGCTAAGGATATACAATGGAGAAAAGACAGTCTCTTCAGTAATTGGTGCTGGGAAAACTGGACCCCTACACATAAAAGAATGAAATTAGAACACTCCATAACACCATACACAAAAATAGACTCTAAATTGATTAGAGATCTAAATATAAGACCAGACACTATAAAACACTTAGAGGAAACCATAGGCAGAACACTCTATGACATAAATCACAGCAAGATCCTTTTGGACCCACCTCCTAGAGAAATGGAAATAAAAACAGAAATCAACAAATGGGACCTAATGAAACTTAAAAGCTTTTACACAGTACAGGAAAACATAAACAAGATGCAAAAACAACCCTCAGAATGGGAGAAAATATTTTCAAATGAAGCAATTGACAAAGGATTAATATCCTAACTTTACAAGCACCTCATGTAGCTCAATATCACAAAAACAAACAACCCAATCCAAAAACGGGCAGAAGACCTAAATAGACATTTATCCAAAGAAGATATACAGATTACCAAGAAATACATGAAAGGATGCTGAACATCACTAATCATTAGAGAAATGCAAATCAAAACTACCGTGAGGTATCACCTCACAGCAGTCAGAGTGGCAATCATCAAAAAAATCTACAAAACAATAAGTGCTGGAGAGGCCTTTATTGGAGAAAAGGGAACACACTTGCACTGTGGGTGGGAATGTAAATTGATATGAGCACTAGGGAGAACAGTATGGAGGTTCCTTTAAATAACTAAAAATAGAAGTACCATACGACACAACAATCCAACCCCTGGGCATTTGTCTTGCGAAAACCATAATTCAAAAAGAGTTATGTACAAAAATGTTCATTGCAGCTCTATTTGCATTAGCCAGGACATGGAAGCAACCTAAGTGTCCATCGACAGATGAATGGATAAAGAAGATCTGGCACATATATATAATCAAATATTACTCAACCATAAAAAGAAGCTAAACTGAGTTATTTGTACTGAGGTGGATGGACTTAGAATCTGTCCTACACAGTGAAGTAAGTCAGAAAGGGAAAAACAAATACTGTATGTTAACAGAAATATATGGAATCTAATGAAGAAAAAAAAAGATTTTGAAGAACCTAGTGGCAGGACAGGATTAAGGACACAGACATAGAGAAAGGACTTGAGGACACCGGAAGGGGGATGGGTAAGCTGGGACGAAGTGAGAGAGTGGCATGGACATAAATACATTACCAAATGTAACACCGATAGCTACTGAGAATCAGCCACATAGAACAGGGAGATCAGTTCGGTGCTTTGTGACCACATAAAGGGGTGGGTTATGGAGTGTGGGAGGGAGATGCAAGAGGGAGGGGATCTGGTGATATTTGTATATGTATAGCTGATTCACTTTGTTATACAGCAGAAACGAACACTCCATTGTAAAGCAATTATACTTCAATAAACGTGTAAAAGGAAAAAAAATAAAAGCCCAAGGATAAACCTACACACTTATGGTCAACTAATCTATGACAAAGGAGGCAAGACTATACAATGGAGATAAGACAGTCTCTTCAATCATTGGTGCTGGGAAATATGGAGAGCTACATGTAAAAGAATGAAATTAGAACACTCCCCAACACCATACATAAAAATATATTCAAAATGGATTAGAGACCTTAATGTAAGACCAGACAGTATAAAACTCTGAGAGGAAAACTTACGAAGGATACTCTGACGTAAATTACAGCAAGATCTTTTTTGATCCACCTCCTATAGTAATGAAATAGAAAAGAAAACTAAACAGATGGGACCTAATGAAACGTAAAAGCTTTTGCAAAGCAAAGGAAACTACAAACAAGACGAAAAGACAACCCTCAGAATGGCAGAATATATTTGCAAACGAATCAATGGACAAATGATTAATCTCCAATATATATAAACAGCTCATGCAGCTCAATATTAATAAAACAAACAACCCAATACAAAAATGGAAGATCTAAATAGACATTTCTTCCAAGAAGACATAGAGATGGCCAGTACGCACATGAAAATCTGCTGAACATCACTAATTATTAGAGAAATGGAAATCGAAACTACAATGAGGTATCACGTCACACCTGTTAGAATGGGCATCATCAGAAAATCTACAAACAACAAATGCTGGAGAGGGTGTGGAGAAAAGGAACCTTCTTCCACTATTGTTGGGAATGTAAATCGATACAGTCTCTATGGAGAACAGTATGGAGGTTCCTTAAAAAACTAAAAATAGAATTACCATATAATCCAGCAATCCCACTACTGGGCATATACCCAGAGAAAACCATAAAACAAAAAGACACATTCACCACAATGTTCACTGCAGCACTATTTACAATAGACAGGTAATGAAAGCAACCTAAGTGCCCACAGACAGACGAATGGATAAAGACGTGGTACATATATACAACGGAATATTACTCAGCCATACATAGGAATGAAATTGGGTCATTTGTAGAGACCTCGATGGATCTAGAGACTGTCATACAGAGTGAAGTAAGTCAGAAAGAGAAAAACAAATATTGTATATTAATGCATATATGTGGAACCTAGAAAAATGGTACAGATGAACCAGTTTGCAGGGCAGAGATAGAGACAGATGTAGAGAACAAACATATGGACACCAAGGAGGGATCGCCATGTGAGGGTGGTGGTGGGATGAATTGGGAGACTGGGATTCACATGTGCACACTTATATGTATAAAATAGATATCCAATAAGAACCTGCTGTATAAAAGAAATAAATTTTTAAAAATTAAAAATAAATAAATAACATTTAATAAAATAAAACAGAAAAAAAGTTTTTCGCTTCACATAGACGTCTTTATATTAATGCATTATTTCCATGTTTATATCTCCAAATTTAAAAAAAAGAGGAATAAATAAAATCTAACTTGAACCAAAAAGAAAAAAAGAAAGAAAAAAAAACAGAACTCACCAGTTATACAGAGGAAAATCGTATCAGGGCACTTGCTCCAGTGGTAAAAAATTCTTAATTTGGTCAGAGGTGGGAAATCGTCTCCCATGCCGTCAGCAGCGCTCTCCCCCACAAGGAGCATCCTCATTGTAAAGCTGGGGGACTGTGTCGAGGCGTCTGTGAGTAAATGTGAGCTGAGCCCCAGTCCTGCTGCAGCTGAACTCTTCCCACCCTTTCCAGGTAAAACACCTGAATATGTACAAGCACTTGCAAGCCTACAGGAAGGGCTGTGGAGCCACACTAGCGAGAGCACGCAGGCCGACTTGGTGCCTGCAGGCCAGCCAGGATGGTCCTGACCCCAGATGCTCTTCTGGAAGCTTTTCATTTCCCTACCTGAGATACCCCTCCTGCCACAGCCCCCACTGCTTTTTTACTTCCTCACCTCTGTCTGGGGAGAAATTCCAGTGGCAGGTATGGGTGACACATACTCTTCTTTAGCAGGTGGCAGCCTGGCAACTCCTGCAGAGAGTCCAGCAGAGCCCCACTCACACTGGGCCACCCACAAAGCCACGGCCCATCACTCCTCCCACCACCCCAGCCCCGAAACTGCTGACGGGGCAGAGAATATGTCGTCAGTCACAGCTACAGGGGCTCTTGCTGACTGGAGAGGTGTTTATATTGACCTCAACCCAGGCACACCTGTGGGGGGGCCTGGCAGGCAGTGCCAGGCTGCCCAAATCAGCCAATCCTCACCCCTCAGGGGCTCACAGTTGCAGAAAATGAACCTTGCTAAACGGGTCAGTCCAAAGGAACAGGTGTGGGCTCTTGAGAGTCAGGCTAGACAAGGGGCTGCAGCTGCGGCTTGTTTTCTTATCATTTTATCTGGTCCATGAGTGGAAAACAACTTCAAGAAGACCCTATCCTAATGAGAGGAACCCAAGAGTCAGGGAGAGGAGTGATGGTGGGTGGAGACAGAGGCCTGGAGCCCTGGCTGCAGTGGAAGTGTCTGGAAGACCAGGCAGAGAGAGGCTGCACAGAGTGATAGCCAGGGTCACAGACCTGTCAGAGCTGCTGTTTGTTAGTTCAAGTCCTGCTCTGAGGTGTTCTGTGTCAGCTGTGAGTGACAGGAGAGCTGGGGGTTCTCTGCAAGGTGGGCTATGTGCACAGTTCCTGTGTGTCCAGCCCTGCTGGGGTACCTGCCCAGGGGAGCTCTGTATCCTAGGAGGGGCCTGACTATGAGAGCCCCATGGGCTGCTGGCCAGGTGCACAGGTGATCTCCATACCCTGGGTGGGACTTGAACACGAGAGCCCCGTGGGCTGTGGGGTGCGGGTTGCAGCCCATGTGAGCTCCATATCCTGGGATTGGCCTAACCATGAGAACCCCATGGGCTGATGGAGACCTGGTAAAGGACATCAGGACAGTCAGTGAAGCCACCGAGGATATACATCCAGTACCTCCTATTGCCTACACCCTGCTGGAAATTCTACCATCCACCAGGCCATAGCATTCTGTATTAGACTTCAATGATGCCTTCTTCTGTATTCCATTCATCTCAGAATCACAAGAATTTTTGGCTTGTGAGTGGCAGGACACAACATGCAACACAAGCAATAATGCTGGGCCGTCCTGCCCCAATGGTTCAAAAATCCCCACACCATCATTGGGGAAATGTCCTCTAAAAACCTAAACGTTCTACCTCTGTAAAAGGGAACCCTCCTTCAATATGCAGATGACATTCTGATTGCCAGGCCTACTAAAGACGCCTCGGAACTACCTAGCCAAGAAAGGATAGAAGGTGTCCACGAAAAAGGCTCAAATATCACAGGCTCAGGTGACTTGCCTGGGCTTCATTCTCACAGATGTTTGGAGAAACGCATCCCAGGATAGGGAAGAAGCCATTTGCAGCCTTACTTCTTCTAAAAGTAGAAGACAGCTTAAGGGTTCCTGGGGAGGCCAAGGTTTTCTGCATCTGGATCCCTAACTACAGTCTAATAGCTGGGCCTCTACATGAAACACTGACACGAAAAGATGATGATCCTTTTGAATAGAATCCAGAAGCAGCCTTTCAAGAATGGAAAGAGCAGTCAATTCAGATCCTTGCCCAGGAACTCGCTAATTTAGCTAAACCCTTTGACCTTTACATACCCGGTCAAAGGTTAATCACCCTTGGAGCCTTAGTGCAAAAACTGGGACCACTTGAAATGGAGCAACACAAGAATGCCCTTCAGGTATGATAAACTATGTTCACCAAGGGCTTTGCCTATCGACACATCAGGCCAGGATACTGGGGTATCTAAAAAGCTGGAAATCAGCAGCCCACAAGGCCAGCTCCCTCCTAAGGAAATAGGACCCCACGTGGTGATCCTAACCACCCATCATGTCCTGAAGTTGCAGGGGTCGCTCTGTGGACACACTGACCTCGAGTGAGGAGGCCCTCCAATTCCAACCTCCAGAGAGACAAATGGGGGCAACAGACCCCCAAGATGACTCGTGTGACCATCACTTGACCTGGAGTTTCTCTCAGAAAACAACAAGACTGTGCCCCGAAAGAGCAGACTACTGCTTGCAGGACTTACTGCACCCAGAGGGGAGCTAATAAGATTGGCGGGGGAAACGTATATCATGCTTTCATCATAGAAAACCCTACAGACACCACGGTGATGGTGGCCAATATGAACGGCTGGACTGCTGGCTACTTCTAAAGGCCGTTGACTCAGTGGACGTCATGGTCCTGTATCACCACTGACCCTGGACTGTCTGGGTGTTGCACAGGCAGGGCTCTGACACATGGTGCTGTTTGTACATTAATTCAGGGACCTAATTAAAGAAAGCACAGACTACTGCTCAGAGCATGTAGGCTGGCAAAAAACGTCAGCCTAATGTCACCGAACAAATGTGGGGTGGGGTGAAACCTGCCACCTCAGCATCTCTGCGCATCTCTTTCCTGGACCCTTAAAGATCATTAGAATCTATAACACTTCCAATGCTGGTGCTCAGGCGGACGAGAAGTGAGGCAGGAGGCTTTGGGACAATCAACCTCACCTGGAGGCTGGTGGGGAGACGTTTTGCCCCTCCCCCCAGGTATCAGGGCTGCTACCACAGCATGAAGCAGTTACAAAATAGCGGTCAGCACCCTCAACACCCCAAGAATGAGGAACGGAACAAAAAGCAGAGGAGGTGTTCGTCTCTGGCAACGTTCATTAAAAATTCCTGGGAGATAAAAAGAGAATCTGGGCAATAAAATAAAGTCTAAGCTGTTTTTCCTTTGTGCTTTGTCTAATTTCACGTGCTCCTAGGGTTCCGCATGCAGAGGTCCCACACCCGGCACTTCAGACCCGATTTCCTAGTGCAGAATGGCTGGGTCGACACCTCAGCTAGCGGAGTCCCATGCAGAGTGCACGGCATAGAGCCTGAGCTGCAGCCAACCCAGCCCTCGAGAGCTCCATCCCCTAACTCCCACTGACGCTGCCGGGATCCCTACTCAGCATCCCAGCCCACAGCCCGTGGGGGAGTGCACACTCTCACCTCTCCATTCGGTTTTCAAAATAATGTTTCCTTTGCTTCTGAACCAAACTCAGTCTTGATCTTTTGGCTCCAATGACACTGGGCACGGTGAATCCTGTTGGGGTCCCCTCTGGATGATCAGTAACAGAAATTGAGAACTTTGTAACTTCATTGAACAGATGTGTGAGCCAAACTGTAGTTAACATAGAGCAGTGTATAATGCTCGGGCAAAATAAGATGTTTCTAAGACTTACATTTGATATTTCCATCACTTTATTATAAGCAAGTTCAGTGAAGACGTCTGTCTTATTTGTCAGGTCAACATTAGAGAAATGAAGTGATTTATTTCCATGGATGTACATCGAATACTCTTGGCTGAAGCTTCAATCTTGTTTTGAATGCTTTTCCATTGAAAAGGATACCTCTCTTTCAGCTCCCCCATTTCTGAGAAGTATAAAATCTTATAATTTATTATTACCAAAGGGGAAAGGTAGGAGAAGGGATAAATTAACAGTTTGGGATTAACACATACACACTGCTACGTATAAAATAGATCATCTACAAGGAACTACTGTATAGCACAGGGAACTACACTGAATATTTTGCAATAACCTATAAGGGGAAATAATCTGAAAAAGAATCGATATTTTTATTGACATCATCTATCAATGACAGATAAAATGTAACCTAAGCAAGGCCGATGGTGAGCGCTTCTGAACCTGAAGATTTCAATCATCTAAAGTTTGGGCTCTGCCTATTTCCCAAGGCCCTTAATGGACATACGTGTAGCCGTAGCTTAAAAATTCCCCACTTTGGGGTTCGGGGAGGCACTGATTTGGAAAAATCCCTGGTGTTCTCCTTCCATGCACGGGACCCTTCCTACAGCTAAAACATGCCTGTCACACCTAGAGGATGGTACACCATTTGATCGGAAAGAGTTTGGAAAAGGCACCTCATCTCCTCATCGCCTGGTGCTCGGGTTCACCCTTCCAGCATCTTTCCTAACAATCTCCTCACTTGGGGATATGAGCACCGTCAACATCCTGTTGCACACAGTTTGGAATTTGTCCAGAGGATGAAGCGGAAGGATGAGAAAAATTTAGAGACAAGTCTTAGGTCTTCAGACAGGCACATGCCACTCAAATTTCCAATCCGGAAGACAAATTCATCAAAGGCTTGAATTGCCCACAGAAAGAGAATAGGGCTAGAGGAAATCCTGCTGTTTTGTGTCGAGTTTCCAAAAACACAAGTTGAAAAATGGAACTCAGGGGCACTAAAATTCATGAAACTGCAGAGTTGAAAATATCTATTGTTGAAAAACGTCTTGAGGTAAGTCACAGAAAAGGACTTGTAAGCAAGGGAGAGTGGCAGGAATCAGATTTGAAGAGGTAGAAAGGTCTCCCCATTAAAGCCCAAGAAAAGGGGCTGAACATCGCCAATGATGCAGTTGGCCCAAAAGGGCGTATGCATTTTTTTCTGAATATATTCAAGTAAAGGCCATTCACACTTTTTATCCAACCAAACAGGTGGGCACTGGAAATCAATACTACAAAATGTATCACTTCACATCAGTCAGAAGGGTCATCCACATAAAGTGTAAACATGAGAAATGCAGGACAGTGTGAGGAGAAAAGGGAGCCCTGTGAGTCTGATAGTGGAAATGTAATTTGCCAACGGCCACTCTGGAGAAGTGTATTGTGTTTTCTAAAACATCTGAAAACTGAGCTACAGAGCATAGGGCACTTGCACTCATGGGCGTATACCTTGGGAAAAACAAAAAATGACAGAAAACAGGCACCCCAACGTTTACCACCTCTCTGTTAAAAAGGGCCTCCACTTGGATATAACCTAAATGTCCCTGGAAGGATAAAATGGATAAAAGAGATGGGGTTCTTATGTAGAGTGGAATATTACTCATCCAGAAATCAATGAAATAAGGCCAGTTGTAACAACTCTGGAGGAGTTACATACGATCATTCTAAGTGACACATGTCAGAAAGAAAAAGACATATATCATAAGATGTCACTTAAAGGTGGAATCAAAAATGGCTACACATGAAATAAACTACAAAACAGAAACATAGTCAAATATGTAGAAAATAGACATAAGGCTGCTAAATGGGAAAGGTGGGGAATGGTGAGGTATTATCCAGGAGGTTGAAATTAGCAAAGATACCATTCCAAGTACCGAATTGAATAACTGGCAAGGCCTACACGGTACCTCAAAGAACTGCACTCAGTCCACTCAAGTCACTGGAAAATAATACATATGACTCATAAGCATCTGAGAAAGAATTTATTGTTGTCTCACAGTACATGAATCAAGTGGATGTACAGCAGCAAAAAACAGAGCTTTGAAAATCAGCTGTAACCAATATAAAAATAAATTTAAATATATTTATAAAAACAGTGAGGCAGACAAAAATTCTTACAACATTTGTTGAAGGGTTACGATGTAACATGGATTGAACACATGTAGACCCACAGCAGGATGATATATAAGGCTGGAAGCTATGCATGCTAAGAGATGTTAGAGAGGCTGGGTGAGGAAATGCAGACCTTTTAAAGTAATACTGCCTGGTTCCCATTCCATGGGTCCCAAATCTGCAGTTTCAAGGGAATCTTCTGACAGTGAAAACATGCCTGGGAAACTGAGATGAATGTACACCGTGTGCTCAGGAGAGGTGTCTAAAATGCACCTCATTTTTGATCTCCTGGTGCTGGGGTTCACCATTCCAGCCACATTACTAACAATCTCCCGACTTGGAGAATCAGCACCTTTAACCTCCTGTTTCACACAGTTTGCAAATTTTGCAGAGGATAAATGGGAAGAGGAGGAACCAATGAGAGATTAGCTGTAGTAGTTTTGACAGGCACATGTCACTCTAATTTCCCATTAGGAAGAAGAATTAACCAAAGGCTCAGCCTGCCTCCCCAGAACCAGAATAGGGCCGGAATCAATCCAATGGTTTGGCGGCCAGCTCACAAAAAAAGCGAGTTGCAAAATGGAGCTCAGGAGCAGACAATTCAAAGACCTGCAAAGATATAAATGATAACCAACGTCCAAAAATATATTCAGGTAAGGAAACGAAGAGGTTCTAAATGAGAGGCAGAATTGCAGGAAACAGATTTCAAAAGGTAGATTGTACTCACATTTAAAGCATATGAAAAGCAGCAGAATTTCTAAAATGATGCAGTTGGGCAAAAGGGTGTATGCGTTTTTTTCGTGAATATCTTCAGGAAAAAAACACATACAGAGTTTTTGGCCAACCAAGCAAGAGGGAAATGCAAATCCACACAATAAAGAAGTCTCAATTTCCACTGCTCAGAAAGTCCATCCAAAAAATGTGTACAAATCAAAAATGCAGGAGAGGCCATGGAAAACAGGGAGACTAGTCACGCTGATGGGTGGGGTATAAATATCCAAGAGCTACTCTGAAGAAGTGTATGCTGTTTCCTAAAACATCTAAAATACAAAGCCCCCGAGCAAAGGGGACTTCAACTCATGGACATATAACTTGGGAATACTAAATATCAACAAGACACAGGCACCCCAAAGTTTAGGGCTGCTCTGCATACAAGAACCTCAACTTCGGTACACATAAAGTATCCCAGGAAAAAGAGAAATGCATAAAGAACTTGTGGTATTTTTTTACAACGGAATATCACTCAGACGTGAAATCAATGTCATAAGGCCAGTAGCAGCATAATGAGAGGATTTAGGTATGATGATTCTAAGGGAAATTAGTCACACAGAAAAAGAATCTTATCATAAGATATCACTTACAGAGGGAATGTCAACATCACAACACATGAACTGAATTAGGAAAGAGAGCAGCTTCTCACATTTAGAAAACACTCTTATGCCTCCTTAAGGGGAAAGGAGAGGTGGGGTGATGCATAAAACCAGAGTTTGATATTAGCACAGGTACCATTCCATAAACCAAATACAGAATAGACAAGACCTACACCTTCCTCAGTGAACGGGACTCAAAACCCCTATTCCCCACAGAGGAATATATTTGATTAGTAAGTATCTTAAAACCTATGTATTGATATGCCTCTGTAAGGGAATCAAGTGTGTCTAGACCGTCATAAACACGTCAGGGAAAATCAGCTCAACCCCATTATAAAAATGAATTTCAAAAACAAAACAAAAAAACAGCGAAATTCTTACACAATTCCTTCAGGGGTTCTGATGAAACCTAGAATGACCCTATCTGCAAAGACAGCTGGATGAGACATAAGGCTGGACACTTGGGACTGAGAGGACTGGTGAGATTGGGAGAGAAAATGCAGACCCTTTAAAGTAGTAATGCATGCCACCATTCCATGGGTCCCAAATTTCCAGGTAGAAAGGAATATCACTACAGATATAATATGTATGGGATACCTAGAGAATGGACACCCTGTGATGGTGAAAGGTTTCTGAAAGTCTCCTACTTTTTCCTCTCCTTGTGCTACAGTTTGGCATTCCAACAACTTTACTATCAATCTCCCAACTTAGGAGAGTCATCCCCTATAACCTCCTGGTTCGCACAGTTTGCTAATTGTGCAGAGGATGAAAGGGAAGAGGGAGAACCAATCAGAGAGTAGATGTAGGCATTTGGAACGACACATGTCACTCTAAATTCCCATTAGGAAGAAGAATTAACCAAAGCCTCAGCCACCCACAGGGAACCAGTATAGCCACCCCTGGAACCAGTATAGTTCCTGAAGCAAAATTGTGGATTTGCGGTCAGCTCCCAAAAATGGGATTTGAAAATTGGAGCTCAGGGGCAAAGCAAATCAAAAACCTGCAGAGTTATAAAGGACTACTCTCTTCCAAAAATCTGTTGAGGGAAGGCAACAAAGCGGACTTGAAAATGAGGCAGAATTGCACAAAACATATTTCAAGAGGTAAATTGGAATCGCCTTTAAAGCACAGGAAAGGCATCACAACTTCGAGAATGATGCACTTGGCCAAAAACAGCGTATGATTTTCTCCTGAATATATTCAGGAGAAAAGGCATAGGCCCTTTTTGGCCAATCAAGCAAGCACACAATTCAAATCCACACTACAAAGAATTTTCACTTCCCACCGGTCAAAAAGGGCATCTGAAAATCTGTAAAAACCAGAAAGGCAAGATAGAGATGACAAGGGCATAAAGCAATATGATCCCAAGGGTCATGGAGGATTGTGATGACAAGCACATGGAGCATTGTGATGACAAGATTATGTATCATTTTGCTGACAAAGTCATTGTGATGACAAGGTTCATGGAGCACTGTGATGACAAGAGTCATGGAGCACTGTGATTAAAGTGTTCATGGAGCATTGGGATGACAAGGGCATGGAGCATTTTGATGACAAGCGTCCCGGATCATTGTGTTGTCAGGGTTCATGGAGCATTGTCATGACAGTGGTCATGGAGCATTGTTATGACAGGGGTCATGGAGCATTGTGATGAGAACGTCATGGAGCACTGGGCTTAAAATGTTCATGGAGTATTGTGATGACAGGGGTCAAGGAGCATTGTGATGACAAGGTACTGGAGCACTGTGATGAGAAGACCATGGAGCCATGTGATGACAAGTCTCATGGAGCATTCTGATGAAAAGGGTCTTGGAGCATTGTGATGACAAGGCATTGAACATTGGGATGAGAATGTCATGGAGTGTTCTGATGACATGCATCATGGAGCTTTGTGATGACAAGGGCATGGAGCATTGTGATTACAGGGGTCTTGGAGCACTGTGAGGAAAAGGGCATGTAACATTGTGATGAAAAAGGCATGGAGCCTTGTCATGACAGGGTTCAAGGAGCATACTGATGACAAGTGTCAGGGACCATTGTGATGACAAGGGTATTGAGCATTGTGATGACAAATGTCATGGAGCATTGTGATTAGAAGACCATGGATAATTGTGATGACTTGCGTTATGGGGAGCTGTGATGATACGTGTTATGGAATATTGTGATCACAAGGATTTGGAACATTGTGATGACAGAGGTCATAGAGCATTTTGATTTCATTGGGATGACAATAGCATGAAGCATTATGATGATGCGCATTGGTGCACTGTGATGACAGCGTTCATGGAGCATTGAGATGAAAAGGGGCATGGAGCATTATGATTAGAGGAGTCTTGGATCATTGTGATGAAAAGGGCATGGAACATTGGTCTGAGATGTTTCATGGATTATTGTGATGAGAGGGGGCAAGGAACATTGTAATAACAAGGGTACGGAACACTGTGATACATGGTTCATGGAGGATTGTAATGACAAGCGCTTGGAGCATTTTGAGAAGAATGGCATCGAGCATTGTGATGAAAAGCATCATGGATACTGTGATGACAAGGGCTTGGAACGATGTGATGAGAGGTTTTTGGAGCATTGTGATGACAATGGTATGGAACATTGTGATGCCAAGGGTCATGGAGTTTTGTGATGACAAAGGTCATGGAGCATTTTGATGACAAGGGTGTGGTGAATTCTCTTGTGAAGGGCAGGGAGCATTGTGATGACAGGGTCATGGAGCAATTTGATGAAAAGTGTCATGGAACATGTTGATGACAGGGGTTATGGAACATTGTGATGTCAGGAGTCATGGAACATTTTCATGACGGTGTTGTGGACCATTGTGATGACAGGGGAGTGGGTGTATTGTGATGACTAGTGAGGGGACATTTTGATATCATTCGTGAGAGAGCATTTTGATAAGAAGTGCATGGAGCATTGTGATGACAAGTTTTATGGAGCATTGTGATGACAAGGTTGTGGAGCATTGTTATAACAAGCACATGGCACATTGTGATGACATGGGTCATGGAGCCTTGTGCAGACAAAGGCATGGAGCATTGTGATGAAAAGGGTCAACGAGCATTGTGATGAAAATTTCATGGAGCATTTTGGTGACAAATGTGACAGAGACTTGTGATGACGAGGGCATGGATCATTGTGATGACAAAGGTCATGAAGCATTGTGATGACTGGAGTCATGGAGCATTGTGACGACAGGGTTCATAGAGTATTGTGATGAAAAGGCAATGATCATTGTGATGACAGGGGCATGGAGCATTGGCCTGACATGTTTCATGGATTATTGTGATGACAGTGGGCAAGGTGCTAGGTGATGACAAGGCATGGAGCATTGTGATGAGAAGGTCATGGAGTATTTTGAAGACAGGTCTCAGGGAGCATTGTGATGATATATGTCATGGACCATTGCGATGACAATGGAATGGAACATTGTGATGCCAAGTGTCATGGAGGATTGTGATGACAAATGTAATGGAGCATTTTGATGACAGTGGTTATAGAACATTGTGATGCCAGGGTTCATGTATCTTTGGGATGAAAAGGGTCATGGAGCATTTTGATGACAGGGGTTATGGAACATTGTGATGACAGGGGTCATGGAACATTGTGATAACAGGGGTGAGGGAGGATTGTGATGACTAGTGGTGGAACATTGTGATATCTCATGTGAGAGAGCATTTGGATGAGAAGTTCATGGAGCATGGTGATTACAAGGTTTATGGAGCATAGAGATGACAAGGTTGTGGATCATTTTGATGAAAAGTGCATGGCACATTGTGATGACAAAGGTCATGGAGCATTGTTCTGACAAAGGCATGTAGCATTGTGATGACAAGGGTCACGGAGCATTGTGATGAAAAGTTCATGGAGCATTGTGGTTAAAATGGTCACAGAGCCTTGTGATGACGTGGGCATGGACCGTTGTGATGACAAACGTTATGACGCATTGTGATGACTGGAGTCACGGGGCATTGTGATGACAGGGGTCATGGAGCATTGTGATGACAAGGGCATGGAGCACTGTGATGACAGGGGCATGGAGCATTGGTCTGACAAGTTTCATAGATGATTGTGATGACAGTGGACATGGTGCATTGTGATGACAAGGGCATGGAGCATTGTGATGACAAGGGCATGGTGTATTGTGAAGACAGGTGTCAGGGAGCATTGTGATGACGTATGTCATGGTCCATTGCGATGACAATGGCATGGAGCATTGTGATGCCAAATGTAATGGAGGATTGTAATGACAAATATAAAATAGCATTGTAATGACTACGGCTTGGAGCATTATGATGACAAGGGCCAATGAGAATTTTCATGACAATGTCGTGAAGCATTGTGATGACAAGGTCCTAGAGCATTGTGATGAGAAAACCATGGAGCCTTGTGATGACAAGTCTCATGGAGCATACTGATGAAAAGGGGCATGGAGCATTCTGATTACAGGGGTCTTGGAACATTGTGATAACAAGGGCATGGAGCATTGTGATGACAAGGGCATGGAGCATTGGTCTAATAATTTTCATGGATTATTGTGATGACAGTTGGAATGGCACATTGTGATGACAAGGGCATGGAGCATTGTGATGACCAGGTCATGCAGTATTGTGAAAAGAGGTGTCACGGAGCATTGTGATGACATAGGTATTGGCTCATTGTGATGACAATGGCATGGAGCATTGTGATGACAAGTGTCATGGAGGATTCTGATGACAAAGGTAATGGAGCATTGTGATGACAATGGCTTGGAGCATAGTGATGACAAGGTTCAGGGAGCATTGTGCTGACAAGTGCATGGAGAATTGTGATGACAACGGTCATGGAGCATTCTGATGACAAGCTTGTGGAGTATTTTGATGACAATGGCATGGAGCATTGTGATGAAAACGGCATGGGGCTTTGTGATGAAAAATGCATGCCGCCTTTTCGTGACAGGGTTCAAGGAGCATTCTGATGACAAGTGTCATGGAGCATTGTGATGACAAGTGTATTGAGAATTGTGATTACAAAGGTCATGGAGCATTGTGATGAAAAGGGCATGGAGTATTGTGATGACAGGCATCATGAAGCGTTGTGATGACAAGTGTTATGGAACATTGTGATCACAAGTATTTGGAGCATTGTGATGACAGAGGTCATGGATCATTTTGATTTCAAGGAGCATGTAGCATTGTGATGACAAGGGCATGAAGCAATGTGATCCCAATGTTCATGGAGGATAGTGATGACAATGGTAATGGAGTATTGTGATGACAAGTGCATAGAATATTGTAATGAGAAGGTCATGTAGCATTTTGATGACAAAGGCATGGAGCATTGTGATGACAGGTGTCATGGAGCACTGTGATGAGAAGCGTCACGGAGCATTGTGAATACAGGGGTCATGGAGCATTGGGATGACAAGGGCATGGATCACTGTGATGACAAGCGTCATGGAGTATTGGGCTGAAAATATTCATGGAGTATTTTGATGACAGTGGTCATGGAGCACTGTGATGACTAGGGAATGGAGCATTGTGATGACAAGGTTCCCGGATCATTGTGTTGTCAGGTGTCATGGAGTGTTGTGATGACAGAGGTCATGGAGCATTGTGATGATATTGGTCTTGGAGCATTGTGATGAGAAGGTCACGGAGCATTGGGCTGCAAATATTCATGGAGTATTGTGATGACAGGGGTCATGGAGCATTGTGATGACAAGGGAATGGAGCATGGTGATGACAAGGTCCTGGAGCATTGTGATGAGAAGACCATGGAGACTTGTGATGACAAGTCTCATGGAGCATTCTGATGATAAGGGGCATGTTGCATTGTGATTACATGGGTCTTGGAGCATTGTGATGACAAGGGCATGTAGCATTGTGAGGAGAAGGCCATGGAACATTCTGATGACATGTGTCATGGATCTTTGTGATATCAAGGGCATGGAGCATTGTGATTACAGGGGTTTTGGAGCATTGTGAAGACAAGGGTCATGGAGCCTTGTGATGACAAGGCCGTGGAACATTGTGATGGCAGGGGTCATGGAGCATTGTTATGACAGAGATAATGGAGCAGTGTGATGAGAAGGGCATTGAGCATTGGTCTGAAATGTTTCATGGATTATTGTGATGAGAGTGGGCATGGAGCATTGTGATGACAAGGGCACGGAACACTGTGATACATGGGTCAGGGAGGATTGTAATCACAAAGGCAAGGAGCATTGTGATTGGAAGGGCATTGAGCATTGTGATGACAAGTGTCATGGTGCTTTGTGATGACAAGGGCATGGAGCCATGTGATGAGAGGGTTCATGGAGCATTGTGATGCCAAGGGCCATGGAGCTTTGTGATGACAATGGTCATGGAGCATTTTGATGACAAGGGTGTGGTGCATTGTGATGAGAAGGGCAGGGAGCATTTTGATGACCGGGTCATGCAGCAATTTGATGAAAAGTGTAATGGAACATTTTGATGACAGGGGTTATAGAACATTGTGATGCCAGGGGTCATGGATCTTTGGGATGAAAAGGGTCATGGAGCATTTTGATGACAGTGGTTATGGAACATTGTGATGTCAGGGGTCATGGAACATTGTGCAGATAATGGGATGTAGCATTGTGATGACATGGGTCATGGAACATTGTGATAACAGGGGTGAGGGAGGATTGTGATGATTAGTGGTGGAACATTGTGATATCTCATGTGAGAGAGCATTTGGATGAGAAGTTCATGGAGCATTGTGATTACAAGGTTTATGGAGCATAGCGATGACAAGGTTGTGGATCATTGTGATGAAAATTGCATGGCACATTGTGATGACAAAGGTCATGAAGCATTCTTCTGACAAAGGCATGGAGCATTGTGATGACAAGGGTCACGGAGCATTGTGATGAAAAGTTCATGGAGCATTGTGGTTACAAAGATCACAGAGCCTTGTGATGGTGCGGGAAACGACCGTTGTGATGACAAACGTTATGAAGCATTGTGATGACTGGAGTCACGGGGCATTGTGATGACAGGGGTCATGGAGCATTGTGATGACAAGGGCATGGAGCACTGTGATGACAGGGGCATGGAGCATTGGTCTGACAAGTTTCATAGATGATTGTGATGACAGTGGACATGGTGCATTGTGATGACAAGGGCATGGAGCATTGTGATGACAAGGGCATGGATTATTGTGAAGACAGGTGTCACGGAGCATTGTGATGACATATGTCATGGTCCATTGCGATGACAATGGCATGGTGCATTGTGATGCCAAATGTAATGCAAGATTGTAATGACAAATATAATGGAGCATTTTTATGACTACAGCTTGGAGCATTATGATGACAAGGGCCATTGAGAATTTTCATGACAATGTCGTGAAGCATTGTGATGACAAGGTCCTGGAGCACTGTGATGAGAAAACCATGGAGCCTTGTGATGACAAGTCTCAATGAGCATACTGATGAAAAGGGGCATGGAGCATACTGATTACAGGGGTCTTGGAACTTTGTGATAACAAGGGCATGGAGCATTGTGATGACAAGGGCATGGAGCATTGGTGTAATAAGTTTCATGGATTATTGTGATGAGAGTTGGAATGGCGCATTGTGATGACAAGGGCATGTAGCATTGTGAAGACCAGTTCATGCAGTATTGTGAGTAGAGGTGTCACGGAGCATTGTGATGACATATGTATTAGCCCATTGTGATGACAATGGCATGGAGCATTGTGATGCCAAGTTTCATGGAGGATTCTGATGACAAAGGTAAAGGAGCATTGTGATGACAATGGCTTGGAGCATAGTGATGACAAGGTTCAGGGAGCATTGTGCTGACAAGTGCATGGATAATTGTGATGACAAAGGTCATGGAGCATTCTGATGACAAGCTTGTGGAGTATTTTGATGACAATTGCATGGAGCATTGTGATGAAAATGGCATGGGGCATTGTGATGAAAAAGGAATGGAGCCTTTTGGTGACAGGGTTCAAGGAGCACTCTGACGACAATGTCAGCGAGCATTGTGATGACAAGTGTATTGAGAATTGTGATGACAAATGTCATGGAGCATTGTGATGAAAAGTTCATGGAGTATTGTGATGACAGTCATCATGGAGCTTTGTGATGACACGTGTTACGGAACATTGTGATCACAAGGGTTTGCAGCATTATGATGACAGAGGTCATGGATAATTTTGATTTCAAGGAGCAGGGAGCATTGTGATGACAAGGGCATCAAGCAATGTGATCCCAAGTTTCATGGAGGATAGTGATGACAATGGTAAATGAGTATTGTGATGACAAGCGCAAAGAGCATTGTAATGACAATGTCATGTAGCATTTTGCTGACAAATGCATGGAGCATTGTGATGACAAGATTCATGGAGCACTGTGATGACAAGCGTCAAGGAGCATTGAGAATACAGGGGTCATGGAGCATTGGGATGACAAGGGCATGGATCATTGTGATGACAAGTGTCATGGAGCATTGGGCTGAAAATGTTCATGGAGTATTGTGATGTCAGGGGTCATGGAGCTTTGTGATGACAGGGGTCATGTAGAATTTTGATTTCATTGTGCTGACAATAGCCGGAAGCATTATGATGATTGGCATGATGCATTGTGATGACAGGGTTCATGGAGCATTGAGATGAAGAGGGGCATGGAGCATTGTGATTACAGGGGTCTTGGAGCATTGTGATGACAAGGGCATTGAGCATTTTGATGAGAACTACATGGAACATTCTGATGACGTGCCATGGAGCTTTGTGATGACAAGGGCATAGAAATTTGTGATGGCAGGGGTCATGGAGTATTGTTATGACAGGGGTAATGCAGCATAGTGATGAGAAGGGCATGGAGCATTGTGATTACAACGTTCATGGAGCATTGTGATGACAAATTTGTGGACCGTTGGGATGAAAAGTACGTGGCACATTGTGATGACAGGTGTCATGGAGCACTGTGATGACAAGCGTCACGGAGCATTGTGAATACAAGGGTCACGGAGCATTGTGATGAAAAGTTCATGGAGCATTGTGGTTACAAAGGTAACAGAGCCTTGTGATGATGTGGGTATCGCCCATCGTGATGACAAATGTTATGAAGAATTGTGATGACTGGAGTCATGGAGCATTGTGATGACAGTGGTCATGGAGCATTGTGATGAAAAGGGCATGGAACATTGTGCTGAGAAAGGCATAGAGCATTGTGATGACATGTGTCATGGAGCACTGTGATGACAAGCGTCACGGACCATTGAGAATACAGGGGTCATGGAGCATTAGGATGACAAGGGCATGGATCATTGTGATGACAAGGGTCATGGAGAATTGGGCTGAAAATGATCCTGGAGTATTGTGAAGACAGGTGTCATGGGGCATTGTGATTACAGGGGTCTTGGAGCATTATGATGACAGAGATCCCGGATCATTGGGTTGTCAGCTGTCATGGAGTGTTGTGATGACAGTGGTCATGGAGCATTGTGATGATATTGTTCATGGAGCATTGTGATGAGAAGGTCATGGAGCAGTGGGCTGAAAGTATTCATGGAGTATTGTGATGAAAGTGGTCATGGAGCATTGTGATGACAATGGAATGGAGCAAGGTGATGACAAGTTCCTGGAGCATTGTGATGAGATGACCATGGAGACTTGTGATGACAATTCTCATGGAGCATTCTGATGATAAGTGGCATGGAGCATTGTGATTACAGGGGTCTTGGAGCATTGTGATGTCAAGGGTATGGAGCATTGTGAGGAGAAGGCCATGGAACATTCTGATGACATGCGTCATGGAGCTTTGTGATGACAAGGGCATGGAGCATTGTGATTACAGGGGTTTTGGAGCATTGTGATGACAAGGGTCATGGAGCCTTGTGATGACAAGGCCGTGGAACATTGTGATGGCAGGGGTCATGAAGCACTGTTATGACAGAGATAATGGAGCATTGTGATGAGAAGGGCATTGAGCATTGGTCTGAAATGTTTCATGGATTATTGTGATGAGAGTGGGCATGGAGCATTGTGATGACAAGGGCCCAGAACACTGTGATACATGGGTCATGGAGGATTGTAATGACAAAGGCATGGAGCATTGTGATGGGAAGGGCATCGAGCATTGTGATGACAAGTGTCATGGTGCTTTGTGATGACAAGGGCATGGAGCCATGTGATGAGAGGGTTCATGGAGCATTGTGATGACAATGACATGGAGCATTGTGATGCCAAGGGCCATGGAGCTTTGTGATGACAATGGTCATGGAGCATTTTGATGACAATGGTGTGGTGCATTGTGATGAGAAGGGCAGGGAGCATTTTGATGACCGGGTCATGCAGCAATTTGATGAAAAGTGTAATGGAACATTTTGATGACAGTGGTTATAGAACATTATGATGCCAGGGTTCATGTATCTTTGGGATGAAAAGGGTCATGGAGCATTTTGATGACAGGGGTTATGGAACATGGTGATGACAGGGGTCATGGAACATTGTGATGACAGGGATCATGGAACATTGTGATAACAGGGGTGAGGGAGGATTGTGATGACTACTGGTGGAACATTGTGATATCTCATGTGAGAGAGCATTTGGATGAGAAGTTCATGGAGCATGGTGATTACAAGGTTTATGGAGCATAGCGATGACAAGGTTGTGGATCATTTTGATGAAAAGTGAGTGGCACATTGTGATGACAAAGGTCATGGAGCATTGTTCTGACAAAGGCATGGAGCATTGTGATGACAAGGGTCACGGAGAATTGTGATGAAATGTTCATGGAGCATTGTGGTTAAAATGGTCACAGAGCCTTGTGATGACGCGGGCATGGACCGTTGTGATGACAAACGTTATGAAGCATTGTGATGACTGGAGTCACGGGGCATTGTGATGACAGGGGTCATGGAGCATTGTGATGACAAGGGCATGGAGCACTGTGATGACAGGGGCATGGAGCATTGGTCTGACAAGTTTCATAGATGATTGTGATGACAGTGGACATGGTGCATTGTGATGACAAGGGCATGGAGCATTGTGATGACAAGGGCATGGTGTATTGTGAAGACAGGTGTCAGGGAGCATTGTGATGACATATGTCATGGTCCATTGCGATGACAACGGCATGGAGCATTGTGATGCCAAATGTAATGGAGGATTGTAATGACAAATATAATGTAGCATTGTGATGACTACGGCTTGGAGCATTATGATGACAAGGGCCATTGAGAATTTTCATGACAATGTCGTGAAGCATTGTGATGACAAGGTCCTGGAGCATTGTGATGAGAAAACCATGGAGCCTTGTGATGACAAGTCTCATGGAGCATACTGATGAAAAGGGGCATGGAGCATTCTGATTACAGGGGTCTTGGAACTATGTGATAACAAGGGCATGGAGCATTGTGATGACAAGGGCATGGAGCATTGGTCTAATAATTTTCATGGATTATTGTGATGACAGTTGGAATGGCACATTGTGATGACAAGGGCATGGAGCATTGTGATGACCAGGTCATGCAGTATTGTGAAAAGAGGTGTCACGGAGCATTGTGATGACATAGGTATTGGCCCATTGTGATGACAATGGCATGGAGCATTGTGATGACAAGTGTCATGGAGGATTCTGATGACAAAGGTAATGGAGCATTGTGATGACAATGGCTTGGAGCATAGTGATGACAAGGTTCAGGGAGCATTGTGCTGACAAGTGCATGGAGAATTGTGATGACAAGGGTCATGGAGCATTCTGATGACAAGCTTGTGGAGTATTTTGATGACAATGGCATGGAGCATTGTGATGAAAACGGCATGGGGCTTTGTGATGAAAAATGCATGCCGCCTTTTCGTGACAGGGTTCAAGGAGCATTCTGATGACAAGTGTCATGGAGCATTGTGATGACAAGTGTATTGAGAATTGTGATTACAAAGGTCATGGAGCATTGTGATGAAAAGGGCATGGAGTATTGTGATGACAGGCATCATGAAGCGTTGTGATGACAAGTGTTATGGAACATTGTGATCACAAGTATTTGGAGCATTGTGATGACAGAGGTCATGGATCATTTTGATTTCAAGGAGCATGTAGCATTGTGATGACAAGGGCATGAAGCAATGAGATCCCAAGATTTATGGAGGATAGTGATGACAATGGTAATGGAGTATTGTGATGACCAGTGCATAGAATATTGTAATGAGAAGGTCATGTAGCATTTTGATGACAAATGCATGGAGCATTGTGATGACAGGTGTCATGGAGCACTGTGATGACAAGCGTCACGGAGCATTGTGAATACAGGGGTCATGGAGCATTGGGATGACAAGGGCATGGATCATTGTGATGACAAGCGTCATGGAGTATTGGGCTGAAAATATTCATGGAGTATTGTGATGACAGTGGTCATGGAGCACTGTGATGACTAGGGAATGGAGCATTGTGATGACAAGGTTACCGGATCATTGTGTTGTCACGTGTCATGGAGTGTTGTGATGACAGTGGTCATGGAGCATTGTGATGATATTGGTCTTGGAGCATTGTGATGAGAAGGTCACGGATCATTGGGCTGAAAATATTCATGGAGTATAGTGATGACAGGTGTCATGGAGCATTGTGATGACAAGGGAATGGAGCATGGTGATGACAAGGTCCTGGAGCATTGTGATGAGAAGACCATGGAGACTTGTGATGACAAGTCTCATGGAGCATTCTGATGATAAGGGGCATGGAGCATTGTGATTACAGGGGTCTTGGAGCATTGTGATGACAAGGGCATGTAGCATTGTGAGGAGAAGGCCATGGAACATTCTGATGACATGCGTCATGGAGCTTTGTGATATCAAGGGCATGGAGCATTGTGATTACAGGGGTTTTGGAGCATTGTGAAGACAAGGGTCATGGAGCCTTGTGATGACAAGGCCGTGGAACATTGTGATGGCAGGGTTCATGGAGCATTGTTATGACAGAGATAATGGAGCATTGTGATGAGAAGGGCATTGAGCATTGGTCTGAAATGTTTCATGGATTATTGTGATGAGAGTGGGCATGGAGCATTGTGATGACAAGGGCACGGAACACTGTGATACATGGGTCAGGGAGGATTTTAATGACAAAGGCATGGAGCATTGTGATTGGAAAGGCATCGAGCATTGTGATGACAAGTGTCATGGTGCTTTGTGATGACCAGGGCATGGAGCCATGTGATGAGAGTGTTCATGGAGCATTGTGATGCCAAGGGCCATGGAGCTTTGTGATGACAATGGTCATGGAGCATTTTGATGACAAGGGTGTGGTGCTTTGTGATGAGAAGGGCAGGGAACATTTTGATGACAGGGTCATGCAGCAATTTGATGAAAAGTGTAATGGAACATTTTGATAACAGGGGTTATAGAACATTGTGATGCCAGGGGTCATGGATTTTTGGGATGAAAAGTGTCATGGAGCATTTTGATGACAGGGGTTATGGAACATTGTGATGTCAGGGGTCATGGAACATTGTGCAGATAAGGGGATGTAGCATTGTGATGACATGGGTCATGGAACATTGTGATAACAGGGGTGAGGGAGGATTGTGATGATTAATGGTGGAACATTGTGATATCTCATGTGAGAGAGCATTTGGATGAGAAGTTCATGGAGCATTGTGATTACAAGGTTTATGGAGCATAGCGATGACAAGGTTGTGGATCATTGTGATGAAAATTGCATGGCACATTGTGATGACAAAGGTCATGAAGCATTGTTCTGATAAAGGCTTGGAGCATTGTGATGACAAGGGTCACGGAGCATTGTGATGAAAAGTTCATGGAGCATTGTGGTTACAAAGGTCACAGAGCCTTGTGATGATGCGGTAAAGGACCGTTGTGATGACAAACGTTATGAAACATTGTGATGACTGGAGTCACGGGGCATTGTGATGACAGGGTTCATGGAGCATTGTGATGACAAGGGCATGGATCACTGTGATGACAGGGTCATGGAGCATTGGTCTGACAAGTTTCATAGATGATTGTGATGACAGTGGACATGGTGCATTGTGATGACAAGGGCATGGAGCATTGTGATGACAAGGGCATGGTGTATTGTGAAGACAGGTGTCAGGGAGCATTGTGATGACATATGTCATGGTCCATTGCGATGACAATGGCATGGTGCATTGTGATGCCAAATGTAATGCAGGATTGTAATGACAAATATAATGGAGCATTTTTATGACTATGGCTTGGAGCATTATGATGACAAGGGCCATTGAGAATTTTCATGACAATGTCGTGAAGCATTGTGATGACAAAGTCCTGGAGCAATGTGATGAGAAAACCATGGAGCCTTGTGATGACAAGTCTCATGGAGCATACTGATGAAAAGGGGCATGGAGCATACTGATTACAGGGGTCTTGGAACATTGTGATAACAAGGGCATGGAGCATTGTGATGACAAGGGCATGGAGCATTGGTCTAATAAGTTTCATGGATTATTGTGATGAGAGTTGGAATGGCGCATTGTGTTGACAAGGGCATGTAGCATTGTGATGACCAGTTCATGCATTATTGTGAGTAGAGGTGTCACGGAGCACTGTGATGACATATGAATTAGCCCATTGTGATGACAATGGCATGGAGCATTGTGATGCCAAGTTTCATGGAGGATTCTGATGACAAAGGTAAAGGAGCATTGTGATGACAATGGCTTGGAGCATAGTGATGACAAGGTTCAGGGAGCATTGTGCTGACAAGTGCATGGAGAATTGTGATGACAAGGGTCATGGAGCATTCTGATGACAAGCTTGTGGAGTATTTTGATGACAGTGGCATGGAGCAATGTGATGAAAACGCATGGGGCTTTGTGATGAAAAAGGCAAGGAGCCATTTCGTGACAGGGTTCAAGGTGCATTCTGATGACAAGTGTCATGGAGCATTGTGATGACAAGTGTATTGAGAATTGTGATGAAAAATATCATGGAGCATTGTGATGAAAAGGGCATGGAGTATTGTGATGACAGGCATCATGGAGCACTGTGATGAAAAGTGTTATGGAACATTGTGATCACAAGGGTTTGGAGCATTGCGATGACAGTGGTCATGGATCATTTTGATTACAAGAAACATGGAGCATTGTGATGATTAGGGCATGAAGCAATGGGATCCCAAAGTACATGGAGGATAGTGATGACAATGGTAATGCAGTATTGTGATGACAACCACTTAGAGCATTGTAATGACAAGGTCATGCAGCATTTTGCTGACAAAGGCATGGAGCATTGTGATGACAGGTGTCATGGAGCACTGTGATGACAAGCGTCACAGAGCATTGTGAATACAGGGGTCATGGTGCATTGGGATGACAATGGCATGGAGCATTGTGTGGAGAAGGCCATGGAACATTCTGATGACATGCGTCATGGAGCTTTGTGATGACAATGGCATGGAGCTTTGTGATTACAGGGGTCTTGGTGCATTGTGATGACAGAGGTAATGGAGAATTGTGATGAGAAGGGAATGAAGCATTGTGATTACAAGGTTTATGGAGCATTGTGATGACAAATTTCTGGACCGTTGGGATGAAAAGCGTGTGGCACATTGTGATGACAAGGGTCATGGAGCATTTTTCTGACAAAGGTATGCAGCATTGTGATGGCAAGTGTCACGGAGCATTGTGATGAAAAGTTCATGGAGCATTGTGGTTACAAAGGTAACAGAGCCTTGTGATGACACGGGTATCGAACATTGTGATGACAAATGTTATGAAGAATAGTGATGACTGGTGTAACAGAGCATTGTGATGACAGGGGTCATGGAGCATTGTGATGAAAAGGGCATGGAGCATTGTGCTGAGAATGGCATAGAGCATTGTGATGAAAATGTGTCATGGAGCATTGTAATGACAAGGATCACGGAGCATTGTGAATACAGGTGTCATGGAGCATTAGGATGACAAGGGCATGGATCATTGTGATGACAAGGGTCATGGAGAATTGGGCTGTAAATGTTCCTGGAGTATTGTGATGACGGGGGACATGGAGGATTGTGATGACAATGGAATGGATCATGGTGATGACAATGTCCTGGAGCATTGTGATGAGATGAGCAGGGAGACTTGTGATGACAAGTTTCATGGAGCATCCTGAAGAAAAGGGGCATGGAGCATTGTGATTACAGGGGACTTGGAGCATTGTGATGACAAGGGCATGGAGCATTGTGAGGAGAAGGCCATGGAACATTCTTATTACGTGCGTCATGGAGCATTGTGATGAAAAGGGCATGGAGCATTGTGATTAAAGGGGTCTTGGTGCATTGTGATGACAAGGGTCATGGAGCCTTGTGATGACAAGGCCGTGGAACATTGTGATGGCAGGTGTCATGGAGCATTGTTATGACAGATGTAATGGACCATTGTGATGAGAAGAGCATTGAGCATTGGTCTGAAATATTTCATGGATTGTTGTGATGAGAGTGGGCATGGAGCATTGTGATGACAAGGGCACGGAACACTGTGATACATCGGTCATGGAGGATTGTAATGACAAGGGCAAGGAGCATTGTGATGAGAAGGGCATCGAGCATTGTGATGACAAGTGTCATGGTGCTTTGTGATGACAAGGGCATGGAGCCATGTGATGAGAGTGTTCATGGAGCATTGTGATGAAAATGACATGGAGCATTGTGATGCCAAGGGCCATGGAGCTTTGTGATGACAATGGTCATGGAGCATTTTGATGACAAGGGTGTGGTGCATTGTGATGAGAAGGGCAGGGAGCATTTTGGTGACAGTTTCATGCAGCAATTTGATGAAAAGTGTAATGGAACATTTTGATGACAGGGGTTATAGAACATTGTGATGCCAGGGGTCATGGATTTTTGGGATGAAAAGGGTCATGGAGCATTTTGATGACAGGGGTTATGGAACATTGTGATGTCAGGGGTCATGGAACATTGTGCAGATAAGGGGATGTAGCATTGTGATGACAGGGGTCAAGGAACATTGTGATAACAGGGGTGAGGGAGGATTGTGATGACTAGTGGTGGAACATTGTGATATCTCATGTCAGAGAGCATTTGGATGAGAAGTTCATGGAGCATTGTGATTACAAGGTTTATGGAGCATAGCGATGACAAGGTTGTGGATCATTGTGATGAAAAGTGCATGGCACATTGTGATGACAAAGGTCATGGAGCATTGTTCTGAAAAAGGCATGGAGCATTGTGATGACAAGGGTCACGGAGCATTGTGATGAAAAGTTCATGGAGCATTGTGGTTAAAATGGTCACAGAGCCTTGTGATGACGCGGGCATGGACCGTTGTGATGACAAACGTTATGAATCATTGTGATGACTGGAGTCACGGGGCATTGTGATGACAGGGGTCATGGAGCATTGTGATGACAAGGGCATGGAGCACTGTGATAACAGGGGCATGGAGCATTGGTCTGACAAGTTTCATAGATGATTGTGATGACAGTGGACATGGTGCATTGTGATGACAAGGGCATGGAGCATTGTGATGAGAAAAACATGGAGCCTTGTGATGACAAGTCTCATGGAGCATACTGATGAAAACGGGCATGGAGCATTCTGATTACAGGGGTCTTGGAACATTGTGATAACAAGGGCATGGAGCATTGTGATGACAAGGGCATGGAGCATTGGTCTAATAAGTTTCATGGATTATTGTGATGACAGTCGGAATGGCGCATTGTGATGACAAGGGCATGGAGCATTGTGATGACCAGGTCATGCAGTATTGTGAAAAGAGGTGTCACGGAGTACTGTGATGACATATGTATTGGCCCATTGTGATGACAATGGCATGGAGCATTGTGATGACAAGTGTCATGGAGGATTCTGATGACAAAGGTAATGGAGCATTGTGATGACAATGGCTTGGAGCATTGTGATGACAAGGGACAGGGAGCATTGTGCTGACAAGTGCATGGAGAATATTGATGACAAGGGTCATGGAGCATTCTGATGAAAAGCTTGTGGAGTATTTTGATGACAATGGCATGGAGCTTTGTGATGAAAACGGCATGGGGCTTTGTGATGAAAAATGCATGCAGCCATTTCGTGACAGGGTTCAAGGAGCATTCTGACGACAAGTGTCATGGAGCATTGTGATGACAAGTGTATTGAGAATTGTGATGACACAGGTCATGGAACATTGTGATGTAAAGGGCATGGAGTATTGTGATGACAGGCATCATGGAGCATTGTGATGACAAGTGTTATGGAACATTGTGATCACAAGTATTTGGAGCATTGCGATGACAGAGGTCATGGATCATTTTGATTTCAAGGAGCATGTAGCATTGTGATGACAAGGGCATGAAGCAATGTGATCCCAAGGTTCATGGAGGATAGTGATGACAATGGTAATGGAGTATTGTGATCACAAGTGCATAGAATATTGTAATGAGAAGGTCATGTAGCATTTTGATGACAAAGGCATGGAGCATTGTGATGACAGGTGTCATGGAGCACTGTGATGACAAGCGTCACGGAGCATTGTGAATACAGGGGTCATGGAGCATTGGGATGACAAGGGCATGGATCATTGTGATGACAAGCGTCATGGAGTATTGGGCTGAAAATATTCATGGAGTATTGTGATGACTGTGGTCATGGAGCATTGTGATGACTAGGGAATGGAGCATGTGATGACAAGAGTCCCAGATCATTGTGTTGTAAGGTGTCATGGAGTGTTGTGATGACAGTGGTCATGGAGCATTGTGATGATATTGGTCTTGGAGCATTGTGATGACAAGGGTCAGGGAGCATTGTGCTGACAATTGCATGGAGAATATTGATGACAAGTGTCATGGAGCATTCTGATGAAAAGCTTGTGGAGTATTTTGATGACAATGGCATGGAGCTTTGTGATGAAAACGGCATGGGGCTTTGTGATGAAAAATGCATGCAGCCATTTCGTGACAGGGTTCAAGGAGCATTCTGACGACAAGTGTCATGGAGCATTGTGATGACAAGTGTATTGAGAATTGTGATGACACAGGTCATGGAACATTGTGATGTAAAGGGCATGGAGTATTGTGATGACAGGCATCATGGAGCGTTGTTATGACAAGTGTTATGGAACATTGTGATCACAAGTATTTGGAGCATTGCGATGACAGAGGTCATGGATCATTTTGATTTCAAGGAGCATGTAGCATTGTGATGACAAGGGCATGAAGCAATGTGATCCCAAGGTTCGTGGAGGATAGTGATGACAATGGTAATGGAGTATTGTGATGACAAGTGCATAGAATATTGTAATGAGAAGGTCATGTAGCATTTTGATGACAAAGGCATGGAGCATTGTGATGACAGGTGTCATGGAGCACTGTGATGACAAGCGTCACGGAGCATTGTGAATACAGGGGTCATGGAGCATTGGGATGACAAGGGCATGGATCATTGTGATGACAAGCGTCATGGAGTATTGGGCTGAAAATATTCATGGAGTATTGTGATGACTGTGGTCATGGAGCATTGTGATGTCTAGGGAATGGAGCATTGTGATGACAAGAGTCCCAGATCATTGTGTTGTCAGGTGTCATGGAGTGTTGTGATGACAGTGGTCATGGAGCATTGTGATGATATTGGTCTTGGAGCATTGTGATGAGAAGGTCACGGAGCATTGGGCTGAAAATATTCATGGAGTATTGTGATGACAGGGGTCATAGAGCATTGTGATGACAAGGGAATGGAGCATGGTGATGACAAGGTCCTGGAGCATTGTGATGAGAAGACCATGGAGACTTGTGATGACAAGGCTCATGGAGCATTCTGATGAAGAGGGGCATGGAGCATTGTGATTACAGGGGTCTTGGAGCATTGTGATGACAAGGGCAAGGAGCATTGTGAGGAGAAGGCCATGGAACATTCTGATGACATGCGTCATGGAGCTTTGTGATATCAAGGGCATGGAGCATTGTGATTACAGGGGTTTTGGAGCATTGTGAAGACAAGGGTCATGGAGCCTTGTGATGCCAAGGCCGTGGAACTTTGTGATGGCACGGGTCATGGAGCATTGTTATGACAGAGATAATGGAGCATTGTGATGAGAAGGGCATTGAGCATTGGTCTGAAATGTTTCATGTATTATTGTGATGAGAATGGGCATGGAGCATTGTGATGACAAGGGCCCGGAACACTGTGATACATGGGTCATGGAGGATTGTAATGACAAAGGCATGGAGCATTGTGATGGGAAGGGCATCGAGCATTGTGATGAAAAGTGTCATGGTGCTTTGTGATGACAAGGGCATGGAGCCATGTGATGAGAGGGTTCATGGAGCATTGTGATGACAATGACATGGAGCATTGTGATGCCAAGGGCCATGGAGCTTTGTGATGACAATGGTCATGGAGCATTTTGATGACAAGGGTGTGGTGCATTGTGATGAGAAGGGCAGGGAGCATTTTGATGACAGGGTCATGCAGCAATTTGATGAAAAATGTAATGGAACATTTTGATGAGAGGGGTTATAGAACATTGTGATGCCAGGGGTCATGGATCTTTGGGATGAAAAGGGTCATGGAGCATTTTGATGACAGGGGTTATGGAACATTGTGATGTCAGGGGTCATGGAACATTGTGCAGATAAGGGGATGTAGCATTGTGATGACAGGGGTCAAGGAACATTGTGATAACAGGGGTGAGGGAGGATTGTGATGACTAGTGGTGGAACATTGTGATATCTCATGTGAGAGAGCATTTGGATGAGAAGATCATGGAGCATTGTGATTACAAGGTTTATGGAGCATAGCGATGACAAGGTTGTGGATCATTGTGATGAAAAGTGCATGGCACACTGTGATGACAATGGTCATGGAGCATTGTTCTGACAAAGGCATGGAACATTGTGATGACAAGGGTCACGGAGCATTGTGATGAAATGTTCATGGAGCATTGTGGTTAAAATGGTCACAGAGCCTTGTGATGACGCGGGCATGGACTGTTGTGATTACAAACGTTATGAAGCATTGTGATGACTGGAGTCACGGGGCATTGTGATGACAGGGGTCATGGAGCATTGTGATGACAAGGGCATGGAGCACTGTGATTACAGGGGCATGGAGCATTGGTCTGACAAGTTTCATAGATGATTGTGATGACAGTGGACATGGTGCATTGTGATGACAAGGGCATGGAGCATTGTGATGAGAAAAACATGGAGCCTTGTGATGACAAGTTTCATGGAGCATACTGATGAAAACGGGCATGGAGCATTCTGATTACACGGGTCTTGGAACATTGTGATAACAAGGGCATGGAGCATTGTGATGACAAGGGCATGGAGCATTGTGATGACAAAGGCATGGAGTATTGTGAAGACAGGTGTCGGGGAGCATTGTGATGACATATGTCATGGTCCATTTCTATGACAATGGCATGGAGCATTGTGATGCCAAATGTAATGGAGGATTGTAATGACAAATATAATGGAGCATTATGATGACAAGGGCCAATGAGAATTTTCATGACAATGTCGTGAAGCATTGTGATGACAAGGTCCTGGAGCATTGTGATGAGAAAACCATGGAGCCTTGTGATGACAAGTCTCATGGAGCATACTGATGAAAAGGGGCATGGAGCATGCTGATTACAGGGGTCTTGGAACATTGTGATAACAAGGGCATGGAGCATTGTGATGACAAGGGCATGGAACATTGGTCTAAAAAGTTTCATGGATTATTGTGATGACAGTTGGAATTGTGCATTGTGATGACAATGGCATGGAGCATTGTGATGACCAGGTCATGCAGTATTGTGAAAAGAGGTGTCACGGAGCCCTGTGATGACATATGTATTGGCCCATTGTGATGGCAATGTCATGGAGCATTGTGATGTCAAGTGTCATGGAGGATTCTGATGACAAAGGTAAAGTAGCATTGTGATGACAATGGCTTGGAGCATAGTGATGACAAGGTCCAGGGAGCATTGTGCTGACAAGTGCTTGGAGAATTGTGATGACAAGGGTCATGGAGCATTCTGATGAAAAGCTTCTGGAGTATTTTGATGACAATGGCATGGAGCATTGTGATGAAAACGGCATGGGGCTTTGTGATGAAAAATGCATGCAGCATTTTCGTGACAGTGTTCAAGGAGCATTCTGACGACAAGTGTCATGGAACATTGTGATGACAAGTGTATTGAGAATTGTGATGACAAAGTCATGGAGCATTGTGATGAAAAGGGCATGGAGTATTGTGATGACAGGCATCATGGAGCGTTGTGATGACAAGTGTTATGGAACATTGTGATCACAAATATTTGGAGCATTGCGATGACAGAGGTCATGGATCATTTTGATTTCAAGGAGCATGTAGCATTGTGATGACAAGGGCATGAAGCAATGTATCCCAATGTTCATGGAGGATAGTGATGACAATGGTAATGGAGTATTGTGATGACAAGTGCATAGAGTATTGTAATGAGAAGGTCATGTAGCATTTTGATGACAAAGGCATGGAACATTGTGATGACAGGTGTCATGGAGCACTGTGATAAGAAGCGTCACGGAGCATTGTGAATACAGGGGTCATGGAGCATTGGGATGACAAGGGCATGGATCATTGTGATGACAAGTGTCATGGAGTGTTGTGAGCACCACGTCATGCAGTATTGTGAAGACAGGTGTCAGGGAGCATTGTGATGAGATATGTAATGGCCCATTGTGATGACAATGGCATAGCGCATTGTGATGCCAAGTGTCATGGAGGATTCTGATGACAAAGGTAATGGAGCATTTTGATGACAATGGCTTGGAGCATTGTGATGAAAAGTTTCAGGGAGCATTGTGCTCACAAGTGCATGGAGAATTGTGATGACAAGGGTCATGGAGCCTTGTGATGACAAGGCCGTGGAACATTGTGTGGGCAGGTGTCATGGAGCATTGTTATGACAGAGGTTATGGAACATTGTGATGAGAAGGGCATTGAGCATTGGTCTGAAAGGTTTCATGGATTTTTGTGATGAGATTGGGCATATAGCACTGTGATAACAAGGGCACGGAACACTGTGATACATGGTTCATGGAGGATTGTAATGACAAGGGCACGGAGCATTGTGATGAGAAGGGCATCGAGCATTGTGATGACAAGTGTCATGGAGCTTTGTGATTACAAGGGCATGGAGCAATGTGATGAGAGTGTTCATGGAGCTTTGTGATGACAATGACATGGAGCATTGTGATGCCAATGATCATGGAGATTTGTGATGACAAATAACAGGGAGCATTTCGATGACAATGGTGTGGTGCATTGTGATGAGAAGGGCAGGGAACATTTTGATCACAGGGTCATGCAGCAATTTGATGAAAATGTAATGGAATATTTTGAGGGCAGGGGTTATAGAACATTGTGCTGCCAGGGATCATTTAGCTTTGGGATGAAAAGGGTCATGGTGCATTTTGATGACAGAGGTTATGGAACATTGTGATGTCAGGGGTCATGGAACATTGTGATGATAAGGGTATGTAGCACTGCGATGACAGGTGTCATGGAACATTATGATTACAGGGGTGAGGGGTATTGTGATTACTAGTGATGGAACATTGTGATATGACTGGTGAGAGAGCATTTGGATGAGAAGTGCATGGAGCATTGTGATTACAAGGTTTATGGAGCATAGCGATGACAAGCTTGTGGACCGATGTGATGAAAAGCACGTGGCACATTGTGATGGCAAGGGTCATGGAGCATTGTTCTGACAAAGGCATGGAGCATTGTGATGACAAAGGTCACGGAGCATTGTGATGAAAAGTTCAAGGAGCATTGTGGTTACAAAGGTAACAGAGCCTTGTGATGACACGGGCAAGGACAGTTTTGATGACAAACGTTATGAAGCATTGTGATGACTGGATTCACGGAGCATTGTGATGATAGGGGTCATGGAGCATTGTGAGGACAAGGGCATGAAGCATTGTGGTGACAGGGGCATGGAGTATTGGTCTGACAATTTTCATAGATTATTGTGATGACAGTGGACATGGTGCATTGTAATGACAAGTGTATGAATCATGGAGATGAGAAGGTCATGGAGTATTGTGAAGACAGGTGTCAGGGAGCATTGTGATGACATATGTCATGGTCCATTGCGATGATAATGGCATGGAGCATTGTGATGCTAAATGAAATGGAGGATTGTGATGACAAATAAAATGGAGCATTGTGATGACAAGGGCTTGGAGCAATATGATGACAAGGGCTATTGAGAATTTTCATCACAATGTTGTGAAGCATTGTGATGAATGGATTCATGGAGCATTGTGATGACAAGGGCATGGAGCATTGGTCTAATATGTTTCATGGATTATTGCGATGACAGTTGGAATGGTGCAGTGTGATGACAAAGGCATGGAGCATGGTGAGGACCACGTCATGCAGTATTGTGAAGACAGGTGTCAGGGAGCATTGTGATGAGATATGTATTGGCCCATTGTGATGACAATGGCATAGCGCATTGTGATGCCAAGTGTCATGGAGGATTCTGATGACAAAGGTAATGGAGCATTGTGATGACAATGGCTTGGAGCATTGTGATGAAAGGGGTCAGGAAGCATTGTGCTGACAAGTGCATGGAGAATTGTGATGAGAAGGGTCATGGAACATTCTGATGACAAGTTCTGGAGTATTTTGATGACAATGGCATGGAGCATTGTGATAAAAACGGCATGGGGCATTGTGATGAAAAAGGCATGGAGCCTTTTCGTGACAGGTTTCAAGGAGCATTCTGACGACAAGATTCAGGAAGCACTGTAATGACAAGTGTATTTAGAATTGTGATGACAATGGTCATGGAGCATTGTGATGAAAAGGCCATGGAATATTGTGATGACAGGCATCATGGAGCGTTGTGATGACAAGTTTTATGGAACATTGAGATTACAAGTGTTTGGAGCATTGTGATGACAGAGGTCATGGATCATTTTGATTTCAAGGAGCATGGAGCACTGTGATGACAAGGGCATGAAGCAATGTATCCCAAGGTTCATGGAGGATTGTGATGACAATGGAAATGGAGTACTGTGATGACAAGCACATAGAGCATTGTAAGGACAAGGTCATGTAGCATTTGCTGACAAAGGCATGGAGCATTGTGATGACAGGTGTCATGGAGCACTGTGATGACAAGCGTCACGGATCTTTGTGAACACAGGGGTCATGGAGCATTGGGATGACAAGGGCATGGTTCAATGTGATGACAAGTGTCATGGAGCATTGGGCTGAAAATGTTCATGGAGTATTGTGATGACAGGGGTCATGGAGCACTGTGATGACTAGGGAATGGAGCATTTTGATGCCAAGAGTTCCGGATCATTGTGTGGTCAGGTGTCATGGAGTGTTGTGATGACAGTGGTCATGGAGCACTGTGATGATATTGGCCATGGAGCATTGTGATGAGAAGGTTGTGGAGCATTGTGATTACAGGTGTCTTGATGCATTGTGATGAAATGGGCATGTATCATTGTGATGAAAAAGGCATTGAGCCTTGTCATGACAGGGTTCAAGAAGCATACTGACGACAAATGTCAGGGAGCATTGTGATGACAAGTGTATTGAGCATTTGATGACAAAGGTCATGGAGCACTGTGATGAGAAGACCATGGATAATTGTGATGATGTGCATCATGGGGTGTTGAGATGATAAGTCTTATGGAACATTGTGATCACAAAGGTTTGGAGCATTATGATTACAGAGGTCATGGAGAATTTAGATTTCATTTTGATGACAATAGCCTGAAACATTATGATGATGGGCATGGTGTATTGTGATGACAGGGTTCATGGAGCATTGAGATGCAAAGGGGCATGGAACATTGTGATTACCGGGGTCTTGGAGCATTGTGATTACAAGGGCATGGAGCATTGTGATGAGAAGGCCATGGAACATTCTGAAGACATGCGTCATGGAGCACTGTGATGACAAGGGCATGGAGCATTGTGATTAGAGGGGTCTTGGAGCATTGTGATGACAAGTGTCATGGAGCCTTGTGATGACATGCCGTTGAATAATGTGATGGTATGTGTCATGGAGCATTGTTATGACAGAGGTAATGGAGCATTGTGATGAGAAGGGCATTGAGCTTTGGTCTAAAATATTTCATGGATTATTGTGATGAGAGTGGGCATGGAGCATTGGGATGACAAGGGCACGGAACACTGTGATGCATGTTTCATGGAGGATTGTAATGACAAGGGCATGGAGCACTGTGATGAGAAGGGCATCGAGCATTGTGATGACATGTGTCATTGAGCTTTGTGATGACAAGGGCATGGAGCAATGTGATGAGAGTGTTCATGGAGCATTGTGATGACAATGACACGGAGCATTGTGATGCCAATTGTCATGGAGATTTGTGATGACAAATAACAGGGAGCATTTCGATGACAATGGTGTGGTGCATTGTGATGAGAAGGGAAAGGAGCATTTTGATGACAGGGTCATGCAGCAATTTGATGAAAATGTAATGGAATATTTTGAGGGCAGGGGGTGTAGAACATTGTGATGTCAGGGGTTATGGAGCTTTGGGATGAAAAGGGTCATGGTGCATTTTGATGACAGGGGTTATGGAACATTGTGATGTCAAGGGTCATGGAATATTGTGATGATAACTGTATGTAGCACTGTGATGACAGGGGTCATGGAATATTATGATTACAGGGGTGAGGGGTATTGTGATGACTAGTGATGGATCATTGTGATATCTCTGGTGAGAGAGCATTTGGATGAGAAGTGCATGGAGCATTGTGATTACAAAGTTTATGGAGCATAGTGATTACAAGGTTGTGGACCAATGTGATGAAAAGCACGTGGCACATTGTGATGACAAGGGTCATGGAGCATTGTTCTGACAAAGGCATGGAGCATTGTGATGACAAGGGTCATGGAGCGTTGTGATGAAAAGTTCAAGGAGCATTGTGGTTACAAAGGTCACAGAGCCTTGTGATGACACGGGCATGGACCGTTTTGATGACAAACGTTATGAAGCATTGTGATGACTGGATTCACGGAGCATTGTGATGATAGGGGTCATGGAGCATTGTGAGGAAAAGGGCATGAAGCATTGTGGTGACAGGGGCATGGAGCATTGGTCTGACAAGTTTCAAAGATTATTGTGATGACAGCGGACATGGTGCATTGTAATGACAAGTGTATGGATCATGGTGATGAGAAGGTCATGGAGTATTGTGAAGACAGTTGTCAGGGAGCATTGTGATGACATATGTCATGGTCCATTGCGATGATAATGGCATGGAGCATTGTGATGCTAAATGTAATGGAGGATTGTGATGACAAATAAAATGGAGCATTGTGATGACTAGGGCTTGGAGCAATATGATGACAAGGGCTATTGAGAATTTTCTTCACAAAGTTGTGAAGCATTGTGATGACAAGGTCCTGGAGCATTGTGATGAGAAATCCATGGAGCCTTGTGATGACAAGTCTCATATAGCATACTGATGAAAAGGGGCATGGACCACTGTGATTACAGGGGTCTTGGAACATTGTGATGACAAGGGCATGGAGCATTGTGAAGAGAAGGCCAAAGAGCATTCTGAGGACATGCGTCATTGAGCTTTGTGATGACCAGCGCATGGAGCATTGTGATTACAGGGGTCTTGTAGCAGTGTGATGAAAAGGGCATGGAACATTGTGATGAAAAATGCATGGAGCCTTGTCATGACAGGGTTCAAGGAGCATACAGACAACAAGTGTCATGGAGCATATTGATGACAAGTGTATTGAGCATTGTGATGACAAAGGTCATGGGGCACTGTGATGAGAAGGCCATGCAGCATTCTGATGACATGTGTCATGGAGCTTAGTGATGACAAGGGCATGGAGCAATGTGATGCCAATGGTCATGGAGGATTCTGATGAAAAATGTAATGGTGCATTGTGATGACAATGGCTTGGAGCATTGAGATGACAAGGGTCAGGGAGCATTTTGATGACGGTGGTTACGGAACATTGTGATGTCAGGGGTCATCGAACATTGTGATGATAAGTGCATGTAGCACTGTGATGACAGGAGTCATGGAACATTGTGATGAGAGGGGTGAGGGAGTATTGTGGCGAATAGTGAAGTAACATTGTGATATCAGTGGTGAGAGAGCATTTTGATGAGAAGTTCATGGAGCATTGTGATGACAATGTTTATAGAGCATTGTGATGACAAGATTGTGGAGCACTGTGATGACAAGTGCATGGTTCATTGTGATGACATGTGTCATGGAGCATTGTGCTGACAAGCGCATGGAGCATTGTGATGACAAGGGTCATGGAGCATTGTGCTGAGAAAGGCATAGAGCATTGTGTTGACAAGGGTCAAAGAGAATTGCGATGAAAAGTTCATGTAGCATTGTGGTTAAAAAGGTCACAGAGACTCTTGATTACGAGTGCATGGACCATTGTGATGACAAAGGTCATGAAGCACTGTGATGACTGGAGTCACGGAGCCCTGTGATGACAGGGGTCATGGAGCATTGTGATAACAAGGGGCATGGAGCATTGTGATGACAAGGGCATGGATCATTGGTCTCATAAATTTCATATATTATTGTGATGACTGTTGGAATAGTGCATTGTGGTGAAAAGGGCATGGAGCATTGTGATGACAAGTGTCATGGAGGATTCTGATGACAAATGTAATGGTGCATTGTGATGACAATGGCTTGGAGCATTGAGATGACAAGGGTCAGGGAGCATTGTGCTGACAAGTGCATGGAGAATTGTGATGAGAAAGGTCATGGAGCATTGTGATGACAAGCTTGTGGAGTATTTTGAAGACAGTGGCGTGGAACATTGTGATGAAAACGGCATGGGGCATTTTGATGAAAAAGGCATGGAGCCTTTTCGTGACAGGGTTCAAGGAGCATTCTGAAGACAAGTGTCAGGGAGCATTGTGATGACAAGTGTATTGAGAATTGTGATGACAAAGGTCATGGAGCCTTGTGATGAAAAGGGCATGGAGTATTGTAATGACAGGCATCATGGAGCGTTGTGATGACAAGTGTTATGGAACATTTTGATCACAAGTGTTTGGAGCATTGTGATGACAGAGGTCATGGATCATTTTGATTTCAAGGAGCATGGAGCATTGTGATTACAAGGGCATGAAGCAATGTGATCCCAAGGTTCATGGAGGATTGTGATGACAATGGTAGTGGAGTATTGTGATGACAAGCGCATAGAGCATTGTAATGACAAGGTCATGAAGCATTTTGCTGACAAAGTCATGGAGCACTGTGATGACAGGTGTCATGGAGCACTGTGATGACAAGCGTCACGGAGCATTGTGAATACAGGGGTCATGGAACATTGTGATGATAAGGGCATGGATGATTTTGATGACAAGGTTCATGGAGCATTGGGCTGAAAATATTCATGGAGTATTGTGATTACAGGGGTCTTGGAGCATTGTGATGACAGGAGTCCCGGATCATTGTGTTGTCAGGTGTCATGGAGTGTTGTGATGACAGTGGTCATGGAGCATTGTGATGATATTGGTCATGGAGCATTGTGATGAGAAGATCAAGGAGCATTGGGCTGAAAACGTTCATCGAGTATTGTGATGACAGTGGCCATGGTGGCTTGTGATGACAAGGTATTGGAGCATTGTGATGAGAAGACCATGGAGACTTGTGATGACATGTCTCATGGAATATTCTGATGAAAAGGGGCATGGTGCATTGTGATTACAGGAGTCTTGGGGCATTGTGATGACATGGGCTTGGAGCATTGGGATGAGATGGCCATGGAAAGTTCTGATGACATGCATCATGGAGCTTTGTGATGACAAGGGCATGGAGCATTGTGATGAAAAAGGCATGGAGCCTTGTCATGACATGGTTCAAGAAGCATACTGAGGACAAGTGTCAGGGAGCATTGTGATGACAAGTGTATTTAGCATTGTGATGAAAAAGGTCATGGAGCATTGTGATGAGAAGACCATGTATAATTGTGATGACGAGCGTCATGGGACGTTGTGATGATAAGTGTTATGGAACATTTTGATCACACGGATTTGGAGCATTGTGATGACAGAGATCATGGAGAATTTTGATTTCATTGTGATGACAATAGCATGAAGCATTTTGATGATGGGCATGGTGCATTGTGATGACCGGGTTCATGGAACATTGAGATGAAAAGGGGCATGGAGCATTGTGATTACAGGGGTCTTGGAGCATTGTGATTAGAAGGGTCATGGAGCCTTGTGATGACAAGGCCATGGAACATCGTGATGGCAGGGGTCATGGAGCATTGTTATGACAGGGTTAATGGAGAACTGTGATGTCAAGGCATGGAACATTGTGATTACAAGGTCATGGATTATTGTGAAGACAGGTGTCAGGGAGCATTGTGATGGCATATTTCATGTTCCATTGTGATGACAATGGCATGGAGCATTGTGATGCCGAGTGTTATGGTGGATTGTGATGACAAAGGTAATGGAGCATTGTGATGACAAGGGCTTGGAGCAATGAGATGAGAGCGTTCATGGAGCATTGTGATGACAATGACATTGAGCATTTTGATGAAAATTTCATGGAGCATTGTGGTGACAAATTTCACAGAGCCTTGTGATGATGAGGGCATTGACTTTTGTGGTGACACAGGTCATGGAGTCTTGTGATGACGGGACACACGGAGCATTGTGATGACTGGGGTCATGTAGCATTGTGATGACAGGAGCATGGAGCATTGGTCTGACAAGTTTCATGGATAATTGTGTTGACAGTGGGCATGGCACATTGTGATGACAAGGGCATGGAGCATTGTGATGACAAGGTCATGGATTATTGTGAAGACAGGTTTCAGGGAGCATTGTGATGGCATATTTCATGTTCCATTGTGATGAGAATGGCATGGAGCATTGTGATGCCGAGTGTTATGGAGGATTGTGATGACAAAGGTAATGGAGCATTGTGATGACAAGGGCTTGGAGCATTGTGATGACAAGGGCATGGAGCATTTTGATGACAACGGCCTTTGAGAATTTTGATGAAAAGGTCGTGAAGCATTGTGATGAAAGAGGCATGGAGCTTGCTATGACAGGTGTCATGGGACATTGCGATGACAAGTGCATGGAGAATTGTGATGACAAGAGCATGTAACATGGGGATGAGAACTGTCATGGAGCATTGTGATGACAAGGACCTGGAGACTTGTGATGAAAAGGGACATGGAGCATTGTGATGACCAGGGCATGGAGCATTGTTATGGCAAGACCGTGGAGTACTGTGATGAGAAGACCATGGATAATTCTGGTGACGAGCATCATGGAGCACTGTAATGACAAGGGACATGGAGCATTGTGATGATAGGTCTCATGGAGCATTGTGATGACAGGGGTCATGGATCATTGTGATGACAAGGGTCATGGAGTATTCTGATGACAAGCTTGTGCAGTATTGTGATGACAAAGCATTTAACACTGTGATGGGAAGTGTCATGGAACATAGTGATGCCAAGAACGTGGAGAATTGTGATGAAAGGGAACATAAAGCATTGTGATGACCAGGGCATGGAGCATTGTGATGGCAAGACCGTGGAGCACTGTGATGAGAAGACCATGGATAATTGTGATGACGAGCGTCATGGAGCGCTCTAATGACAAGCGGCATGGAGCATTGTGTTTACAGGGGTCTTAGAGCATTGTGATGACAAGGGCATGGAGCATTGTGAAGAGAAGGCCATGGAGCATTCTGATGAATGCATCATGGAGCACTGTGATAACAAGTGCATGGAGCATTGTGATTACAGGGGTCTTTGAGCATTGTGATGAAAAGGGCATAGATCATTGTAATGAAAAAGGCATGGAACACTGTAATGACAGTGTTCAAGGAGCATACTGACGACAAGTGTCAGGGAGCACTGTGATGAAAAAGGTTATGGAACATAGTGATGAGAAGACCATGGATAATTGTGTTTATGAGCATCATGGGGTGTTGTGATGAGAAGTGTTATGGAACATTGTGATCCCAACGGTTTGGAGCATTGTGATGACAGAGGTCATGGAGCATTTTGATTTCATTGTGAGGAAAATAGCGTGAAGCATTATGATAATGGGCATGGTGCATTGTGATGATAGGATTCATGGATCTTTGAGATGAAAAGGGTCATGGAGCATTGTGATAAAAAGTGTCTTGGAGCATTGTGATGAGAAATCCATGGAACATTCTAATGACATGCGTCATGGAGCTTTGTGATGACAAGGGCATGGAGCATTGTGATTACAGTGGTCTTGGAACATTGTGATGACAAGTGTCATGGAGCCTTGTGAATGACAAGGCCGTGGAACTTTGTGATGAGAGGGGTCATGGAACATTGTTATGAAAGGTGTAATGGAGCATTGTGATGAGAAGGACAGGAAGCATTGGTGTGAAATGTTTCATGGATTATTGTGATGAGAGTGGACATGGAGCATTGTGATGACAAGAGCACGGAACACTGTGATACAATGGTCATAGTGGAATGTAATGACAAGGGCATGGAGCATAGTGATGAGAAGGGCATCGAGCATTGTGAAGACATGTGTCATGGAGCTTTGTGATGACAAGGGCATGGAGAAATGTGATGAGAAGGTTCATGGAGCATTGTGATGACAATGACATGGAGCACTGTGATGTCAAGGGTCAAGGAGATTTGTGATGACAAAAGTCACGGAGCATTTTGATGACAAGGGCGTGGTGCATTGTGATGAGAAGGCCAGGGAGCATTTTGATGACAGGGTCATGCAGCAATTTGATGAAAATTGTAATGGAATATTTTGATGACAGGGGTTATAGAACATTGGGATGTCAGGGGTCATGGAGCTTTAGGATAAAAAGTGTCATGGAGCATTTTGATGACAGGGGTTGTGGAACATTGTGATGTCAGGTGTCATGGAACATTGTGATGATAAGGGGATGTAGCATTGTGATGACAGGGGTCATGAAACATTGTGATTACCGGGGTCTTGGAGCATTGTGATGAGAAGGGTCATGGAGCCTTGTGATGACAAGGCCATGGAACACCGTGATGGCAGGGGTCATGGAGCATAGTTATGACAGGGGTAATGGAACATTGTGATGGCAATGGCATGGAGGATTGTGATGAGAAGGCCATGGAGCATTCTGATGACATGTGTCATGAAGCTTTGTGATGACAACGGCATGGATCAATGTGATGAATGCGATCATGGAGCATTGTGATGAAAATGACATGGAGCATTGTGATGCCAAGGGTCATGGATCTTTGTGATGACAAAGGTCATGGAGGATTTTGATGACAAGGGTGTTGTGCATTGTGATGAGAAGGGCAGGGAGCATTGTGATGACAGGGTCATGGAGCAATTGGATGAAATGTGTCATGGAACATTTTGATGACAGGGGTTATTGAACATTGTGATGCCAGGGGTCATGGAGCATTTTGATGAAAAGATTTTGGGAGCATTTTGATGACAGGAGTTATGGAACATTGTGATGTCAGGGGTCATCGAACATTGTGATGATATGTGCATGTATAATTGTGATGACAGGAGTCATGGATCATTGTGATGACAGGGGTGAGGGAGTATTGTGACGAATAGTGATGTCACATTGTGATATCTGTGGTGAGAGAGCATTTTGATGAGAAGTGCATGGAGCATTGTGATGACAAAGTTTATGGATCATTGTGAAGACAAGATTGTGGAGCACTGTGATGACAAGTGCATGGTGCATTGTGATGACATGTGTCATGGAGCATCGTGCTGACAAGCACATGGAGCATTGTGATGGCAAGGGTCATGGAGCATTGTGCTGAGAAAGGCATAGAGAATTGTGATGACAAGGATCAAAGAGCATTGTGATGAAATGTTCATGGAGCATTGTGATGACAAGGGTCATGGAGCATTGTGATGACAAGGGCATGGAGCATAGGTCTAATAAGTTTCAAGGATTATTGCGATGACTGTTGGTATGGTGCATTGTGGTGACAAGGGCATGGAGCATTGTGATAGCCATGTCATGCAGTATTGTGAAGACTGGTGTCAGGGAGCCTTGTGTTGACATATGTAATGGCCCATTGTGATGACAATGGCCTGGAGCATTGTCATGCCAATTGTCATGGAGGATTCTGATGACAAAGGTAATGGAGCATTGTGATGACAATGGCTTGGAGCATTGAGATGACAAGGGTCAGGGAGCATTGTGCTGACAAATGCATGGAGAATTGTGATGACAAGTGTCATGGAGCATTCTCATGACAAGCTTGTGGAGTATTTTGATGACAGTGGCTTGGAGCACTGTGATGAAAACGGCATGGGGCATTGTGTTGAAAAAGGCATGGAGGCTTTTCGTGACAAGGTTCAAGGAGCATTTTGACAAGTGTCAGGGAGCATTGTGATGACAAGTGTATTGAGAATTTTGATGACAAAAGTCATGGAGCATTGTGATGAAAAGTGCATGGGGTATTGTGATGACAGGCATCATGGAGCGTTGTGATGACAAGTGTTATGGAACATTTTGATCACAAGGGTTTGGAGCATTGTGATGACAGAGGTCATGGATCATTTTGATTTCAAGGAGCATGGAGCATTGTGATGACAAGCGCATGAAGCAATGTGATCCCAAGGTTCATGGAGGATTGTGATGACAATGGTAATGGAGTATTGTGATGACAAGCGCATAGAGCATTGTAATGACAAGGTCATGTAGCATTTTGCTGACAAAGTCATGGAGCATGGTGATGACAGGTGTCATGGAGCACTGTGATGACAAGCGTCAGGGAGCATTGTGAATACAGGGGTCATGGAGCATTGGGATGACAAGGGCATGGATCATTGTGATGACAAGGTTCATGGAGCATTGGGCTGAAAATGTTCATGGAATATTGTGATGAGAGGGGTCATGGAGCATTGTGATGACAGAGGTCATAGAGAATTTTGATTTCATTGTGCTGACAATAGCCAGAAGCATTATGATGATGGACATGGTGCACTGAGATGACAGGGTTCATGGACCATTGATATGAAAAGGGGCATGTAGCACTGTGATTACAGGGGTCTGGGAGCATTGTGATGAAATGGGCATAGAGCATTTTGATGAGAAGGCCATGGAACATTCTGAGGACATGTGTCATTGAGCTTTGTGATGACAAGGGCATGGAGCATTTTGATGACAAGGGTCATGGTGCCTTGTGATGGCAAGGCTATGGAACATTTTGATGGCAGGGGTCATGGAACATTGCTATGACAGGTGTAATGGAGCATTTTGATGTGAAGGGCATGGAACTTTGTGATTACAAAGTTTATGGAGCATTGCCATGACAATTTTGTGGACCGTTGGGGTGAGAAGCGTGTGGCACGTTGTGATGATAAGGGACATGGAGTATTTTTCGGACAAATGCATGGAGCATTGTGATGACAAGGGTCACAGAGCATTGTGATGAAAATTTCATGGACCATTGTGGTTACAAATGTAACAGAGCCCTGTGATGACGCAGGCATCGACCATTGTGATGACAAATGTTATGAAGAATTGTGATGACTGGAGTCAAAGAGCATTGTGATGACAGGGGTCATAGAGCATTGTGATTAAAAGGGCAAGGAGCATTGTGCTGAGAAAGGCATATAGCATTGTGATGACAAGGGGCAAAGAGCATTGTGTTGAAATGTTCATGGAGCATTGTGGTTAAAAAGGTCACAGAGACTGTTGATGATGAGGGTATGGACCATTTTGATGACAAAGGTCATGGAGCATTGTGATGACTGGAGTCACGGAGCATTGTGATGACAGGGGTCATGGAGCATTGTGATATCAAGGGCCTGGAGCATTGTGATGACAAGGGCATGGAGCATTGGTCTAATATGTTTCATGGATTATTGCGATGACAGTTGGAATGGCATACTGTGATGACAAGGGCATGGAGCATTGTGATGACCATGTCTTGCAGTATTGTGAAGACAGGTGTCAGGGTGCATCGTGATGACATATGTAATGGCCCATTGTGATGACAATGGCATGGAGCATTGTGATGTCAAGTGTCATGGAGGATTCTGATGACAAAGGTAATGGAGCATTGTGACGACAATGGCTTGGAGCACTGTGATGACAAGTGTCAGGGAGAATTGTGCTGACAAGTGCATGGAGAATTGTGATGACAACGGTCATGGAGCGTTCTGATGACAAGATTGTAGAGTATTTTGATGACAATGGCATGGAGCATTGTGATGATAACGGCATGGGGCTTTGTGATGAAAAAGGCATGGAGCCTTTTCATGACAGCGTTCAAGGAACATTCTGATGACAAGTGTCAGGGAGCATTGTGATGACAAGTGTATTGAGAATTGTGATGACAATGATCATGGAGCATTGTGATGAAAATGGCATGGAGTATTGTGATGACAGTCATCATGGAGAGTTGTGATCACAAGTGTTATGGAACATTGTGATCACAGGGGTTTGGAGCATTGTGATGACAGAGGTCATGCATCATTTTGATTTCAAGGAGCATGGAGCACTGTGATGACAAGGGCATGAAGCAATGTGACCAAAATATTCATGGAGGATTGTGATGACAATGGTAATGGAGTATTGTGATGACAAGCGCATAGAGCATTGTAATGACAAGGTCATGAAGCATTTTGCTGACAAAGGCATGGAGCATTGTGATGACAGGTGTCATGGAGCACTGTGATGACAAGCATAATGGAGCATTGTGAATACAGGGGTTATGGAGCATTGGGATGACAAGGGCATGGATCATTGTGATGACAACTGTCATGGAGCAGTGGTCTGAAAATGTTCATGGATTATTGTGATGACAGGGGTCATGGAGCATTGTGATGACTACGGAATGGAGCATTGTGATGACAAGAGTCCCGGATCATTGTGTTGTCAGGTGTTATGGATGGTTGTGATGACAGTGGTCATGGAGCATTGTGATGATATTGGTCATAGAGCATTGTGATGAGAAGTTAATGGAGCCTTGGGCTGAAAATGTTCATGGAGTATTGTGATGACAGTGGTCATGGAGCATTGTGATGACAAGGGAATGAAGCATGGTGATGACAATGTCCTGTAGCATTGTGATGAGATGACCATGGAGACTTGTGGTGACAAGTCTCATGGAGCATTCTGATGAAAAAGGGCATGGAGCACTGTGATTACATGGGTCTTGGACCATTGTGATGACAAGGGTCACGGAGCCTTGTCATGACAAGCCCGTGGAACATTGTGATGGCAGGGGTAATGGAGCATTGTTATGACAGAGGTAATGGAGCATTGTGATGATAACGGCAAGGAGCATTGTGATGACCAGGTCATGCAGTATTGTGAAAAGAGGTGTCAGGGAGCATTGTGATGACATATGTAATGGCCCATTGTGATGACAATGGCATGGAGCATTGTGATGCCAAGTGTCATGGAGGATTCTGATGACAAAGGTAATGGAGCATTGTGATGACAATGGCTTGGAGCATAGTGATGACAATGGTCAGGGAGCATTGTGCTGACAAGTGCAAGGAGAATTGTGATGACAAGGGTCATGGAACATTCTGATGACAAGCTTGTGGAGTATTTTGATGACAATGGCATGGAGCATTGTGATGAAAACGGCATGGGGCTTTGTGATGAAAAAGGCATGGAGCCTTTTCGTGACAGGTTTCAAGGAGCATTCTGACGACAAGTGTCAGGGAACATTGTGATGACAAGTGTATTGAGAATTGTGATGACAAGGGTAATGGAGCATTCTGATGACAAGCTTGTGGGGTATTTTGATGACAATGGCATGGAGCATTGTGATGAAAACGGCCAGGGGCTTTGTGATGAAAAAGACATGGAGCCTTTTCGTGACAGGGTTCAAGGAGCATTCTGACGACAAGTGTCAGGGAACATTGTGATGACAAGTGTATTGAGAATTGTGATGACAAAGCTCAAGGAGCATTGTGATGAAAAGACCATCGAGTATTGTGATGATAGGCATCATAGAGCATTGTGATGACAAGTGTTATGGAACATTGTGATCACAAGGGTTTGGAGCATTGCGATGACAGAGGTCATGGATCATTTTGATTTCAAGGAGCATGGAGTATTGTGATGACAAGGGCATGAAGCAATGTGATCCCAAGGTTCATGGAGGATAGTGATGACAATGGTAATGGAGTATTGTGATGTCAAGCACATAGAGCATTGTAATGACAAGGTCATGTAGCATTTTCCTGAAAAAGGCATAGAGGATTGTGATGACTGGTTTCATGGAGCACTGTGATGACAAGCATCACGGAGCATAGTGAATACAGTGGTCATGGAGCATTGGGATGACAAGGGCATGGATCATTGTGATGACAGTTGTAATGGAGCACTGTGATGACAAGCATCACGGAGCATTGTGAATACAGGGGTCATGGAGCATTGGGATGACATACGGCATGGTCCATTGAGATGACAATGGCAGGGAGCATTGTGATGCCAAATGCAAAGGAGGACTGTGATGACAAATATAATGGAGCATTGTGATGAATAGGGCTTGGAGCATTATGATGACAAAACCATGGAGCCATGTGATGACAAGTCTCATGGAGCATACTGATGAAATAGGGCATGCAGCATTGTGATTACAGGGGTCTTGGAACTTTGTGATGACAAGGGCATGGAGCATTGTGAGGAGAAGTCAAAGGAGCATTCTGTTGGCATGCATCATTGAGCTTTGTGATGACAAGGGCATGGAGCATCGTGATTACATGGGTCTTGGAGCATTGTGATGAAAAGGGCACGGATCATTGTGATGCAAAAGGCATGGAGCCTTGTCATGACAGGGTAAAAGGAGCATACAGACAACAAGTGTCAGGGAGCAGTTTGATGACAAGTGTATTGAGCATTGTGATGACGAAGGTCATGGAGCATTGTGATGAGAAGACCATGGATAATTTTGATGACGAGCGTCATGGGGGACTGTGATGACAAGTGTTATGGAATATTGTGATCACAAGGGTTTGGAGCATTGTTATGACAGAGGTCATGGAGCATTTTGATTTCATTGTTATGACAATAGCATGAAGCATTATGATGATGGGCATGGTGCATTGTGATTACAGGTTTCATGGAACATTGAGATGAAAAGTGGCATAGAGAATTGTGATTACAGTGTTCTTGGAGCATTGTGATGAGAAGGGTCATGGAGCCTTGTGATGACAAGGCCATGGAACATCGTGATGGCAGGGGTCATGGAGCATTGTTATGACTGGGATAATGGAGCATTGTGATGGCAAGGGCATGGAGCATTGTGATGAAAAGGTCATGGAGCATTCTGATGACATGTGTCATGGAGCTATGTGAAGTCAAGGGCATGGAGCAATGTGATGAGAGCGTTCATGGAGCATTGTGATGACAATGACATGGGACATTGTGATGCCAAGGGTCATGGATCTTTGTGATGACAATGGTCATGGAGCATTTTGATGGCAAGGGCGTTGTGCATAGTGATGAGGAGGGCAGGGAGCATTGTGATGACAGGGTCATGGAGCAATTTGATGAAAAGTGTCATGGAACATTTTGATGACAAGTGTTATGGAAAATTGTGATGTCATGGCTCATCGAACATTGTGATGATAAGTGCATGTAGCATTGTGATGACAGGAGTCATGGAACATTGTGATGACAGGGGTGAGGGAGTATTGTGACGAATAGTGATGTAACATTGTGATATCAGTGGTGAGAGAGGATTTTGATGAGAAGTGCATGGAGCATTGTGATGACAAGTTTTATGGAGCATTGTGATGACAAGATTGTGGAGCACTGTGATGACAAGCTCATGGTGCATTGTGATGACGTGTCGTGGAGCATCGTGCTGACAAGAGCATGGAGCATTGTGATGACAAGTATCATGGAGCATTGTGCTGAGAAAGGCATAGAGCATGGTGATGACAAGGGTCAAATAGCATTGTGATGAAAAGTTCATGGAGCATTGTGGTTAAAAACGTCACAGAGACTGTTGATGATGAGGGCATGGACCATTGTGATGACAAAGGTCAAGAAGCATTGTGATGACGGGAGTCAAAGAGCATTGTGATGACAGGGGTCATGGAGCATTGTAATAACAAGGGAATGGAGCATTGTGATGACAAGGATATGGAGCATTGGTCTAATAAGTTTCATGGATTATTGCGATGAGAGTTGGAATGGCACATTGTGATGACAAGGGCATGGAGCATTGTGATGACCAGGTCATGCAGTATTGTGAAGACAGTTGTCAGGGAGCATTGTGATGACATATATAATGGCCCATTGTGATGACAATGGCATGAAACATTGTGATGCCAAGTGTCATGGAGGATTCTGATGACAAAGTAATGGAGCATTGTGATGACAATGGCTTGGAGCATAGTGATGACAAGGGTCAGGTAGCTTTGTGCTGAGAACTGCATGGAGAATTATGATGACAAGGGTCATGGAGCATTCTGATGACAAGCTTCTGGAGTATTTTGATGACAATGACATGGAGCATTGTGATGAAAACGGCATGGGGCATTGTGATGAAAAAGTCATGGAGCCTTTCGTGACAGGGTTCAAGGAGCATTCTGACGACTAGTGTGAGGCAGCATTGTGATGACAAGTGTATTGAGAATTGTGATGACAAAGGTCATGGAGCATTGTGATGAAAAGGGCATGCAGTATTGTGATGACAGGCATCATGGAGTGTTGTGATGACAAGTGTTATGGAACATTGTGATCACAAGGGTTTGGATCATTGCGATGACAGAGGTCATGGATCATTTTGATTTCAAGGAGCATGGAGCATTGTGATGACAAGGGCATGAAGCAATGTGATCCCAAGTTTCATGGAGGATAGTGATGACAATGGTAATGGAGTATTGTGTTGACAAGCGCATAGAGCATTGTAATGAAAAGGTCATGTAGCATTTTGCTGACAAAGGCATGGAGCATCGTAATGACAGGTGTAATGGAGCACTGTAATGACAAGCGTCACGGAGCATTGTGAATACAGGGGTCATGGAGCATTGGGATGACAAGAGCATGGATCATTGTGATGACAGGGATCATGGAGCATTGTGATGACAGAGGTCATGGAGAATTTTGATTTCACTGTGTTGACAATAGCCGGAAGCATTATGATGATGGGCATGGTGCATTGTGATGACAGTGTTCATGGAGCATTGAGATGAAAAGGGGCATGGAGCACTGTGATTACAGGCGACTGGGAGCATTGTGATGACAAGGGAATGGAACATTTTGATGAGAAGGCCATGGAACATTCTGAGGACATGTGTCATTGAGCTTTGTGATGACAAGGGCATGGAGCATTTTGATGACAAGGGTCATGGTGCCTTGTGATGGCAAGGCTATGGAACATTTTGATGGCAGGGGTCATGGAACATTGCTATGACAGGTGTAATGGAGCATTTTGATGTGAAGGGCATGGAACTTTGTGATTACAAAGTTTATGGAGCATTGCCATGACAATTTTGTGGACCGTTGGGGTGAGAAGCGTGTGGCACGTTGTGATGATAAGGGACATGGAGTATTTTTCGGACAAATGCATGGAGCATTGTGATGACAAGGGTCACAGAGCATTGTGATGAAAATTTCATGGACCATTGTGGTTACAAATGTAACAGAGCCCTGTGATGACGCAGGCATCGACCATTGTGATGACAAATGTTATGAAGAATTGTGATGACTGGAGTCAAAGAGCATTGTGATGACAGGGGTCATAGAGCATTGTGATTAAAAGGGCAAGGAGCATTGTGCTGAGAAAGGCATATAGCATTGTGATGACAAGGGGCAAAGAGCATTGTGTTGAAATGTTCATGGAGCATTGTGGTTAAAAAGGTCACAGAGACTGTTGATGATGAGGGCATGGACCATTTTGATGACAAAGGTCATGGAGCATTGTGATGACTGGAGTCACGGAGCATTGTGATGACAGGGGTCATGGAGCATTGTGATATCAAGGGCCTGGAGCATTGTGATGACAAGGGCATGGAGCATTGGTCTAATATGTTTCATGGATTATTGCGATGACAGTTGGAATGGCATACTGTGATGACAAGGGCATGGAGCATTGTGATGACCATGTCTTGCAGTATTGTGAAGACAGGTGTCAGGGTGCATCGTGATGACATATGTAATGGCCCATTGTGATGACAATGGCATGGAGCATTGTGATGTCAAGTGTCATGGAGGATTCTGATGACAAAGGTAATGGAGCATTGTGATGACAATGGCTTGGAGCACTGTGATGACAAGTGTCAGGGAGAATTGTGCTGACAAGTGCATGGAGAATTGTGATGACAACGGTCATGGAGCGTTCTGATGACAAGATTGTAGAGTATTTTGATGACAATGGCATGGAGCATTGTGATGATAACGGCATGGGGCTTTGTGATGAAAAAGGCATGGAGCCTTTTCATGACAGCGTTCAAGGAACATTCTGACGACAAGTGTCAGGGAGCATTGTGATGACAAGTGTATTGAGAATTGTGATGACAATGATCATGGAGCATTGTGATGAAAATGGCATGGAGTATTGTGATGACAGTCATCATGGAGAGTTGTGATCACAAGTGTTATGGAACATTGTGATCACAGGGGTTTGGAGCATTGTGATGACAGAGGTCATGCATCATTTTGATTTCAAGGAGCATGGAGCACTGTGATGACAAGGGCATGAAGCAATGTGACCAAAATATTCATGGAGGATTGTGATGACAATGGTAATGGAGTATTGTGATGACAAGCGCATAGAGCATTGTAATGACAAGGTCATGAAGCATTTTGCTGACAAAGGCATGGAGCATTGTGATGACAGGTGTCATGGAGCACTGTGATGACAAGCATAATGGAGCATGGTGAATACAGGGGTTATGGAGCATTGGGATGACAAGGGCATGGATCATTGTGATGACAACTGTCATGGAGCAGTGGTCTGAAAATGTTCATGGATTATTGTGATGACAGGGGTCATGGAGCATTGTGATGACAAGAGTCCCGGATCATTGTGTTGTCAGGTGTTATGGATGGTTGTGATGACAGTGGTCATGGAGCATTGTGATGATATTGGTCATAGAGCATTGTGATGAGAAGTTAATGGAGCCTTGGGCTGAAAATGTTCATGGAGTATTGTGATGACAGTGGTCATGGAGCATTGTGATGACAAGGGAATGAAGCATGGTGATGACAATGTCCTGTAGCATTGTGATGAGATGACCATGGAGACTTGTGGTGACAAGTCTCATGGAGCATTCTGATGAAAAAGGGCATGGAGCACTGTGATTACATGGGTCTTGGACCATTGTGATGACAAGGGTCACGGAGCCTTGTCATGACAAGCCCGTGGAACATTGTGATGGCAGGGGTAATGGAGCATTGTTATGACAGAGGTAATGGAGCATTGTGATGATAACGGCAAGGAGCATTGTGATGACCAGGTCATGCAGTATTGTGAAAAGAGGTGTCAGGGAGCATTGTGATGACATATGTAATGGCCCATTGTGATGACAATGGCATGGAGCATTGTGATGCCAAGTGTCATGGAGGATTCTGATGACAAAGGTAATGGAGCATTGTGATGACAATGGCTTGGAGCATAGTGATGACAATGGTCAGGGAGCATTGTGCTGACAAGTGCAAGGAGAATTGTGATGACAAGGGTCATGGAACATTCTGATGACAAGCTTGTGGAGTATTTTGATGACAATGGCATGGAGCATTGTGATGAAAACGGCATGGGGCTTTGTGATGAAAAAGGCATGGAGCCTTTTCGTGACAGGTTTCAAGGAGCATTCTGACGACAAGTGTCAGGGAACATTGTGATGACAAGTGTATTGAGAATTGTGATGACAAGGGTAATGGAGCATTCTGATGACAAGCTTGTGGGGTATTTTGATGACAATGGCATGGAGCATTGTGATGAAAACGGCCAGGGGCTTTGTGATGAAAAAGACATGGAGCCTTTTCGTGACAGGGTTCAAGGAGCATTCTGACGACAAGTGTCAGGGAACATTGTGATGACAAGTGTATTGAGAATTGTGATGACAAAGCTCAAGGAGCATTGTGATGAAAAGACCATCGAGTATTGTGATGATAGGCATCATAGAGCATTGTGATGACAAGTGTTATGGAACATTGTGATCACAAGTGTTTGGAGCATTGTGATGACAAATTTTATGGAGCATTGTGATGACAAGATTGTGGAGCACTGTGATGATAAGCGCATGGTGCATTGTGATGACATGTGTCATGGAACATTGTGCTGACAAGCGCATGGAGCATTGTGATGACAAGGGTCATGGAGTATTGTGCTGAGAATGGCATAGAGCATTGTGATGACAAGTGTCAAAGAGCATTGTGATGAAAAGTTCATGGAGCATTGTGGTTAAAAATGTCACAGAGACTGTTGATGACGAGGGCATGGACCATTGTGATGACAGAGGTAATGAAGCACGGTGATGAATGGAGTCACGGAGCATTGTGATGACAGGGGTCATGGAGCATGGTGATAAAAAGTTGATGGAGCATTGTGATGAAAAGGGCATGGAGTATTGTGATGAGAGGCATCATGGAGCATTGTGATGACAAGTGTTATGGAACATTGTGATCACAAGGGTTTGGAGCATTGTGATGAGAGAGGTCATGGATCATTTTGATTTCAAGGCTCATGGAGCACTGTGATGACAAGGGCATGAAGCAATGTGATCCCAAGGTTCAAGGAGGATTGTGATGACGATGGTAATGGAGTATTGTGATGACAAGCACTTAGAGCATTGTAATGACAAGGTCATGTAGCATTTTGCTGACAAAGGCATGGAGCATTGTGATGGCAGGTGTCATGGAGCACTGTGATGACAAGCATCAAGGAGCATTGTGAATATAGGGGTCATGGAACATTGGGATGACAAGGGCATGGATCATTGTGATGACAAGGTTCATGGAGCATTGGGCTGAAAATGTTCATGGACTATTGTGATGACAGGAGTCATGGAGCATCGTGATGACTAGGGAATGTAGCATTGTGATGACAAGAGTCCCGGATCATTGTGTTGTCAGGTGTTATGGATGGTTGTGATGACAGTGGTCATGGAGCATTGTGATGATATTGGTCATGGAGCATTGTGATGAGAATGTCATGTAGCATTCGGCTGGAAATGTTAATGGATTATTGTAATGACAGGGGTCACGGAGCATTGTGATGACAAGGGAATAGAGCATGGTGATGACAAGTTCCTGGAGCATTGTGATGAGATGACCATGGAGACTTGTGATGACAAGTCTTATGGAGCATTCTGATGAAAATGGGCATGGAGCATTGTGATTACAGGGGTCTTGGAGCATTGTTTTGACAAGGGCATGGAGCATTGTGAGGAGAAGGCCATGGAGAATTCTGATGACATGCGTCATGGAGCTTTGTGCTGACAAGACCATGGAGCATTGTGATAACCGGGGTCTTGGAGCATTGTGATGAAAAGGCATGGATCATTGTGATGTAAAAGGCATGGAGCCTTGTCATCACAGGGTTCAAGGAGCATACTGACGACAGGTGTCAGGGAGTATTGTAATGACAAGTATATTGAGCTTTGTGATGACAATGATCATGGAGCATTGTGATGAGAACACCATGGACAACTGTGATGATGATCGTCATGGGGTGTTGTGATGATAAGTGTTATGGAACATTGTGATCACAAGGGTTTGGAGCATTATGATGACAGAAGTCATGGAGAATTTTGATTTCATTGTAGTGACAATAGCCTGAAGCATTATGAAGATGGGCATGGTGCATTGTGATGACCGGGTTCTTGGAGCATTGAGATGAAAAGGGGCATGGAGCATTGTGATTACAGGGGTCCTGGAGCATTGTGATGACAAGGGTATGGAGCATTGTGATGAGAAGTCCATGGAACCTTCTGATGACATGCGTCATGGAGCTTTGTTATGACAAGGGCATGGAGAATTTTGATTATATGTTTCTTGGATCATTGTGATGACAAGGGTCATGGAGCCTTGTGATGACAAGGCCGTGGAACATTGTGATGGCAGTGGTCGTGGTGCATTGTTATGACAGAGGTAATGGAGCATTGTGATGAGAAGGGCATTGAGCATTGGTTTGAAATATTTCATATTTTATTGTGATGAGTGTGGACTGGAGCATTGTGATGACAAGGGCACGGAATACTGTGATACATGGGTCATGGATGACTGTAATGACAAGTTCATGGAGCCATGTGATGAGAGTGTACATGGAGCATTGTGATGACAATGCCATGGAGCATAGTGAGGAAAAGGCCATGGAGCATTCTGATGACATGCGTCATGGAGCTTTTGATGACAATTGCATGGAGCATTGTGATTACAGGTGTCTTGGAGCATTGTGATGAAAAGGGCATGGATCATTGTGATGAAAAAGGCATGGAGCCTTGTCATGACAGGGTTCAAGGAGCATACTGACGACATGTGTCAGGGAGCATTGTGAAGACAAGTGTATTGAGCATTGTGATGAAAAAGATCAGGGAGCATTGGAATCAGAAGACCAAGGATAATTGTGATGATGATCGTCATGGGGTGTGGTGATGATAAATGTTATGGAACATAGTGATCACAAGGGTTTGGAGCATTATGATGACAGAGGTCACGGAGACTTTTGATTTCATTGTAATGACAATAGCCTGAAGCATTATGATGATGGGCGTGGTGCATTGTGATGACAGGGTTCATGGAGCATTGAGATGAAAAGGGGCATGGAGCATTGTGATTACAGGGGTCTTGTAGCATTGTGATGACAAGCGCATAGAACATTGTAATGACAAGATCATGTAGAATTTTGCAGACCAATGCATGGAGCACTGTGATGACAGGTGACATGGAGCACTGTGATGACATGTGTCACGGAGCATTGTGAATACAGGGTTCATGGATCATTGTTCTGACAAGGGTCATGGAGCATTGGGCGGAAAATGTTCATGGAGTATTGTGATGACAGGGGTCTTGGAGCATTGTGATGACAGAGGTCATGGAGAATTTTGATTTCATTGTGCTGACAATAGCCGGAAGCATTATGATGATGGGCATGATGCATTGTGATGACAGGGTTCATGGAGCATTGAGATGAAAAGGGGCATGGAGCATTTTGATTACAGGGGTCTTGGAGCATTGTGATGACAAAGGCATGGAGCATTTTGATGAGAAGTCCATGGAACATTTTGATGACATGTGTCATGGAGCTTTGTGATGACAAGGGCAAGGAGCATTGTGATTACAGGTGTCTTGGAGCATTGTGATGACAAGTGTCATTGAGCCTTGTGATGACAAGGCCGTGGAACATTGTGATGGAAGGGGTCAAGGAGCATTGTTATGACAGGTGTAATGGAGCACTGTGATGAGAAGGGCATGGAGCATTGTGATTACAAGTTTTATGGAGCATTGCGATGACAAATTTGTTGACCGTTGGGATAAAAATCGTGTGGCACATTGTGATGACAAGGGTCATGGAGCATTTTTCTGACAAAGGCATGGAGCACTGTGATGACAAGTGTCACAGAGCATTGTGATGAAAAGTTCATGAATCATTGTGGTTAAAAAGGTCACAAAGCCTTGTGATGACGCGGGAATGGACCATTGTTATGACAAATGTTATGAAGCATTGTGATGACTGGAGTCAAGGAGCATTGTGATGACAGGGTCATGGAGCATTGTGATGACAAGGTCATGGAGCATTGTGCTGAGAAAGGCGTAGATCAATGTGATGACAAGGGTCAAAGAGCATTGTGATGAAAAGTTCATGGAGCATTGTGGTTAAAAGGTTCACAGAGACTGTTGATGATGAGGGAATGGACCATTGTGATGACAAAGGTCATGGATCATTGTGATGAGTGGAGTCACGGAGCATGGTGATGACAGGGGTCATGGAGCATTGTGATAACAAGGGCATGGAGCATTGTGATGACAAGGGCATGGAGCATTGGTCTAATATGTTTCATGGATTAATGCGATGACATTTGGTATGGCACATTGTGATGACAAGGGCATGGAGCATTGTGATGACCAGGTCATGCATTATTGCGAAGAGAAGTGTCAGGGAGCATTGTGATGACATATGTAATGGCCCACTTTGATGAAAATGGCATGGAGCATTGTGATGCCAAGTGTCATGGAAGATTCCGATGACAAAGGTAATGGATCATTGTGATGACAAGGCCGTGGAACATTGTGATGGCAGGGGTCATGGAGCATTGTTATCACAGGGATAATGGAGCATTTTGATGAGAAGGGCATGCAGCATTGTGATTACAATTTTTATGGAGCATTGTGATGACAAATTTTTGGACTGTTGGGATGAAAAGCGCATGGCACATTGTGATGACAATGGTCATGGAGCATTTTACTGACAAAGGCATGGAGCATTGTGATGAGAAGGGTCACCGAGCATTGTGATGAATTGTTCATGGAGCATTGTGGATACAAAGGTAACAGAGCATTGTGATGACGCGGGCATGGATCATTGTGATGACAAATATTATAAAGCATTGTGATGACTGGAGTCACAGAGCATTGTGATGACAGGTGTCATGGAGCATTGTGATGACAAGTTCCTGGAGCATTGTGATGAGATGACCATGGAGACTTGTGATGACAAGTCTCATGGAGCATTCTGATGTAAAGGGGCATGGAGCATTGTGATTACAGGGGTCTTGGAGCATTGTGATGACAAGGGCATGGAGCATTGTGAGGAGAAGGCCATGGAGCTTTCTAATGACATACGTCATGCAGCATTGTGCTAAGAAAGGCATAGAGCATTGTGATGACAGGGGATAAAGAGCATTGTGAAGAAAAGTTCATGGAGCATTGTGGTTAAAAAGGTCACAGAGACTGTTGATGATGAGGGCATGGACAATTGTGATGACAAAGGTCATGAAGCACTGTGATGACTGGAGTCACGGAGCATTGTGATGTCAAAAGTAATTTAGCATTGTGATGACAATGGCTTGGAGCATTGTGATGACAAGGTTCAGGGAGCATTGTGCTGACAAGTGCATGGATAATTGTGATGAAAAAGGTCATGGAACATTCTGATGACAATCTTGTGGAGTATTTTGATGACAATGGCATGGAGCATTGTGATGAAAACGGCATGGGACATTGTGATGAGAAAAGCATGGAGCCTTTTCGTGACAGGTTTCAAGGAGCATTCTGACGGCAAGTTTCAGGAAGCATTGTAATGACAAGTGTATTAGAATTGTGATGACAAAGGTTATGGAGCATTGTGATGAAAAGGCCGTGGAGTATTGTGATGACAGTCATCATGGAGCGTTGTGATGACAAGTGTTATGGAACATTGTGATGACAAGTGTTTGGAGCATTGTGATGACAGAAGTCATGGATCATTTTGATTTCAAGGAGCATGGAGCATTGTGATGACAAGGGTATGAAGCAATGTGATCCCAAGGTTCATGGAGGATTGTGATGACAATGGTAAAGGAGTATTGTGATGACAAGCGCATAGAGCATTGTAATGACAAGGTCATGTAGCATTTGCTGACAAAGGCATGGAGCACTGTGATGACAGGTGTCATGGAGCACTGTGATGACAAGCGTCACGGAGCATTGTGAATACAGTGGTCATGGAGCATTGGGATGACAAGGGCATGGTTCAATGTGATGACAAGTGTCATGGAGCATTGGGCTGAAAATTTTCATGGATTATTGTGATGACAGGGGTCATGGAGCATTGTGATGACTTGGGAATTGAGCATTTTGATGACAAGAATTCCGGATCATTGTGTTGTCAGGTGTCATGGAGTGTTGAGATGACAGTGGTCATGGTGCATTGTGATGATATTGGCCATGGAGAATTGTGATGTGTAGGTCCTGGAGCATTGTGATTACAGGTGTCCTGATGCATTGTGATGAAAAGGGCATGTATCATTGTGAAGAAAAAGGCATTGAGCCTTGTCATGACAGTGTTCAAGAAGCATACTTACGACAAGTGTCAGGTAGCATTGTGATGACAAGTGTATTGAGCATTTGATGACAAAGGTCATAGAGCATTGTGATGAGCAGACCATAGATAATTGTGATGATGAGCGTCATGGGGTGTTGTGATGATAAGTCTTATGGAACATTGTGATCACAAGGGTTTGGAGCATTATGATGACAGATGTCATGGAGAATTTAGATTGCATTGTGATGACAATAGCATGAAACATTATGATGATGGGCATGGTGCATTGTGATGACTGGGTTCATGGAGCATTGAGATGAAAAGTGGAATGGAGCATTGTGATTACCGGGGTCTTGGAGCATTGTGATGACTAGGGCATGGAGCATGGTGATGAGAAGGCCATGGAAATTTCTGATGACATGCATCATGGAGCACTGTGATGACAAGGGCATGGAGCATTGTGATTACAGGGGTCTTGGGGAATTGTGATGACAAGGGTCATGGAGCCTTGTGATGACATGCCGTTGAACAATGTGATGGCAGGTGTCATGGAGCATTGTTATGACAGGGGTAATGGAGCACTGTGATGAGAAGGGCATTGAGCTTTTGTCTAAAATATTTCATGGATTATTGTAATGAGAGTGGGCATGGAGCATTGGGATGACAAGGGCACAGAACACTGTGATACATGGTTCATGGAGGATTGTAATGACCAGGACATGTAGCATTGCGATGAGAAGGGCATCGAGCATTGTGATGACAAGTGTCATGGAGCTTTGTGATGACAAGGGCATGGAGCAATGTGATGAGAGTGTTCATGGTGCATTGTGATGACAATGACATGGAGCATTGTGATGCCAATGGTCATGGAGATTTGTGATGACAAATAACAGGGAGCATTTCGATGACAATGGTGTGGTGCATTGTGATGAGAAGGGCAGGGAGCATTTTGATTACAGGTTCATGCAGCAATTCGATTAAAATATAATGGAATATTGTGAGGGCAGGGGTTATAGAACATTGTGATGTCAGGGGTCATGGAGCTTTGGGATGAAAAGGGTCATGGTGCATTTTGATTACAGGGGTTATGGAACATTGTGATGTCAGGGATCATGAAACATTGTGATGATAAGGGTATGTAGCACTGTGATGACAGGGGTCATGGAAAATTATGATTACAGGGGTGAGGGAGTATTGTGATGACTAGTGATGGAACACTGTGATATCTCTGGTGAGAGAGCATTTGGATGAGAAGTGCATGGAGCACTGGGATTACAAGTTTTATGAAGCATAGCGATGACAATGTTGTGGAACGATGTGATGAAAAGCACGTGGCACATTGTGATGACAAGGGTCATGGAGCATTGTTCTGACAAAGGCATGGAGCATTGTGATGACAAGGGTCACGGAGCATTGTGATGAAAAGTTCATGGAGCATTTTGGTTACAAAGGTCACAGAGCCTTGTGATGACACGGGCAAGGACCGTTTTGATGACAAACTTTATGAAGCATTGTGGTGAATGGAGTCACGGAGCACTGTGATGATAGGGGTCATGGAGCATTGTGATGACAAGGGCATGGAGCATTGTGATGACAGGGGCATGGAGCATTTGTCTGACAAGTTTCATAGATTATTGTGATGACAGTGGACATGGTGCATTGTGATGACAAGGGTATGGATCATGGTGATGAGAAGGTCATGGAGTATTGTGAAGACAGGTGTCAGGGAGCATTGTGATGATATATGTCATGGTCCATTGCGATGATAATGGCATTGAGCATTGTGATGCCAAATGTAATGGAGGATTGGGATGACAAATAAAATGGAGCATTGTGATGACTAGGGCTTGGAGCACTATGATGACAAGTGCCATTGAGAATTTTCATGACAAGTTCGTGAAGCATTGTGATGACAAGGTCCTGGATCATTGTGATGAGAAATCCATGGAGTCTTGTGATGACAATCTCATATAGCATACTGATCAAAAGGGGCATGGACCATTGTGATTACAGGGGTCTTGGAACATTGTGATGACAAGGGCATGGATCATTGTGAAGAGAAGGCCAAGGAGCATTCTGAGGACATGCGTCATTGAGTTTTGTGATGACAAGCGCATGGAGCATTGTGATTACAGGGGTCTTGTAGCATTGTGATGAAAAGGGCATGGAATATTGTGATGAAAAATGCATGGAGCCATGCCATGACAGGGTTCAAGGAGCATACAGACAACAAGTGTCATGGAGCATATTGATGACAAGTGTATTGAGCATTGTGATGACAAAGGTCATGGAGCATTGTGATGAGAAGGCCATGGAGCATTCTGATGACATGTGTCAGGGAGCTTACTGATGACAAGGGCATGGAGCAATGTGATGCCAAGGGTCATGGATATTTGTGATGACAAAGGTCATGGAACATTTTGATGACAAGGGCGTTGTGCATTGTAATGAGAAGTGCAGGGAGCATTGTGATGACATGGTCACGGAGAAATTTGATGAAAAGTGTCAAGGAACATTTTGATGACAGGGGTTATGGAACACTGTGATGTCATGGGTCATCGAACATTGTGATGATAAGTGCATGTAGCATTGTGATGACAGGAGTCATGGAACATTGTGATGACAGAGGTGAGGGAGTATTGTGTCGAATAGTGAAGTAACATTGTGATATCAGTGGTGAGAAAGCATTTTGATGAGAAGTGCATGGAGCATTGTGATGACAAGGTTTATGGAGCATTGTGATGACAAGATTGTGGAGCACTGTGATGACAAGCGCATGGTGCATTGTGATGACATGTGTCATGGAGCATTGTGCTGACAAGCGCATGGAGCATTGTGAGGACAAGGGTCATGGAGCATTGTGCTGAGAAAGGCATAGAACATTGTGATGACAAGGGTCAAAGAGAATTGTGATGAAAAGTTCATGGAGCATTGTGGTTAAAAAGGTCACAGAGACTGTTGATGACGAGGGCATGGACCATTGTGATGACAAAGGTCATGAAGCATTGTGATGACTGGAGTCACGGAGCACTGTGATGACAGGGGTCATGGAGCATTGTGATGAAAAGGGGCATGGAGCATTGTGATGACAAGGGCATGTATCATTGGTCTCATAATTTTCATGGATTATTGCGATGACTGTTGGAATGGTGCATTGTGGTGACAAGGGCATGGATCATTGTGATAAAGAGGTCATGCTGTATTGTGAAGACTGGTGTCATGGAGCATTGTGATGACAGTGTTCATGCATCATTGTGATGACTAGGGAATGGAGCATAGTGATGACAAGAGTCCCGGATCATTGTGTTGTCAGGTGTCATGGATTCTTGTGATGACAGTAGTCATGGTGCATTGTGATGATATTGGTCATGGAGCATTGTGATGAGAAGGTTATGGAGCATTGTGCTGATAATATTCATGGAGTATTGTGATGACAATGGTCATGGAGCATTGTGATGACAAGGTCATGTAGCATTGTGATGAGAAGTCCTTGGAGGCTTGTGATGACAAGTTTCATGGAGCATTCTGATGAAAAGTGGCATGGATCATTGTGATTACAGTTGTCTTGGAGCATTGTGATGACAAGGGCATGTAGCATTGTCAGAGACGGCCATGCAGCATTCTGATGACATGGGTCATGGAGCTTTGTTACGACAAGGGCTTGGAGCATTGTGATTACAGGTGTCTTGGAGCATTGTGATGAAATGGGCACGGAACATTGTGATGAAAAACTTATGGAGACTTGTCATGACAGGGTTAATGGAGCATACTGAAGACAAGGGTCAGGGAGCATCGTGATTACAAGTGTATTGAGCATAGTGATGACAAAGGTCATGGAGCATTGTGATGAGAAGACCATGGATAATTGTCATGATGAGCGTCATGGTGTGTTGTGATGATAAGTGTTATAGAACATTGTGATCACAAGGGTTTGGAGCATTATGATGACAGAGGTCATGGAGAATATTGATTTCATTGTGATGACAATAGCCTGAAGCATTATGATGATGGGCATGGTGCATTGTGATGACAGGGATCATGGAGCATTGAGATGAAAAGGGGCTTGGAACATTGTGTTTACAGTGGTCCTGGAGCATTGTGATGACAAGGGCATGGAGCATTGGTCTAATAAGTTTCATAGATTATTGCGATGAGAGTTGGAATGGCGCATTGTGATGACAAGGGCATGGAGCATTGTGATGACCAGGTCATGCAGTATTGTGAAGACAGGTGTCAGGGAGCATTGTGATGGAATATGTAATGGCCCAATGTGATGACGATGGCATGCAGCATTGTGATGCCAAGTGTCATGGAGGATTCTGATGACAAAGTTAATAGAGCATTGTGATGACAATGGCTTGGAACATTGCGATGACAAGGGTCAAGGAGCATTGTGTTGACAAGTGCATGGAGAATTGTGATGACAAGGGTAATGGAGCATTCTGGTGACAAGCTTGTGGAGTATTTTGATGACAATGGCATGGAGCATTGTGATGAAAACGGCATGGGGCATTGTGATGAAAATGGCATGGAGCCTTGTGATGACAGGTCTCATGGAGCATACTGATGAAAAGGGGCATGGAGCATTCTGATTACAGGGGTCTTGGAACATTGTGGTAGCAAGGGCATGGAGCACTGTGATGACAAGTGCATGGAGCATTGGTCTAATAAGTTTCATGGATTATTGTGATGACAGTTGGAATGGCGCATTGTGATGACAGTGGTCATGGAGCATTGTGATGATACTGCTCATGGAGCATTGTGATAAGACCGTCATGGAGCATTGGGTTGAAAATGTTCATAGAGTATTGTGATGACAGGTGTCAAGGAGCATTGTGATGACAAGGGAATGGAGCATGGTGATGACAAGGTCCTGGAGCATTGTGATGAGATGACGATGGAGACTTGTGATGACAAGTCTCATGGAGCATTCTGACGAAAAGGGTCAAGGAGCTTTGTGATTACAGGGGTCTTGGAGCACTGTGATGACAAGGGCATGGAGCATTGTGAGGAGAAGGCCATGGAACATTCTGATGGCATGCGTCATGGAGCTTTGTGATGACAAGGGCATGGAGCATTGTGATTACAGGGGTCTTGGAGCATTGTGATGACAAGGGTCATGTAGCCTTTTGATGACAAGGCCGTGGAACATTGTGAATGGCAGCGGTCATGGAGCATAGTTATGACAGAAGTAATGGAGCATTGTAATCAGAATGGCATTGAGCATTGGTCTGAAATGTTTCATGGATCATTGTGATGAGAGTGGGCATGGAACATTGTGATGACAAGGGCACGGTACACTGTGATACATGGGTCATGGTGGATTGTAATGACCAGGGCGTGGAGCATTGTGATGAGAAGGGCATCGAGCATTGTGATGACAAGTGTCATGGAGCTTTGTTATGACAAGGGCATGGAGCAATGTGATGAGAGGGCTCATGGAGCATTGTGATGAGAATGACATGGAGCATTGTGATGCCAAGTGTCATGGAGCTTTGTGATGTCAAATGTCATGGAGCATTTTGATGACAAGGGTGTGGTGCATTGTGATGAGAAGGGCAGGGAGCATTTTGATGACAGGGTCATGCAGCAATTTGATGAAAAGTGTAATGGAACATTTTGATGAGAGGGGTTATAGAACATTGTGATGCCAGGGATCATGGAGCTTTGGGATGAAAAGGGTCATGGAGCATTTTGATGACAGGGGTTATGGAACATTGTGAAGACTGGAGTCACGGAGCATTGTGATGACACGGGTCATGGAGCATTGTGATAACAAGGGCATGGAGCATTGTGATGACAGGGGAATGGAGCATTGGTCTGACAAGTTTCATAGATTATTGTGATGAAAGTGGACATGGTGCATTGTGATGACAAGGGCATGGAGCATTTTTATGACAAGAGTCCCGGATCATTGTGTTGTAAGGTGTTATGGGTGTTTGTGATGACAGTGGTCATGGATCATTGTGATGATATTGGTCATGGAGCATTGTGATGAGAAGGTCATGGTGCATTGGGCTGAAAATGTTAGTGGATTATTGTAATGACAGGGGTTATGGAGCATGGTGATGACAATGTCCTGGAGCATTGTTATGAGATGACCATGGAGACTTGTGATGACAAGTCTCATGGAGCATTCTAATGAAAAGGGGCATGGAGCATTGTGATTACAGTGGACTTGGAGCATTGTGATGACAAGGGCATGGAGCATTTTGAGGAGAAGGCCATGGAGAATTCTGATGACATGCGTCATGGAGCTTTGTGCTGACAAGGCCATGGAGCATTGTGATTATAGGGGTCTTGGAGCATTGTGATGAAAAGGCATGGATCACTGTGATGTAAAAGGCATGGAGCCTTGTCATCACAGGGTTCAAGGAGCATACTGACGACAGGTGTCAGGGAGTATTGTGATGACAAGTGTATTGAGCATTGTGATGACAATGATCATGGAGCATTGTGATGAGAAGACCATGGATAACTGTGATGATGATCGTCATGGTGTGTTGTGATGATAAGTGTTATGGAACTTTGTGATCACAAGGGTTTGGAGCATTATGATGACAGAGGTCATGGAGAATTTTGATTTCATTGTAGTGACAATAGCCTGAAGCATTATGATGATGGGCATGGTGCTTTGTGATTACAGGGTTCATGGAGCATTGAGATGAAAAGGGGCATGGATCATAGTGATTACAGGGGTCTTGGAGCATTGTGATGACAAGGGCATGGAGCATTGTGATGAGAAGGCCATGGAACCTTCTGATACATGCGTCATGGAGCTTTGTTATTACAAGGGCATGGAGAATTTTGATTACAAGTTTCTTGGAGCATTGTGATGACAAGGGTCATGGAGCCTTGTGATGACAAGGCCGTGGAACATTGTGATGGCAGTGGTCATGGTGCATTGTTATGACAGATGTAATGGAGCATATTGATGAGAAGGGCATTGAGCATTGGTTTGAAATATTTCATAGATTATTGTGATGAGAGTAGGCTGCAGCATTGTGATGACAAGGGCACGGAACAATGTGATACATGGGTCATGGAGGATTGTAATGACAAGGGCATGGAGCAATGTGATGAGAGGGTACATGGAGCATTGTGATGACAATGCCATGGAGCATTGTGAGGAAAAGGCCATGGAGCATTCTGATGACATGCCTCATGGAGCTTTTTGATGACAAGGGCATGGAGCATTGTGATTACAGGGGTCTTCGAGCATTGTGATGACAAGGGCATGGAGCATTGTGAGGAGAAGGCCATGGTACATTCTGATGACATGCGTCATGGAGCTTTGTGATGAAAAGTGCATGGAGCTTTGTGATTACAGGGGTCTTGGAGCATTGTGATGACAAGGGTCATGGAGCATTTTGTTGACAATGGTGTGGTGCATTGTGATGAGAAGGGCAGGGAGTATTTTGATGACAGGGTCATGAGCAATTTGATGAAAAGTGTAATAGAACATTTTGTTGACAGGTGTTATAGAACCTTGTGATGCCAGGGTTCATGGATCTTTGGGATGAAAAGGGTCGGGGGCATTTTGATGACAGGGGTTATGGAACATTGTGATATCAGGGGTCATGGAACATTGTGCTGATAAGGGGATGTAGCATTGTGATGACAGGGGTCATGGTATATTGTGATAACAGGGGTGAGGGAGGAATGTGATGAAAAGTGCATGGGTAATTGTGATGACAGTGGTCATGGAGCATTGGGCTGAAAATATTCATGGAGTATTGTGATGACAGGGGACATGGAGCATCGTGATGACAGAGGTCATGGAGAATTATGATTTCATTGTGCTGACCATAGCCGGAAGCTTTATGATGATGGGCATGATGCATTGTGATGACAGGGTTCATGGAGCATTGAGATGAAAAGGGGCATGGAGCATTGTGATCACATGGGTCTTGGAGCATAGTGATGAAACGGGCATGGAGCATTTTGATGAGAAGTTCATGGAACATTCTGATGACATGTGTCATGGAGCTTTTTGATGTCAAGGGCATGGAGTATTCTGATTAAAGGGGTCTTGGAGCATTGGGATGACAAGTGTCATGGAGCCTTGTGATGAGAAGGCCGTGGAACATTGTGATGACAGGGGTCATGGAACATTGTTATGACAGGGGTAATGGAGCATTGTGATGAGAAGGGCATGGAGCACTGTGATTACAATATTTATGGAGCATTGCAATGACAAATTTGCAGACCATTGTGATGAAAAGTCCGTGACACAGTGTGAAGACAAGGGTCAATGAGCAATTTTCTGACAAAGGCATGGAGGATTGTGATGACAAGGGTCACGGAGCATTGTGATGAAAAGTTCTTGGAGCAATGTGGTTACAAATGTAACAGAACCTTGTGATGACGCGGGCATGGACCATTGTTATGACAATGTTATGAAGCTTTGTGATGACTGTAGTCATGGAGCATTGTGATGACAGGGGTCAAGGAGCATTTTGATGACGAGGGCATGGAGCATTGTGCTGAGAAAGGCATAGAGCATTGTGATGACAAGGGTCAAAGAGCATTGTGATGAAAATTTCGTTGAGCATTGTGGTTAAAATGTCACAGAGACTGTTGATGGTGAGGGCATGGACCATTGTGATGACAAAGGTCATGAAGCAATGTGATGACTGGTGTCACGGAGCATTGTGATGACAGTGGTCATGGAGCACTGTGAAAACAAGGGCATGGAGCATTGTGATGACAAGGGAATGTAGCATTGTGATGACCAGGTGATGCAGTATTGTGAAGACAGGTGTCAGGGAGCACTGTGATGATATATGTAATGGCCCATTGTGATGACAATGGCATGGAGCATTGTGATGCCAAGTGTCATGGAGGATTCTGATGACAAAGGTAATGGAGCATTGTGATGACAATGGCTTGGAGCATTTTGATGACAAGGGTCAGGGAGCATTGTGCTGACAAGTGCATGGAGCATTGTGATGACAAGGGTCATGGAATATTCTGATGACAAGCTTGTGCAGTATTTTGTTGACAATGGCATGGGGCATTGTGATGATAACGGCATGGGGCATTGTGATGAAAAAGGCATGGAGCATTTTCATGAAAGGGTTCAAGGAGCATTCTAACGACAAGTATCAGGGAGCATTGTGATGACAAGTGTATTGGGAATTGTGATGACAAAGGTCGTGGAGCATTGTGATGAAAAAGGCATGGAGTATTTGATGGCAGGCCTCATGGAGCGTTGTGATGACAAGTGCTATGGAACATTGTGATCACAACGGTTTGGAGCATTGTGATGACAGAGGTCATGGATCATTTTGATTTCAAGGAGCATGGAGCACTGTGATGACAAGGGCATGAAGCAATGTGATCCCAAGGTTCATGGAGGATTGTGATGACAATGGTAAATGGGTATTGTGATGACAAGCGCATAGAGCATTGTAATGACAAGGTCATGTAGCATTTTGCTGACAAAGGCATGGAGCATTGTAATGACAGGTGTCATGGAGCACTGTGATGACAAGCGTCACGGAGCATTGTGAATAGAGGGGTCATGGAGCATTGGGATGACAAGGGCATGGATCATTGTGATGACAAGGGTCATGGAGCATTGGGCTGAATATATTCATGGAATATGGTGATGACAGGGGTCATGGAGCATTGTGATAACAAGAGTCCCGGATCATTGTGTTGTCAGGTGTCATGGAGTGTTGTGATACAGTGATCATGGAGCATTGTGATGATATTGGTCATGGAGCATTGTGATGAGAAGGTCATGGAGCATTGGCCTGAAAATGTTCATGGAGCATTGGCCTGAAAATGTTCATGGAGAATTGTGATGACAGGGGTCATGGAGCATTCTGATGACAAGGGAAGGGAGCATGCTGATGAAAATGTCTTGGAGCATTGTGATGAGATGACCATGGAGACTTGTGATGACAAGTTTCATGGAGCATTCTGATGAAAAGGGGCATGGAGCATTGTGTTTACAGGGGTCTTGGAGCATTGTGATGACAAGGGCATGGAGCATTGTGAGGAGAAGGCCATGGAGCATTCTGATGACAGGCGTCAAGGAGCTTTGTGATGACAAGGGCATGGAGCCTTGTGATGTCAAGGCCGTGGAACATTGTGATCGCAGAGTCATGGAGCATGCTTATGAGAGGGGTAATGGAGCATTGTGATGAGAAGGGCATGGAGCATTGTGATTACAAGTTTTATGGAGCATTGTGATTACAAATATGTGGAACGTTGGGAGAAAATGAACGTGGCACATTGTGATGACAAGGGTCATGGAGCATTTTTCTGACAAAGGCATGGAGCAGTGTGATGACAAGGGTCACGCAGCATTGAGATGAAATGTTCATGGAGCATTGTGGTTAAAATGGTCACAGAGCCTTGTGATGACGCGGGCATGGACCATTGTGATGACAAACATTATGAAGCATTGTGATGACTGGAGTCACGGAGCACTGTGTTGACAGGGGTCATGGAGCATTGTGATGACATGTGTCAAAGAGCATTGTGATGAAAAGTTCATGGATCATTTTGGTTAAAAATCTCACAGAGAGTGATGATGACGAGGGCATGGACCATTGTGGTGACAAAGGTTATGAAGCATTGTGATGACTGGAGTCAAAGAGCATTGTGATGGCAGGGGTCATGGAGCATTGTGATAACAAGAGCATGGAGCTTTGTGGTGACAGGGGCATGGAGTATCGGTCTGACAAGTTTCATGTATTATTGCGATGACATTTGGAATGGCGCATTCTGATGACAAGGGCATGGAGCATTGTGATGACCAGGTTATGCATTATTGTGAAGAGAGGTGTCAGGGAGCATTGTGATGACATATGTATGGCCCATTGTGATAACAATGGCATGGAGCATTGTGTTGCCAAATGTCATGGAGAATTCTGATGACAAAGGTAATGGAGCATTGTGATGACAATGGCTTGGAGCATTGTGATGACAAGTGTCAGGGAGCATTGTGCTGACAAGTGCATGGAGAATTGTGATGACAAGGGTCATGGAGCATTCTGATGACAAATTTGTGGAGTATTTTGATGACAATGGCATGGAGATTTGTGATGAAAACGGCATGGGACATTGTGATGAAAAAGGCCTGGAGCCTTTTCGTAACAGGGTTCAAGGAGCATTCTGACGACAAGTGTCAGGGAGCATTGTGATGACAAGTGTATTGAGAATTGTGATGACGAATGTCATGGAGCATTGTGATGAGAAGACCATGGATAATTGTGATGATGAGCATCATGGGGTGTTGTGATGATTCGTGTTATGCAAAATTGTGATCACAAGGGTTTGGAGCATTATGATGACAGAGGTCATGCAGAATTTTGATTTCATTGTGATGACAATGGCCTGAGGCATCATGATGATGGGCATGATGCATTGTGATGACAGGGTTCATGGGGCATTGAGATGAAAAGGGGCATGGAGCATTGTGATTACAGGGGTCTTGGAGCATTGTGATCACAAGGGCATCGAGCATTGTGATGAGAAGGCCATCTAACATTCTGATGACATGCGTCATGGAGTTTGTGATGACAAGGGCATGGAGCATTGTGATGACAAGGGTCATGGAGCCTTGTGATGAAAAGGCCGTGGAACATTGTGATGGCAGTGGTCATGGAGCATTGTTATGACAGAGGTAATGGAGCATTTTGATGAGAAGGGCATTGAGCATTGGTCTGAAATATTTCATGGATTATTGTGATGAGAGTGGGCATGGAGCATTGTGATGACAAGGGCACGGAACACTGTGATACATGGTTCATGGAGGATTGTAATGACAATGGCATGGAGCATTGTGATTTCAGGGGTCTTGAGCATTGTGATGACAATTATCATGGAACTATGTGATGACTAGGCCGTGGAACATTGTGATGGCCTGGGTCATGGTGCATTGTTATGAAAGGGGTAATGGAGCATTGTGATGAGAAGGGAATGGAATATAGGTCTGAAATGTTTCATGGATTATTGTGATGAGATTGGGCATGGAGCATTGTGATGACAAGGGTACGGAACACTATGATACATGGGTCATGCAGGATTCTAATGACAATGGCATGGAGCATTGTGATGAAAACTGTATGGGGTTTTGTGATGAAAAAGACTTGGAGCCTTTTCATGACAGGTTTCAAGGAGCATTCTGATGACAGGTGTCAGGGAGCATTGTGATGACAAGTGTATTGAGAGTCTTGATGACAAAGTTCATGGAGTATTGTGATGAAAAGTGCATGGGGTATTGTGATGACAGGCATCATGGAGCGTTGTGATGACAAGTGTTATGGAACATTGTGATCACAGGGGTTTGGAGCATTGTGATGACATAGGTCATGGATCATTTTGATTTCAAGGAGCATGGAGCATTGTAATTACAAGGGCATGAGTCAATGTGATCCCAAGGTTCATGGAGGATTTTGATGACAATGGAAATGGAGTATTGTGATGACAAGCGCATAGAGCATTGTAATGACAAGGTCATGTAGCATTTTGCTGACAAAGGCATGGAGCATTGTGATGACATGTGTCATGGAGCAATATGATGACAAACGTCATGGAGCATTGTGAATACATGGATCATGGAGCATTGGGATGACAAGGGCATGGATCATTGTGATGACAATGGTAATGGAGCACTGGGCTGAAAATGTTCACGGAGTGTTGTGATGACAGGGGTCATGGAGCATTGTGATGAGGAGACCATGGTGACTTGTGATGACAAATCTAATGGAGCATTCTGATTAAAAGAGGCATGGTGCATTGTGATTACAGGGGCCTTGGAGCATTGTGATGACTAGGGCATGGAGCATTGTGATGAGAAGACCATGGCGCATTCTGATGACATGTGTCATGGAGTTATGTGATGACAAGGGCATGGAGCATTGTGATTACAGGGATCTTGGAGCATTGTGATGAAAAGGGCACTGATCATTGAGATGAAAAAGGCATGGAGCCTTGTCATGGCAGGGTTCAAGGAGCATACTGACGACAATTGTAAGGGAGCATTGTGATGACAAGTGTATTGAGCATTGTGATGATAAAGATCTTGAAGCATTGCGTTGAGAATGCCATGGCTAATTGTGATGATGAGCGTCATGGAGTGTTGTGATGATAAGTGTTATGGAACATTGTGATCATGAGGGTTTGGAGCATTATGATGACAGAGTTCATGGAGAATATTGATTTCATTGTGATGACAATAGCCTGAAGCATTATGATGATGGGCATGGTGCATTGTGATGACAGGATTCATGGAGCATTGAGATGAAAATTGGCATGGAGCATTGTGTTTACAGGGGTCTTTTAGCATTGTGATGACAAGGTCATGGAGCATTGTGAGGAGAAGGCCATGGCGCATTCTGATGACATGCATCATGGAGCTATGTGATGACAAGGGCATGGAGCATTGTGATTACAGTGGTCTTCAGCATTGTGATGACAAGTGTCATGGATCCTTGTCATGACTAGGCGTTGGAACATTGTGATGGCAGTGGTCATGGTGCATTGTTATGACAGAGGTAATGAAGCATTGTGATGAGAAGGGCTTGGAACATTGGTCTGAAATGTTTCATGGATTATTGTGATGAGAGTGGACATGGAGCATTGTGATGACAAGGGTATGGAACACTATGATACATGGGTCATGCAGCATTTTAATGAAAAAGGCATGGAGCATTGTGATGAGAAGTGCATCAAGCATTGTGATGCAAAGTGTCATGGAGCTTTGTGATGACAAGAGCATTGAGCAACGTTATGAGAGGGTTCATGGAGGATTGTGATGACAGTGACATGGAGCATTGTGATGCCAACGGTCATGGAGCTTTGTGATGACAAAAGTCATGGAGCATTTTGATGACAAGTGTGTTGTGCATTGTGATGAGAAGGGCAGGGAGCATTTTGATGACAGGGTCATGCAGCAATTTGATGAAAATTGTAATGGAACATTTTTATGGCAGGGGTTATAGAACATTGTGATGTCAGGGATCTTGGAGCTTTGGTATGAAAAGGGTTATGGAGCATTTTGATGACAGGGGTTATGGAACATTGTGATGTCAGGGGTCATGGAACATTGTGATTATAAGGGGATGTAGCAGTGTGATGACAGGGTCATGGAACATTGTGATTACAGGGGTGATGGAGTATTGTGATGACTAGTGATGGAACACTGTGATATCTCTGTTGGGAGAGCATTTTGATGAGAAGAGCATGGAGCATTGTGATTCCAAGCTTTATGGAGCATTGCAATGCTAAGGTTGTGGACCGTTGTGATGAAATGCACGTGGAACATTGTGATGATAATTGTCATGGAGCATTGTTCTGACAAAGACATGGAGCATTGTGATGACAATGGTCACAGAAAATTGTGAAGAAATGTTCATGGAGCATTGTAGTTACAAATGTCAAAGAGCCATGTGATGACGAGGGCATGGACCACTGTGATGAAAAAGGTTATGAAGCATTTTGATGACTGGAGTCACGGAGCATTGTGATGACAGGGGTCATGGAGCAATGTGATGACATGTGTCATGGAGCATTGTGCTGACAAGCGCATGGAGCATTGTGATGACAAGGGTCATGGAGCATTGTGCTGAGAAAGGCATAGAGCATTGTGATGACAAAGGTCAAAGAGCATTGTGATGAAAAGTTCATGGAGCATTGTGGTTAAAAAGGTCACAGAGACTGTTGATGATGAGGGCATGGATCATTGTGATGACAAACATCATGAATTATTGTGATGACTGGAGTAATGGAACATGGTGATGACAGGGGTCATGGAGCATTTTGATAACATGGGCATGGAGCATTGTGATGTCAAGGGCATGGAGCATTGGTGTAATAAGTTTCATGGATTATTGAGATGACATTTCGAATGGCGTATTGTGATGACAAGGGCATGGAACATTTTGATGACCAGGTCAAGCAGTATTGTGAAGACATATGTCAGGGAGCATTGTGATGACATATGTAATGGCCCATTGTGATGACAAGGGAATGGAGCACTGTGATGAAAATGTCCTGGAGCACTCTTATGTGAAGACCATGGAACCTTGTGATGACAATTCTCATGGAGCATTCTGATGAAAAGGCGTAGGGAACATTGTGATTACATGGGTATTGGAGCATTGTTATGACAAGGGCATGGAAAATTATGATAAGAAGACCATGGAGCATTTTGATGACATGCGTCATGGAGCTTTGTGATGACAAGTGCAAGGAGCATTGTGATCACAGGTGTCTTGGAGCATTGTGATGAAAAGGGCATGGATCATTGTGATGACATAGGCAAAGAGCCTTGTCATGAAAGAGTTCAAGGTGCATACTGAGGGCAATAGTCAGAGAGCATTGTGATGACAAGTGTATTGAACATTGTGAGGACAAAATCATGGTGCATTGTGATGAGAAGACCATGGATAATTTTGCTGACCAGCGTCATGGGGCATTGTGATGACATGTGTTATGGAACATTGTGATCCCAAGGGTTTGCAGCATTGTGAGGACAGAGGTCATGGAGCATTTTGATTTCATTGTGATGACAATACCATGAAGCATTATGATGATGGGCATGGTGCATTGTGATGACAGCGTTCATGGAGCATTGGGATGAAAAGTGGCATGGAGCATTGGTCTGACAAGTTTCATGCATTATTGTGATAAGAGTGGCCATGGCACATTGTGATGACAAGGGCATGGAGCACTGTGATGACAAGGTCATGGATTATTGTGAAGAAAGTTGTCAGGGAGCATTGTGATGAAATATGACATGTTCCAGTTTGATGACAATATCATGGAGCATTGTGATGCCAAGTGTCATGGAGGATTGCTGTGACAAATTAAAGGAGCATTGTGATGACAAGGGCATGGAGCATTGTGATATCAAGGGCCATTGATCATTTTAATATCCAGGTCGTGAAACACTGTGATGAACAGCGCATGGAGCTTCCTATGACAGGGGTCATGGAGCATTGCAATGACAAGTGCATGGAGTATTGTGATGACAAGAGCATATGACATTTTGATGTGAAGTGCCATGGAGCATTGTAATGACAAGGTCGTGGAGAATTCTGAGGACAAGGGACATTGAGCTTTGAGATGACAAGGCATGGAGCATGGTGATGGCAAAACTGTGGAGCTTTGTGATGAGAAGACCTTGGGTAATTGTGGTGTCGAGCATCATGGAGCACTGTAATGACAAGGGGCATGAAGCATTGTGATGACAGGTGTCAGGGAGCATTGTGATGACAGGTGTCATGGAGCAATCTGATGACAAGGGCATGGAACATTGGGAGGACAAGTGCATTGAGCATTGTGATGACAAGTGCATGGAGCATTGCAATTTCAAGTGCATGGAGAATTGTGATGACTAGAGCATGTAATATTTTGATGAGAAGTGTCATGTAGCATTGTGATGACAAGGACGTGGAGAATTGTGATGACAAGGGACATGGAGCATTGTGATAACCAGGGCATGGAGCATTGTGATGACAGGGGCCATGGAGCATTATTATGACAAGGCCATGGTGCATTCTGACATAAGATATCACTTATGAAGGGAATGTAAATATGGCTACATATGAACTGAATTAGGGAAGAGAACAGAGTCTCAGATATGGAAAACACTCTAACGCTTGCTTAAGGGGAAAGACAGGTGGGGAGATGCACAAAAAAAAGTTTGATATTAGCACAGGTACCGTTCCATAATCCAAAAACAGAAGAGACAAGCCCTTCTCCTTCCTCAGTGAACGGAGCTCAACATCCTTATTCCCCGCAGAGAAATATATCTGACTAGTAAGAATCTTAAACCTATGTATTGATATGTCTCCGTAAGGGAACTAAGTGTGTCTAGAACAACATAAACATGGCAGTGAGAATAAGCTCAAACCCACTATAAAAATGAATTTCAAAACAAAACATAAAAACAGTAAAATTCTTACACAATACCTTCAGGGGTTCTGATGAAACCTGGAATGACCCTATCTACAATGACAGCTGGATGTGGCATAACGCTGGTCACTTGGGACTGAGAGGATTGGTGAGATTGGGTGAAAAAATGCAGACCCTTTAAAGCAATAATGCCTGTCACGCATTCCATAGTTCCCAACTCTCCAAGTAGAAGGGAATATCACTACAGTTATAACATGTATGGGAACCTAGAGAATGGAAACCATCTGATGGTGAAAGGTTTCTAAAACTCTACTACTTTTTTCTCTCCTTGTGCTCCAGTTTGACATTCCAACTGCTTTACTATCAATCTCCCAACTTGGAGAGTCAGGCCCTATAACCTCCTGGTTCGAACAGCTGGCAAATTGTGCAGAGGATATAAGGGAAGAGAGAGAACCAATGAGAGAGTAGCTGTAGGCATTTGGACGGCCACATTTCACTCTAATTTCCCGTCATGAAGAGGAATTAACCAAAGACTCAGCCTGCCCCCCCAGAACCAGTATAGGTCCAGAAGCAAAACTGTGGATTTGCGGTCAGCTCACAAAAACGCGAGTTGAAAAATGGAACTCAGGGCCACAGCAATTCACTAACCTGCAGGGTTATAAAGGACTACTCTCTTCCAAAAATCTGTTGAGGGAAAGCCACGAGGCGGAAGTGAAAATGAGGAAGAGTGGCATGAAACAGATTTCAAGAGGTACATTGGAATCACATTTAAACACAGGAAAAGAATCACAACTTCGAAAATAATGGAAATGGTCATAAAGGGCATGTGGGTTTTCACGTGAATATATTCAGGAGAAAACGCATATGCCCTTTTCGGCCAAGCAAGCAAGCGGGCAATGCAAATCTGCATTACAAAGAACTATCACTTTCCACCAGCCAAAAGGGATATCCGCAAAATGTGTAAAAACCAGACAGGCAAGACTGGCACTGGAGAACAGGGAGCCTTGTTATGCTGATGGGCGGGATGTAAATTGCCAACTGCCTCTCTGGAGGAGTGTGTTGTGTTCCCTAAAACAAGTAAACAACAGAGCTACAGAGCCAAGGGCAATTCCAGTCTAGGGAATATAGATTGGGAAAACTGAAAATTAATAAGACAGATCCACACCAAAATTCAGGGCTGCAATGATTACAAAAACCTCAACTTGGGTACACCTTAAATATCCCAGGAAAGACAAAAATGGTTCAAGAAATTGTGGTACTTACGTATGACGGAATATCCCTCAGCCATGAAATCAATGTCATAAGACCAGTAGCAGCAAAATGAGTGGATTCAGGTACGATAATTCTAAGTGAAATAAGTCACACAGAAAAATAAAATTATCATAAGATATCAATGATGAAGATCCTGTAAACATGGCTACACATGAACTGATTTAGGAAAGAGAAGGGAGTCTCACATTTAGAAAACACCCTTATGCCTTCTTAAGGGGGAAGGAGGGGTGGGGTGATGCATAAAACCAGAGTTTGATATTAGTACAGGTACAGTTCCAAAAACCAAATACGGAATAGACAAGACCTACACCTTCCTCAGTGAAAGAGACTCAACACCCCATATTCACCGCAGAGTAATATATCTTACTAGTAAGAATCTTAAAACTTATGTATTGATATGTCTCCGTAAGGGAATCAAGTGTGTCTAGACAGGCATAAAAATGGCAGTGAGAATCAGCTCAACCCACTATAAAAAGGAATTTCAAAAACAAAACAAAAAAAAACAGGGAAATTCCTTAATATTCCTTCAGGGTCTCTGATGAAACCTGGAATGACCCTATCTACAATGACAGCTGGATGTGGCATAAGGCTGGACACTTTGGACTGAGAGGATTGTTGAGATTGGGTGAGCAAATGCAGACCCTTTAAAGCAATAATGAGTGGCACCCATTCCATGGGTCCCAACTCTCCAGGTTGAAGGGAATATTACAACAGCTATAACATGTACGGGAAACCAAGAGAATGGACACACTGTGAATACGAAAGGTTTCTAAAACTCAACTAATAGTCCCTCTCCTGGTGCTCCGGTTTGACTTTCCAACTGCTTTACTATCAATCTCCCAACTTAGAGAGACAGCCCCTTTAACCTCCTGCTTCTCACAGGTTGCCAATTTGGCAGAGGATGAAAGGGAAGAGGGAGAACCAATGAGAGAGTAGCTGTTAGGCATTTGGACCGGCAAATGTCACTCTAATTTTCTGGCCGGAAGAAGAATTAACCAAAGTCTCAGCCACCCACCGGACAACAGTATAAGTCCTGAACCAAAATTTGGACTTGCATGCAGCTCACAAAAAAACGAGGTGAATAATGGAGCTCAGTGGCACAGCAATTCACCAAATGGCAGAGTAGTAAAGGACAACTCTCGTCCAAAACTCTGTTGAGGGAAGGTTAAGAGGCAGACGTGAAAGCGAGGCATAATAGCAGGAAACAGATTTCAAGAGGTATGCTGGAATCGCCTTTAAAGCACAGGAAGAGGGGCTCAACTTCGACAATGATGCACTTGGCCAAAAAGGGTGTATGAGTTTTCTCCTGAATATATTCAGGAGAAAACACATATACCCTTTTTGGCCAAGCAAGCAAGCGGGCAATGCAAATCTGCCCTACAAAGAAGTATAACTTCCCACAAGTCAAAAGGGATAACCACAAAATGGGTAAAAACCAGAAAGGAAAGACAGGCCCTGGCGAACTGGGATCCTTGTTATGCTGATGGTTGGGAGGCAAATTGCCAACGGCCTCTCTGGAGCAGTGCATTGTGTTCCCTAAAACAAGTAAACAACAGAGCTACAGAGCCAAGGGCGCTTCCAGTCTACATAAGATAACTTGGGAAAACTGAAAATCAATAAGACACAGCCACCCCGATATTTAGGGGTGCACTGCTTACAAGGCCCTCATCTTGGATTCACCTTAAATATCCCAGGAAAGATAAAAATGGTACAAAAATTTGTGGTACTTACGTCCGATGAAATATCCCTCAGCCATGAAATCAATGCCATAAGACATGTAGCAGCAAAATGAGTGGATTTAGGTACGATGATTCTAAGTGAAATAAGTCACACAGAAAAAGAAAGTTATCGTAAGATATCACTTATAGAGATTCTGTAAACATGGCTACACATGAACTGAGTTAGGAAAGAGAAAAGAGTCTCACATTTAGAAAACACTCTTATGCCTGCTTAAGGGGGAAGGAGAGGTGGGGTGATGCATAAAACCCAGAGTTTTATATAAGCACAGGTACCGTTCAAAAAATCAAATACGGAATAGACAAGACCTACACCTTGCTCAGTGAAAGGGACTCAAAACCCCATATTTCCCTCAGAGGAATATATCTCACTAGTAAGAATCTTATTACCTATTTATTGATATGTCTCCATGAGGGAATCAACTGTGTCTAGCCTGGCATAAACATGGCAGTGAGAATCAGCTCAAATCCATTATAAAAAGGAATTTCAGACACACAAAAAAAACAGGAAATTCTTTACAATTTCTTCATGGTCTCTGACGAAACCTGGAATGACCCTATCTACAACGACAGCTGGATTTGGCATAAGGCTGGACACTTGGGACTGAGAGGATTGGTGAGATTGGGTGAGCAAATGCAGACCCTTTAAAGCAATAATGCATGGCCCCCCTTCCATTGGTCTCAACTCTCCAGGGTGAAGGGAATATTACTACAGCTATAACATGTATGGGAAACCTAGAGAATGGACACACTGTGAACATGAAAGGTCTCTAAAACTCAACAAATATTCCCTCTGCTGGTGCTCTGGTTTGACTTTCCAACTGCTTTACTATCAATCTCCCAGGTTGCAGAGACTGCACCTTTAACCTCCTGGTTCGGACAGGTTGCTAATTAGGCAGAGGATGAAAGAGAAGAGGGAGAACCAATGAAAGAGTAGCTGTTAGGCATTTGGACGCGCACATGTCACTCTTATTTCCTGGAGTAAGAAGAATTAACTAAAGTCTCAGCCACCCACCCGGAACCAGTATAGGTCCTGAACCAAAATATTGGACTTGCATTCAGCTCACAAAAAACGAGTTAAATAATTGAGCTCAGGGGCAAAGCAATTCACAAACAGGCAGAGTAATAAAGGACAACTATCGTCCAAAAATCTGTTGAGGGAAGGCAATGAGGCGGACTTGAAAGCGAGGCAGAATAGCAGGAAACAGATTTCAAGAGGTACGTTGGAATCGCCTTTAAAGCACAGGAAGAGGGGCACAACTTCGACAATGATGCACTTGGCCAAAAAGGGCGTATGCGTTTTCTCCTGAATATATTCAGGAGAAAACGCATACGCCCTTTTTGGCCAAGCAAGCAAGTGGGAAATGCAAATCTGCACTACAAAGAAGTATCACTTCCCACCTGTCAAAAGGGACGTCCACAAAATGGGTAAAATCCAGAAAGGCAAGACAGGCCCTGGAGAAAGGGAGCATTGTTATGCTGATGCGCGGGATGTAAATTGTCGACTGCCTCTCTGGAGGTGTGCATTGTGTTCCCTAAACCAAGTAAACAGCAGAGCTACAGAGCCAAGGGAACTTCCAGTCTAGGGAATATATCTTGGGAAAACTGAAAATCAATAAGACAGAGCCATTCCAAAAGTTAGGGCTGCACTGCTTACAAGAACCTCAACTTGGATACACCTTAAATATCCAAGGAAAGATAAAAACGGTACAAAAAATTATGTTATTTACATACAATGGAATATACCTCAGCCATGAAATCAATGTCATAAGACCAGTAGCAGCAAAATGAGTGGATTCAGGTACGATAATTCTAAGTGAAATAAGTCACACAGAAAAAGAAAGTTATCATAATATATCACTTATGAAGATCCTGTAAACATGGCTACACATGAACTGAGTTAGGAAAGAGAACAGAGCCACACATTTAGAAAACACGATTATGCCTGCTTATGGGGAAAGGAAAGGTGGGGTGATGCATAAAAGCAGAGTTTGATATAAGCACAGGCACCGTTCCAAAAACCAGTTATGGAATAGAAAATACCTACACCTTCCTCATTGAAAGGGACACAAAACACCATATTTCCCGCAGAGCAATATATCTGACTAGTAAGAATCTTAAACCATATGTATTGATATGTCTCCATAAGGGAATCAAGTGTGTCTAGACTGGCATAATCATGTTAGCGAGAATCAGCTCAAACCCACTATAAAAAGGAATTTGAAAAACAAAAAAAAGGTAAATTTTTTACAATTCCTTCAGGGTCTCTGACGAAACCTGCAATGACCCTATCTGCAATGACAGCTGGATGTGGCATAAGGATGGACACATGGGACTGAGAGGATTGGTAAGATTGGTGAGCAAATGCAGACCCTTTAAAACAATAATGCATGGCACCCATTCCATGGGTCCCAACTCTCCAGGTTGAAGGGAATATTACTGCAGCTATAATATGTACGGGAAACCTAGAGAATGGACAAACTGTGAATACGAAATGTCTCTAAAACTCAGCGATTAGAAGCTCTCGTGGTGCTATGCATTGACTTTCAAAATGCTTTACTATTAATCTCCCAGCTTGGAGAGACAGCGCCTTTAACCTCCTGGTTCCCACAGGTTGCCAATTTGGCAGAGGATGAAAGGGAAGAGAGAGAACCAATGAAAGAGTAGCTGTTAGGCATTTGGACGTTCACATGTCACTCTTATTTCCCGGGAGGAAGAAGAGTTAACTAAAGTCTCAGACAAACACCGGGAACCAGTATAGGTCCTGAACCAAAATTTAGGACGTGCGTTCAGCTCACAAAAAAAAAGTTAAATAATTGAGCTCAGGGGCACAGCATTTTATTAACAGGCAGATTAATAAAGGACAACTATCGCCCAAAAATCTGTTGAGGGAAGGCAACGAGGCGGACTTGAAAGCGAGGCAGAATAGCAGGAAACAGATTTCAAGAGGTACATTGGAATCGCCTTTAAAGCACAGGAAGAGGGGCACAACTTCTACAATGATGCACTTGGCCAAAAAGAGTGTATGCGTTTTCTCCTGAATATATTCAGGAGAAAACGCATACACCCTTTTTGGGCAAGCAAGCAAGCGGGCAATGCAAATCTGCACTACAAGAAGCATAACTATCCACCAGTCAAAAGGGACATCCACAAAATGGGTAAAATCCAGAAAGGCAATAGAGGCCCTGAAGAACAGGGAGCCTTTTTATGCTGATGGGCGTGATGTAAATTGCCAACTGCCTCTCTGGAGGAGTGTATTGTGTTCCCTAAATCAAGTAAACAACAGAGCTACAGAGCCAAGGGCACTTCCATTCTAGGGAATATATCTTGGGAAAACTGAAAATCAATAAGACAGAGCCATTCCAAAATTTAGGGCTGCACTGCTTACAAGAACCTCAACTTGGGTACACTTTAAATATCCCAGGAAAGATAAAAACGGTTCAAAAAATTGTGTTACTTCCATACAATGGAATATACCTCAGCCATGAAATCAATGTCATAAGACCAGTAGCAGCAAAATGAGTGGATTCAGGTACGATGATTCTAAGTGAAATAAGTCACACAGAAAAAGAAATTTATCATAAGATATCACTTAGGAAGATCCTGTAAACATGGCTACACATGAACTGAGTTAGGAAAGAGAAGAGAGTCTCACATTTAGAAAACACTCTTATGCCTGCTTAACGGGGAAGGAGAGGTGGGGTGATGCATAAAACCAGAGTTTGATATAAGCACAGGTACCGTTCCAAAAACCAACTATGGAATAGACAAGACCTACACCTTCCTCAGTGAAAGGAACTCAAAAGCCCATATTTCCCACAGAGGAATATATCTGATTAGTAAGAATTTTAAAACCTATGTATTGATATGTCTCCGTTAGGGAATCAAGTGTCCCTAGACTTGCATAAACTTGGCAGCGAGAATCAGCTCAAACCCACTATAAAAAGGAATTTGAATAACAAAAAAACGGATATTCTTTACAATTCCTTCTGTGTCTCTGATGAAACCTGGAATGACCCTATCTACAATGAGAGCTGGATGTGGCATAAGGCTGGACACATGGGACTGAGAGGAATGGTGAGATTGGGTGAGCAAATGCAGACCCTTTAAACCAATAATGCATAGCACCCATTCCATTGGTCCCATGTGTTCAGGTTGAAGGGAATATTACTACCGCTATCAAATGTACGGGACACCTAGAGAATGGACGCACTGTGAATATGAAAGGTCTCTAAAACTCAGCGAATAATCCCCCTCCTGGTGCTCCGGTTTCACTTTCCAACTGCTTTACTATCAATCTCCATATTTGGAGAGACAGCACCTTTAACCTCCTGGTTCGCACAGGTTGCCAATTTGGCAGAGGATTAAAGGGAAGTGGGAGAACGACTGAGAGTGTAGCTGTTAGGCATTTGGACGGGCACATCTCACACTAATTGCCCCGCAGGAAGAATAATTAACCAAAGTCTCAGCCATGCGCCGGGAACCAGTTTAGGTCCTGAACCAAAATTTTGGACTTGCGGTCTGCTCACAAAAAAACGAATTTAATAATGGAGCTCAGGGGCACAGGAATTCAGAAACTGGCAGAGTAATAAAGGACAACTATCGCCTAAAAATCTGTTGAGGGAAGGAATCGAGGCGGACTTGAAAGGGAGGCAGTATACCAGGAAACAGATTTCAAGAGGTATGTTGGAATCACCTTTAAAGCACAGGAAGAGGGGCACAACTTCGACAATGATGCACTTGGCCAAAATGAGCGTATGCGTTTTCTCCTGAATATATTCAGGAGAAAACGCATATGCCCTTTTTGGCCAAGCAAGCAAGCGGGCAATGCAAATCTTCACTACAAAGTAGTATCACTTCCCACTGTTCAAAAGGGACATCTGCAAAATGTGTAAAAACCAGAAAGGCAAGACAGGCCCTGGAGAACAGGGAGCCTTGTTATGTAGATGGGCGGGATGTAAATTGCCACCTGCCTCTCTGGAGGAGTGCATTGTGTTCCCTAAAACCAGTATTCAACAGAAATACAGACTCAAGGGCACTTCCAGTCTAGGAAATATACCTTGGGAAAACTGAAAATCAATAAGACACAGCCACCCCATAATTTAGGGCTTCACTGCTTACAAGAACCTCAACTTCTGTATACCTTAAATTTCCCAGGAAAGACAAAAATGGTTCAAGAAATTTTGGTACTTACGTACGATTGAATATCCCTCAGCCATGAAATCAATTTCATAAGGCCAGTAGCAGCAAAATGAGTGGATTCAGGTACGATGATTCTAAGTGAAATAAGTCACACAGAAAAAGAATCTTATCATAAGATATCACTTATGAAGGTCCTAAAAACATGGCCTCACATGAACTGAGTTAGGAAAGATACCAGAGTAACGAATCTTATCATAAGATATCACTCATAGCGGGAATGTACACATGGCTACACATGAACTGATTTACAAACACAACGGAATCACACATTTAGAAAACAATCTTCTGCCTGCTTAAGGGGAAAGGCGAGGTGGGGTGATGCATAAAATCACAGTTTTAAATTAGCACTGATACCGTTACATAAACCAAGTATGTAATAGACAACACCTACTCCCGCCACAATGAACTGGACTCAACACCCCCTATTCATTGCAGAGGAATATGTCTGACTCTCAGTATTTTAAAACATATGTATTCTCATGTCTCCATAAAGGAATCATGTGTGTGTATAACGGCATGAACACAGCACTGAAATTCAGTTAAAACCACTTATAAAAATAAATTTCAAAAGCAAAATGCAAAAACAGCGAAACAGTGAGAAAGTCTTAAAAATTACGTTCAGGGCCTGTGATGCAACCTGGATTGACCACCTTTACACCCACAGCTGGATGAGACATAAGACTGGACACTTGGGGCTGACAAGATTGCTGAGGTTGTGTGAGCAAAAGAACACCACTTAGAGCAATACTGTGTGCTACCCATTCTAGTGGTCCCAACTCTCCAGGTTTAAGGGAATCTTCCTACAGTTAAAACATGCATGGGAAACCCAGTGGATGGTACACTGTGTAATTGGGAAAGTTTTCTAAAAGGTACCTCATTTTTCCTTTTGTCGTGCTCGGCTTCGCCATTCCATCTGCATTACTAAAAATCTCCCCACTTGCAGTGTCAGCGCCTTTACCCTCCTGTTATGCACAGTTTGCAAATTGTGCAGAGGATGAACATGAAGAGGGGGAATAAATGAGAGATTAGCTGTAGGTGTTTGGATGGGCACATGTCACTCTAGTTTCCCACCAGGAAGAAGAATTAACCAAAGGCTCAGCCTGAAGCCCCGGAACCAGACTAGGGCCTAAAGCCATCCTGCGGTATTGCAGCCAGCTCACAAAGAGGCGAGTTGAAAAATGGAAATCAGGGGCACAGGAATTCACAAACTTGCAGAGTTATAAAGGACAACTATCATCCAGAAATATATTGAGGAAAGGCAGTGAAGAGGATTTGAATGCAAGGCAGAATTGAAGGAAACATATTTCAAGAGGTAGATTGGAGTCGTCTTTAAAGCACATGAAAAGCGACAGAATTTCGACAATGTTGCCCTTGGCTGAAAAGGGAGTATGTGTATTTTCTTGAATATATTCGGGAAAAAATGCATACGCCCTTTTTGGCTAAGCAAGCCATCAGGCATTGCAAATCCACACTACAGAGAAGAGTCCCTTACCTCCAGTCAAAAGGGCCATCCACAAATAGTGTAAAAACCGCAAATGCAGGACAGGCCATCAAGAAAAGGGAGCCTGGTTACGCCGATGGACAGGATGTAAATTGCCAACAGCCTCTCTGGAGAACTGTATGTTGTTTTCTAAAACAGAGCTACAGAGCATAGCACACTTCCACTCATGGGCGTGTATTTTGGGAAAACTAAAAATCCATAACACACAGCCAGCCCAAACTTTAGGGCTGCTCTGTTTACAAGAACCTCGACTTCAGTACACTTTAAGTATACCAGGAAAGGAAAAAAAAATGGATATAGATATTGTGGTACTTATATACAATGGAATGTCACTCAGACATAAAATCAATGTCATAAGGCCAATAGCAGCTTAATGAGTGGCTTTAGGTACGATGATGCTAAGTGAAATGAGCCACAAAGTAAAAGAAACTTATTGTAATATATCACTTATAGAGGGAATGTAAACATGGCTACACATGAACTGAATTTCAAAAGAGAACAGAGTTACACATTTAGAAAACACACTTATGCCTCCTTAAGGGGAAAGGTGATGTGGGGTGATGTGTAAAAGCAGAGTTTGAAATGAGCACAGATCCCATTCCATATACCAAATATGTAATAGACAAGACCTACTCCTTTCTCAATGAACTGGACACAAAACACCCTATTCACTGAAGAGGAATATATCTGACTGGTAATAACCTTGAAACCTATGTATTTATATGTCTCCATAATGGAATCAAGTGTATGTAGATTGGCATAAACACAGATCAATGGAACAGGACAGAAAGCCCAGAGATAAACCTACATACCTATGGCTATCTCATCTATGACAAAGGAGCTAAGGATATACAATGGAGAAAAGACAGTCTCTTCAGTAATTGGTGCTGGGAAAACTGGACCCCTACACATAAAAGAATGAAATTAGAACACTCCATAACACCATACACAAAAATAAACTCTAAATTGATTAGAGATCTAAATATAAGACCAGACACTTTAAAACACTTAGAGGAAACCATAGGCAGAACACTCTATGACATAAATCACAGCAAGATCCTTTTTGACCCACCACTTAGAGAAATGGAAATAAAAACAGAAATCAACAAATGGGACCTAATGAAACTTAAAAGCTTTTACACAGTACAGGAAAACATAAACAAGATGCAAACACAACCCTTAGAATGGGAGAAAATATTTTCAAATGAAGCAATTGACAAAGGATTAATCTCCTAACTTTACAAGCACCTCATGTAGCTCAATATCACAAAAACAAACAACCCAATCCAAAAACGGGCAGAAGACCTAAATAGACATTTCTCCAAAGAAGATATACAGATTACCAAGAAACACATGAAAGGATGCTGAACATCATTAATCATTAGAGAAATGCAAATCAAAACTACCGTGAGGTATCACCTCACAGCAGTCAGAGTGGCAATCATCAAAAAAATCTACAAAACAATAAACGCTGGAGAGGCCTTTATTGGAGAAAAGGGAACACACTTGCACTGTGGGTGGGAATGTAAATTGATATGGGCACTAGGGAGAACATTACGGAGGTTCCTTTAAATAACTAAAAATAGAAGTACCATACGACACAACAATCCAACTACTGTATATTTGCCTTGTGAAAACCATAATTCAAAAAGAGTTATGTACAAAAATGTTCATTGCAGCTCTATTTGCAATAGCCAGGACATGGAAGAAACCTAAGTGTCCATCGACAGATGAATGGATAAAGAAGATCTGGCACATATATACAATGGAATATTACTCAGCCAAAAAAAGAAGCAAACTGAGCTATTTGTACTGAGGTGGATGGACTTAGAATCTGTCCTACACAGTGAAGTAAGTCAGAAAGGGAAAAACAAATACTGTATGTTAACAGAGATATACGGAATCTAATGAAGAAAAGAAAAAGATTTTGAAGAACCTAGTGGCAGGACAGGATTAAGGACACAGACATAGAGAAAGGACTTGAGGACACCGGAAGGGTGATGGGTAAGCTGGGACGAAGTGAGAGAGTGGCATGGACATAAATACATTACCAAATGTAACACCGATAGCTACTGGGAAGCAGCCACATAGAACAGGGAGATCAGCTTGGTGCTCTATGAGCACATAAAGGGGTGGAATATGGAGTGTGGGAGGGAGATGCAAGAGGGAGGGGATCTGGTGATATTTGTATATGTATAGCTGATTCACTTTGTTATACAGCAGAAACGAACACTCCATTGTAAATAAATTATACTCCAATAAACGTGTAAAAGGAAAAAAAAAAAGAAAGCCCAGGGATAAACCTACACACCTATGGTCAACTAATCTATGACAAAGGAAGCAAGACTATACAATGGAGATAAGACAGTCTCTTCAATCATTGGTGCTGGGAAATATGGACAGCTACATGTAAAAGAATGAAATTAGAATACTCCCCAACACCATACATAAAAATATATTCAAAATGGGTTAGAGACCTTAATGTAAGACCAGACAGTATAAAACTCTGAGAGGAAAACTTACGAAAGATACTCTGACGTAAATCACAGCAAGATCTTTTTTGATCCACCTCCTATAGTAATGAAATACAAAAGAAAACTAAACAGATGGGACCTAATGAAACGTAAAAGCTTTTGCAAAGCAAAGGAAACTACAAACAAGACGAAAAGACAACCCTCAGAATGGCAGAAAATATTTGCAAACGAATCAATGGACAAATGATTAATCTCCAATATATATAAACAGCTCATGCAGCTCAATATTAATAAAACAAACAACCCAATACAAAAATGGAAGAAGATCTAAATAGATATTTCTTCCAAGAAGACATAGAGATGGCCAGTACACACATGAAAATCTGCTCAACATCACTAATTATTAGAGAAATGGAAATCGAAACTACAATGAGGTATCACGTCAAATCATCAGAAAATCTACAAACAACAAATGCTGGAGAGGGTGTGGAGAAAAGGAATCTTATTCCACTATTGTTGGGAATGTAAATCGATACAGTCTCTATGGAGAACAGTATGGAGGTTCCTTAAAAAAATTAAAAATAGAATTACCATATAATCCAGCAATCACACTACTGGGCATATACCCAGAGAAAACCATAAATCAAAAGGACACATTCACTACAATGTTCATTGCAGCACTATTTACAATAGCCAGGTAATGAAAGCAAACTAAGTGCCCACAGACAGACGAATGGATAAAGATATGGTACATATATATAATGGAATATTACTCAGCCATACATAGGAATGAAATTGGGTCATTTGTAGAGACTTTGATGGATCTAGAGACTGTCATACAGAGTGAAGTAAGTCAGAAAGAGAAAAACAAATATTGTATATTAATGCATATATGTGGAACCTAGAAAAATGGTACAGATAAACCGGTTTGCAGGGCAGAGATAGAGACACAGATGTAGAGAACAAACATATGGACACCAAGGGGGGAACACCATGTGAGGGTTGTGGTGGGCTGAATTGTGAGACTAGGATTCACATGTGCACACTTATATGTATAAAATAGATATCCAATAAGAACCTGCTGTATAAAATGAATAAATAAATATTAAAAAATTAAAAATAAATAAATAACATTTAATAAAATAAAACAGAAAAAAAGTTTTTCCCTTCACATAGATGTCTTTATATTAATGCATTATTTCCATGTTTATATCTCCAAATTTAAAAAAAAGAGGAATAAATAAAATCTACCTTGAACCAAAAAGAAAAAAAAAAAAAAAAAAAACAGAACCCACCAGTTATACAGAGGAAAATCGTATCAGGGCACTTGCTCCAGTGGTAAAAAATTCTTAAGTTGGTCAGAGTTGGGAAATCGTCTCCAATGCAGTCAGCAGCACTCCCCCCCACAAGGAGCATCCTCATTGCAAAGCTGGGGGACTGTGTCGAGGCGTCTGTGAGTAAATGTGAGCTGAGCCCCAGTCCTGCTGCAGCTGAACTCTTCCCACCCTTTCCAGGTAAAACACCTGAATATGTACAAGCACTTGCAAGCCTAGAGGAAAGGCTGTGGAGCCACACCAGCGACAGCACGCAGGCCAACTTGGTGCCTGCAGGCCAGCCAGGATGGTCCTGGCCCCAGATGCTCTTCTGGAAGATTTCCATTTCCCTGCCTGAGATACCCCTCCTGCCACGGCCCCCACTGCTTTTTTACTTCCCCACCTCTGCCTGGGGAGAAATTCCAGCGGCAGGTATGGATGACACATCCTCTTCTTTAGCAGGTGGCAGCCTGGCAACTCCTGCAGAAAGTCCAGCAGAGTCCAAATCACACTGGGCCACCCACAAAGCCACGACCCCTCACTCCTTACCACCACCCCAGCTCCGACACTGCTGACGGGGCAGAGAATATGGCGTCAGGCACAGCTACAGGGGTTCTTGCTGACTGGAGAGGTGTTTATATTGACCTCAACCCAGGCACACCTGGGGAGGGCTGGCAGGCAGTGTAAGGCTGCCCAAATCAGCCAATTCTCACCCCTCAGGGGCTCACAGTAGCAGAAAATGAAACTTGCTAAATGGGCCAGGCCCAAGGAACAGGTGTGGGCCCTTGAGAGTCAGGCTAGACAAGGGGCTGCAGCTGCCGCTTGTTTTCTAATCATTTTATCTGGTCCATGAGTGGAAAACAACTTCAGGAAGACCCTATCCTAATGAGAGGAACCCAGGAGTCAGGGAGAGGAGTGATGGTGGGTGGAGACAGAGGCCTGGTGCCCTGGCTGCAGTGGAAGTGTCTGGAAGACCAGGCAGAGAGAGGCTGCACAGAGTGATAGCCAGGGTCACAGACCTGTCAGAGCTGCTGTTTGTTAGTTCAAGTCCTGCTCTGAGTTGTTCTGTGTCAGCTGTGAGCGACAGGTGAGCTGGGGGTTCTCTGCAAGGTGGGCTATGTGCACAGTTCCTGTGTGTCCAGCCTTGCTTGGGTACCTGCCCAGGGGAGATCTGTATCCTGGGAAGGGCCTGACTAGGAGAGCCCCATGGGCTGCTGGGTAGCTGCACAGGTGAGCTCCATACCCTGGGAGGGACTTGAACACGAGAGCCCCGTGGGCTGTGTGGATGGGGGGTGCAGCCCAGGTGAGCTCCATATCCTGGGATTGGCCTGACCACGAGAGCCCCATGGGCTGCTGGAGACCTGGTAAAGGATATCAGGACAGTCAGTGAAGCCACCGAGGATATACATCCAGTAGCTCCTATTTCCTACAACCTGCTGCTCATTCTACCATCCACCAGACCATGGCATTCTGTTTTACACTTCAATGATGCCTTCTTCTGTATTCCATTCATCTCAGAGTCACAAGAATTGTTGGCTTGTGAGTGGTAGGACACAACATGAAACACAAGCAATAATGCTGGGCCGTCCTGCCCCAATGGTTCAAAAATCCCCACACCATCATTGGGGAAATGTCCTCTAAAGACCTAAAAGTTCTACCTCTGTAAAAGGGAACCCTCCTTCAATATGCAGATGACATTCTGATCGCCAGGCCTACTAAAGACGCCTCTGAACTACCCAGCCAAGAAAGGATAGAAGGTGTCCAAGAAAAAGGCTCAAATATCCCAGGCTCAGGTGACATGCCTGGGCTTCATTCTCACAGATATTCGGAGAAACGCATCCCAGGATAGGGAAGAAGCCATTTGTAGCCTTACCTCTTCTAAAACTAGAAGACAGCTTAGGGGTTCCTGGGGAGGCCAAGGTTTTCTGCATCCGGATCCCTAACTACAGTCTAATAGCTGGGCCTCTACATGAAACACTGACACGAAAAGATGATGATCCTTTTGAATAGAATCCAGAAGCAGCCTTCAAGAATGGAAAGAACAGTCAATTCAGACCCTTGCCCAGGAACTCCCTAATTTAGCTAAGCCCTTTGACCTTTACATACCCGGTCAAAGGTTAATCGCCCTTGGAGCCTTAGTGCAAACCTGGGACCACTTGAAATGGAGCACCACATGAATGCCCTTCAGGTATGATAAACTATGGTCACCAAGGGCTTTGCGCACCGACTCATCAGGCCAGGATACTGGGGTATCTAAAAAGCTGGAAATCAGCAGCCCACAAGGCCAGCTCCCTCCTAAGGGAAAAGGACCCCACATGGGGATCCTAACAACCCATCATGCCCTGAAGTTGCAGGGCTCGCTCTGTGGACACACTGACCTCGAGTGAGGAGGCCCTCCAACTCCAACCTCTAGAGAGACAATCGGGGGCAATGGGCCTGCAAGATTACTCATGTGACCATCACTTGACCTGGAGTTTCTCTCAGAAAACAACAAGACTGTGCCCCGAAAGAGCAGACTACTGCTTGCAGGACTTACTGCACCCAGAGGGGAGCTAATAAGCTTGGCTGGGGAAACGTATATCACGCTTTCACAATAGAAAACCCTACAGACACTGCGGTGATGGTGGCCAATATGAGGGGCTGGACTGCTGGCTACTTCTTTTTTTTTTTTTTTTTTTTTTCTTTTTGCGGTATGCGGGCCTCTCACTGTTGTGGCTTCTCCCGTTGCGGAGCACAGGCTCCGGATGCGCAGGCCCAGCGGCCATGGCTCACGGGCCCAGCCGCTCAGCGGCATATGGGATCCTCCCAGACCGGGGCACGAACCCGTATCCCCTGCATCGGCAGGCGGACTCTCAACCACTGCGCCACCAGGGAGGCCCCTGGCTACTTCTTAAAGCCGTTGACTCAGTGGACGTCATGGTCCTGGATCACCACTGACCCTGGACTGTCTGGGAGTTGCACGGGCAGGGCTCTGACACATGGTGCTGTTTGTACATTAATTCAGGGACCTAATTAAAGAAAGCACAGACTACTGCTCAGAGCATCTAGGCTGGCAAAAACCGTCAGCCTAAGGTCGCCGAACAAATGTGGGGTGGGGTGAAACCTGCCACCTCAGCATCTATGAGCATCTCTTTCCTGGACACTTAAAGGTCATTAGAATCTATAACACTTCCAATGCTGGTGCTCAGGCAGACGAGAAGTGAGGCAGGAGGCCTTGGGACAATCAACCTCACCTGGAGGCTGGTGGGGAGACGTTTTGCCCCTCCCCCCAGGTATCAGGGCTACCACCACAGCATGAAGCAGTTACAAAAGAGGGGTCTGCACCCTCAACACCCCAAGAATGAGGAACGGAACAAAAAGCAGAGGAGGTGTTCGTCTCTGGCAACGTTCATTAAAAATTCCTGGGAGATAAAAAGAGAATCTGAGCAATAAAATAAAGTCTAACATATTTTTCCTTTGTGATTTGTCTAATTCACCTGCGTCTAGGGTTCCGTATGCAGAGGTCCCACACCCGGCACTTCAGACCAGATTTCCTAGTGCAGAATGGCTGGGTCGACTCCTCAGCTAGCGGGGTCCCATGCAGACTCCGAGGCTCAGTGCCTGAACTGCAGCCAAACCAGCCCTCGAGAGCTCCATCCCCTCCCTCCCACTGATGCTGCTGTGATCCCTACACAGCAGTCCAGCCCAGAACCCATGGGGGCGTGCATGCTCTCACCTCTCCATTCGGTTTTCAAAATAATGTTTTCTTTGCTTCTGAACCAAACTCAGTCTTGATCTGTTGGCTCCAATGACACTGGGCATGGGGACTCCTGTAGGGGTCCACTCTGGAGGATCAGTAACAGAAATTGAGAACCTTGTAACATCAATGAACAGATGTGTGAGCCAAACTGTAGTTAACATAGAGCAGTGTATAATGCTCGGGTAAAATAAGATGTTTCTAAGACTTACATTTGATATTTCCATCACTTTACTATAAGCAAGTTCAGTGAAGATGTCTGTCTTATTTGTCAGGTCAACATTAGAGAAATGAAGTGATTTATTTCCATGGATGTACATCGAATACTCTTGGCTGAAGCTTCAATCTTGTTTTGAATGCTTTTCCATTGAAAAGGATACCTCTCTTTCAGCTCCCCCATTTCTGAGAAGTATAAAATCTTATAATTTATTATTACCAATTGGGAAAGGTAGGAGAAGGGATAAATTAACAGTTTGGGATTAACACATACACACTGCTATGTATAAAATAGATCATCAACAAGGAACTACTGTATAGCACAGGGAACTACACTGAATATTTTGCAATAACCTATAAGGGGAAATAATCTGAAAAAGAATCGATATTTTTATTGACATCATCTATCAATGACAGATAAAATGTAACCTAAGTAAGGCCGATGGTGAACGCTTCTTACCCTGAAGATTTCAATCATCTAAAATTTGGGCTCTGCCTATTTCCCAAGGCCCTTAATGGACATACGTGTAGCCGTAGCTTAAAAATTCCCCAGTTTGGGGTACGGGGAAGCACTGATTTGGAAAAATCCCTGGTGTTCTCCTTCCATGCACGGGACCGTTCCTACAGCTAAAACATGCATGTCACACCTAGAGGATGGTACACCATTTGATCAGAAAGAGTTTGGAAAAGGCACCTCATCTCCTCATCGCCTGGTGCTCGGGTTCACCCCTCCAGCATCTTTCCTAACAATCTCCTCACTTGGGGATATCAGCACTGTCAACATCCTGTTGCACACAGTTTGGAATTTGTCCAGAGGATGAAGCGGAAGGATGAGAAAAATTTAGAGACAAGTCTTAGTTGTTCGGACAGGCACATGCCACTCTAATTTCCAATCTGGAAGACAAATTCATCAAAGGCTAGAATTGCCCACGGAAACAGAATAGGTCTAGAGGAAATCCCGCTGTTTTGTGTCCAGTTTCCAAAAACACAAGTTGAAAAATGGAACTCAGGGGCACTAAAATTCATGAAACTACAGAGTTGAAAATATCTATCATCGAAAAATGTCTTGAGGTAAGTCACAGAAAAGGAGTTGTAAGCAAGGGAGTGTGGCAGGAAACAGATTTGAAGAGGTAGAAAGGACTCCCCATTAAAGCACAAGAAAAGGGGCTGAACATCACCAATGATGCAGTTGGCCCAAAAGGGCGTATGCATTTTTTCTGAATATATTCAAGTAAAGGCCATACACACTTTTTATCCAACCAAACAGGTGGGCACTGGAAATCAATACTACAAAATGTATCACTTCACATCAGTCAGAAGGGCCATCCACATAAAGTGTAAACACCAGAAATGCAGGACTGGGCGAGGAGAAAATGGAGCCCTGTGAAGGTGATAGTGGAAATGTAATTTGCCAATGGCCACTCTGCAGAAGTGTATTGTGTTGGCTAAAACATCTAAAAGATGAGCTACAGAGCATAGGGCACGTGCTCTCATGGGCGTATACCTTGGGAAAAACAAAAATCGACAGAAAACAGTCATGCCAAAGTTTACCACCTCTCTGTTAAAAAGGGCCTCCACTTGGATATAACCTAAATGTCCCTGGAAGGATAAAATGGATAAAAGAGATGGGGTACTTATGTAGAGTGGAATATTACTCATCCCGAAATAAATGAAATAAGGCCAGTTGTAACAACTCTGGAGGTGTTACATACGATCATTCTAAGTGACATATGTCAGAAAGAAAGAGACACATATCATAAGATGTCACTTAAAGGTGGAATCAAAAATGGCTACACGATTCATTTGACCGGGTAAGATGGCGGAAGAGTAAGACGCGGAGATCACCTTCCTCCCCACGGATACACCAGAAATACAGCTACACATGGAACAACTCCTACAGAACACCTACTGAACGCTGGCATAAGACCCCAGACCTCCCAAAAGGCAAGAAACTCCCCACATACCTGGGTAGGGCAAAGCGGAGAGATCCCCACACAGAGGATCGGTGCCGAGCGGCACTCACCAGCCCGAGAGGCTTGTCTGCTCGCCCGCAGGGGCGCGCAGCGCTGGAAGCTGAGGCTCGGGCTTCGGTCAGAGCGCAGAGAGAGGACTGGGGCTGGCGGCGAGAACTCAGCATGAACGGGGCTAATGTGCCAAAGCTAGCCGGGAGGGAGTCCGGGAAAACTCTGGAGCTGCCGAAGAGGCAAGAGACTTTTTCTTCCCTCTTGGTTTCCTGGTGCGCGAGGAGAGGGGATTAAGAGCGCTGCTTAAAGGGGCTCCACAGACGGGCGCGAGTCGCGACTGAAAGTGCGGAGCCCTGTGACGGGCGTGGGACGCTGGGGTTGCTGCTGCTGCCGCCAAGAAGCCTGTGTGCGAGCGCAGGTCACTGCCCACACCGCCCTTCCGGGAGCCTGTGCAGCCCGCCACTGCCGGGATCCCGGGATCCAGGGGCGGCTTCCCTGGGAGAACGCATGGCGCGCCTCGGGCTGGTGCAACGTCACGCCGACCTCTGCCGCTGCAGGCTCGCCCCACACTCCCTGCCCCTCCCTCCCTCCCGGCCTGAGTGAGCCAGAGTCCCCGAAGCGGCTGCTCCTTTAACCCTGTCCTGTCTGAGTGAAGAACAGACGCCCTCCGGCGACCTACACGCAGAGGCGGGGCCAAATCCAAAGCTGAGACCTAGGAGCTGTGAGAACAAAGAAGAGAAAGGGAAACCTCTCCCAGCAGCCTCAGAAGCAGCGGATTAAAGCTCCACAATCAACTTGATGTACCCTGCATCTGTGGAATACATGAATACACAACACATCATCCCAAATTGAGGAGCCTGGAGTCAGTGCTGTGCCTCTGAGGTGGGAGAGCCAACTTCAGGACACTGGTCCACAAGAGACCTCCCAGCTCCACATAATATCAAACGGCAAAAATCTTCCAGAGATCTCCATCTCAACACCAGCACCCAGCTTCACTCAACGACCAGCAAGCTACAGTGCTGGACACACTATGCCAAACAACTAGCAAGACAGGAACACAATGCCACCCATTAGCAGAGAGGTGGCCTAAAATCATAAAAAGTCTGCAGACACCCCAAAACACACCACCAGACGTGGACCTGCCCACCAGAAAGACAAGATCAAGCCTCATCCACCAGAACACAGGCACTAGTCCCCTCCACCAGGAAGCCTACACAACCCACTAAACCAACCTTAGCCACTGGGGACAGACACCAAAAACAACGGGAACTACGAACCGGCAGCCTGAAAAAAGGAGACCCCAAACACAGTAAGATAAGCAAAATGAGAAGACAGAAAACCACACAGCAGGAGAAGGAGCAAGATGAAAACCCACCAGATCTAACAAATGAAGAGGTAATAAGCAGTCTACCTGAAAAAGAATTCAGAATAATGATGGTAAAGATGATCCAAGATTCTATTTCCCAGATCCAAAATCTTGGAAATAGAATAGACAAAATGCAAGAAACAGTTAACAAGGACCTAGAAGAACTAAAGATGAATCAAGCATCGATTAAAAACACAATACATGAAATAAAAAATACTCTAGATGGGATCAATAGCAGAATAACTGAGGCAGAAGAACGGATAAGTGAGGTGGAAGATAAAATAGTGGAAATAACTGCTGCAGAGCAAAATAAAGAAAAAAGAATGAAAAGAACAGAGGACAGTCTCAGAGACCTCTGGGACAACATTAAACGCACCAACATTCGAATTATAGGGGTTCCAGAAGAAGAAGAGAAAAAGAAAGGGACTGAGAAAATATTTGAAGAGATTATAGTTGAAAACTTCCCTAATATGGGAAAGGAAATAGTTAATCAAGTCCAGGAGGCACAGAGAGTCCCATACAGAATAAATCCAAGGAGAAATACGCCAAGACACATATTAATCAAACTGTCAAAAATTAAACACAAAGAAATCATATTAAAAGCAGCAAGGCAAAAACAACAAATAACACAAGGGAATCCCCATCAGGATAACAGCTGATCTCTCAGCAGAAACTCTAAACGCCAGAAGGGAGTGGCAGGACATACTTAAAGTGATGAAGGAGAAAAACCTGCAACCAAGATTACTCTACCCAGCAAGGATCTCATTCAGATTTGATGGAGAAATTAAAACGTTTACAGACAAGCAAAAGCTGAGAGAGTTCAGCACCACCAAACCAGCTTTACAACAAATGCTAAAGGAACTTCTCTAGGCAAGAAACACAACAGAAGTAAAAGACCTACAATAACGAACCCAAAACAATTAAGAAAATGGGAATAGGAACATACATATCGATAATTACCTTAAATGTAAATGGACTAAATGCTCCCACCAAAAGACACAGAGTGGCTGAATGGATACAAAAACAAGACCCATATATATGCTGTCTACAAGAGACCCACTTCAGACCTAGAGACACATACAGACTGAAAGTAAGGGGATGGAAAAAGATATTCCATGCAAATGGAAACCAAAAGAAAGCTGGAGTAGCAATTCTCATATCAGACAAAATAGACTTTAAAATAAAGACTACTAGAAGAGACAAAGAAGGACACTACCTAATGATCAAGGGATCGATCCAAGAAGAAGATATAACAATTGTAAATATTTATGCACCCAACATAGGAGCATCTCAATACATAAGGAAAATACTAACAGCCATAAAAGGAGAAATTGACAGTAACACAATCATAGTAGGGGACTTTAACACCCCACTTTCACCAATGGACAGATCATCCAAAATGAAAATAAATAAGGAAACACAAGCTTTAAATGATACATTAAACAACATGGACTTAATTGATATTTATAGAACATTCCATCCAAAAACAACAGAATACACATTTTTCTCAAGTGCTCATGGAACATTCTCCAGAATAGATCATATCTTGGGTCACAAATCAAGCCTTGGTAAATTTAAGAAAATTGAAATTGTATCAAGTATCTTTTCCGACCACAATGCTATGAGACTAGATATCAATTACAGGAAAAGAGCTGTAAAAAATACAAACACATGGAGGCTAAACAATACACTACTTAATAACGAAGTGATCACTGAAGAAATCAAAGAGGAAATTAAAAACTACCTAGAAACAAATGACAATGGAGACACGACGACCCAAAACCTATAGGATGCAGCAGAAGCAGTTCTAAGAGGGAAGTTTATAGCAATACAATCCCACCTTAAGAAACAGGAAACATCTCGAATAAACAACCTAACCTTGCACCTAAAGCAATTAGAGAAAGAAGAACAAAAACATCCCAAAGTTAGCAGAAGGAAAGAAATCATAAAAATCAGATCAGAAATAAATGAAAAAGAAATGAAGGAAACGATAGCAAAGATCAATAAAACTAAAAGCTGGTTCTTTGAGAAAATAAACAAAATTGATAAACCATTAGCCAGACTCATCAAGAAAAAAAGGGAGAAGACTCAAATCAATAGAATTAGAAATGAAAAAGGAGAAGTAACAACTGACACTGCAGAAATACAAAAGATCATGAGAGATTACTATAAGCAACTCTATGCCAATAAAATGGACAACCTGGAAGAAATGGACAAATTCTTAGAAATGCACAACCTGCCGAGACTGAACGAGGAAGAAATAGAAAATATGAACAGACCAATCACAAGCACTGAAATTGAAACTGTGATAAAAAATCTTCCAACAAACAAAAGCCCAGGACCAGATGGCTTCACAGGCGAATTCTATCAAGCATTTAGAGAAGAGCTAACACCTATCCTTCTCAAACTCTTCCAAAATATAGCAGAGGGAGGAACACTCCCAAACTCATTCTACGAGGCCACCATCACCTTGATACCAAAACCAGACAAGGATGTCACAAAGAAAGAAAACTACAGGCCAATATCACTGATGAACATAGATGCAAAAATCCTCAACAAACTACTAGCAAACAGAATCCAACAGCACATTAAAAGGATCATACACCATGATCAAGTGGGGTTTATTCCAGGAATGCAAGGATTCTTCAATATACGCAAATCAATCAACGTGATACACCATATTACCAAATTGAAGGAGAAAAAACATATGATCATCTCAAGAGATGCAGAGAAAGCTTTCGACAAAATTCAACACCCATTTATGATAAAAACCCTGCAGAAAGTAGGCATAGAGGGAACTTTCCTCAACATAATAAAGGCCATATATGACAAACCCACAGCCAGCATCGTCCTCAATGGTGAAAAACTGAAACCATTTCCACTAAGATCAGGAACAAGACAAGGTTGCCCACTCTCACCACTCTTATTCAACCTAGTTTTGGAAGTTTTAGCCACAGCAATCAGAGAAGAAAAGGAAATAAAAGGAATCCAAATTGGAAAAGAAGAAATAAAGCTGTCACTGTTTGAAGATGACATGATACTATACATAGAGAATCCTAAAGATGCTATCAGAAAACTACTAGAGCTAATCAATGAATTTGGTCAAGTTGCAGGATACAAAATTAATGCACAGAAATCTCTGGCATTCCTATATACTAATGATGAAAAATCTGAAAGTGAAATCAAGGAAACACTCCCATTTACCATTGCAAACAAAATAATAAAATATCTAGGAATAAACCTACCTAAGGAGACAAAAGACCTGTATGCAGAAAATTATAAGACACTGATGAAAGAAATTAAAGATGATACAAATAGATGGAGAGATGTACCATGTTCTTGGATTGGAAGAATCAACATTGTGAAAATGACTCTACTACCCAAAGCAATCTACAGATTCAATGCAATCCCTATCAAACTACCACTGGCATTTTTCACAGAACTAGAACAAAAAATTTCACAATTTGTATGGAAATGCAAAAGACCCCGAATAGCCAAAGCAATCTTGAGAACGAAAAATGGAGCTGGAGGAATCAGGCTCCCTGACTTCAGACTATACTACAAAGCTACAGTAATCAAGACAGTATGGTACTGGCACAAAAACAGAAAGATAGATCAATGGAACAGGATAGAAAGCCCAGAGATAAACCCACGGACATATGGTCACCTTATCTTTGATAAAGGAGGCAGGAATGTACAGTGGAGAAAGGACAGTCTCTTCAATAAGTGGTGCTGCGAAAACTGGATAGGGACATGTAAAAGTATGAGATTAGATCACTCCCTAACACCATACAGAAAAATAAGCTCAAAATGGATTAAAGACCTAAATGTAAGGCCAGACACTATCAAACTCTTAGAGGAAAACATAGGCAGAACACTCTATGACATAAATCACAGCAAGATCCTTTTTGACCCACCTCCTAGAGAAATGGAAATAAAGACAAAAATAAACACATGGGACCTAATGAAACTTCAAAGCTTTTGCACAGCAAAGGAAACCATAAACAAGCCCAAAAGGCAACTCTCAGAATGGGAGAAAATATTTGCAAATGAAGCAACTGACAAAGGATTAATCTCCAAAATTTATAAGCAGCTCATTCAGCTCAATAGCAAAAAAACAAACAACCCAATCCAAAAATGGGCAGAAGACCTAAATAGACATTTCTCCACAGAAGATATACAGACTGCCAACAAACACATGAAAGGATGCTCAACATATTTACTCATTAGAGCAATGCAAATCAAAACTACAATGAGATATCATCTCACACCAGTCAGAATGGCCATCATCAAAAAATCTAGAAAAAATAAATGCTGGAGAGGGTGTGGAGAAAAGGGAACACTCTTGCACTGCTGGTGGGAATGTGAATTGGTACAGCCGCTATGGAGAACGGTATGGAGGTTCCTTAAAAAACTACAAATAGAACTACCATATGACCCAGCAATCCCACTACTAGGCATATACCCTGAGAAAACCATAATTCAAAAAGAGACATGTACCAAAATGTTCATAGCAGCCCTATTTACAATAGCCCGGAGATGGAAACAACCTAAGTGTCCATCATCGGATGAATGGATAAAGAAGATGTGGCACATATATACAATGGAATATTACTCAGCCATAAAAAGAAATGAAATTGAGCTATTTGTAATGAGGTGGATAGACCTAGAGTCTGTCATACAGAGTGAAGTAAGTCAGAAAGAGAAAGACAAATACTGTATGTTAACACATATATATGGAATTTAAGAAAAAAATATGTCATGAAGAACATAGGGGTAAGACAGGAATAAAGACACAGACCTACTAGAGAATGGACTTGAGGATATGGGGAGGGGGAAGGGTAGGCTGTGACAAAGCAAAAGAGTGGCATGGACATATATACACTACCAAACGTAACGTAGATAGCTAGTGGGAAGCAGCCGCATAGCACAGGGAGATCAGCTCAGTGCTTTGTGACCGCCTGGAGGTGCTGGATAGGGAGGTTGGGAGGGAGACGCAAAAGGGAGGGGATATGGAAACATATGTATATGTATAACTGACTAAATTTGTTATAAAGCAAAAAATAAAAAAAGGCTACACATGAAATAAACTACAAAACAGAAACATAGTCAAATATGTAGAAAATAGACATAAGGCTGCTAAATGGGAAAGGTGAGGAATGGTGAGGTGTTATCCAGGAGATTGAAATTAGCAAAGATACCATTCCAAGTACCAAATTGAATAACTGACAAGGCCTACATGGTACCTCAAAGAACTGCACTCAGCCCATTCAAGTCACTGGACAATAATACATATGACTCGTAAGCATCTGAAAAATAATTTATTGTTGTCTCACAGTACATGAATCAAGTGGATGTACAGCAGCAAATGACAGAGCTTTGAAAATCAGCTGTAACCAATATAAAAATGCATTTAAAAATATTTATAAAAACAGTGAGACAGACAAAAATTCTTACAACTTTTGTTGAAGGGCTACGATGTAACATGGATTGAACACATGTAGACCCACAGCAGGATGATATATAAGGCTGGAAGCTATGCACGCTAAGAGATGTTAGAGAGGCTGGGTGAGGAAATGCAGAACTTTTAAAGTAATGCTGCCTGGTACCCATTCCATGGGTCCCAAATCGGCAGGTTCAAGGGAATCTTCTGACAGCGAAAACATGCCTGCGAAACCGAGATGAATGTACACCGTGTGCTCAGGAAAGGTGTCTAAAATGCACCTCATTTTTGATCTCCTGGTGCTGGGGTTCGCCATTCCAGCCACATTACTAAAAATCTCCCCACTTGGAGAATCAGCACCTTTAACCTCCTGTTTCACACAGTTTGCAATTTGTGCAGAGGATAAATGGGAAGGGGGGAACCAATGAGAGATTAGCTGTTGGGGTTTTGACAGGCACATGTCACTCTAATTTCCCATTAGGAAGAAGAATTAACCAAAGGCTCAGCCTTCCTCCTCAAAACCAGAAAAGGGTCAGAAGCAATCCAAAGGTTTGGCGGCCAGCTCACAAAAAAAGAGAGGTGCAAAACGGAGCTCAGGAGCAGACAAGTCAAAGACGTGCAAAGATATAAATGATAACCAACGTCCAAAAGTATATTCAGGTAAGGCAAAAAAGAGGATCTGAATGAGAGGCAGAATAGCAGGAAACAGATTTCAAAAGGTAGATTGTACTCACATTTAAAGCATATGAAAAGCAGCAGAATTTCTAAAATGATGCAGTTGGGCAAAAGGGTGTATGTGTTTTCTTCGTGAATATCTTCAAGAAAAAAACACATACAGAGTTTTTGGCCAACCAAGCAAGAGGGAAATGCAAATCCGCACAACAAAGAAGTCTCAATGTCCACTGCTTAGAAAGGCCATCCAAAAAATGTGTACAAACCAGAAATGCTGGAGAGGCCATGGAGAACAGGGAGCCTAGTCACGCTGATGGGTGGGGTATAAATATCCAAGAGCCACTCTGAAGAAGTGTATGCTGTTTCCTAAAATATTTAAATACAAAGCCCCCGCACAAAGGGGACTTCAACTCATGGACGTATAACTTGGGAAGACTAAATATCGACAAGACACAGGCACCCCAAAGTTTAGGGCTGCTCTGCATACAAGAACCTCAACTTCGGTACACCTAAAATATCCCAGGAAAAAAGAGAAATGCATAAATAACTTGTGGTAATTTTGTACAACAGAATATCACTCAGACGTGAAATCAATGTCATAAGGCCAGTAGCAGCATAAAGAGTGGATTTAGGTATGATGAATCTAAGTGAAATTACTCACACAGAAAAAGAATCTATTCATAAGATATCACTTACAGAGGGAATGTCAACATCACAACACATGAACTGAATTAAGAAAGAGAAGAGAGTCTCACATTTAGAAAACATTCTTATGCCTGTTTAATGGGAAAGGAGAGGTGGGGTGATGCATAAAACCAGAGTTTGATATTAGCACAGGTACCATTCCGTAAACCAAATAGAGAATAGACGAGACCTACCCCTTCCTCAGTGAACGGGACTCAAAACCCCTATTCCCCGCAGAGGAATATATCTGACTAGTGAGAATCTTAAAACCTATGTATTGATTTGTCTCCATAAGGGAATCAAGTGTGTCTAGACCGGCATAAACACGTCAGTGAAAATCAGCTCAACCCCATTATAAATATGAATTTCAAATACAAACAAAAAAACAGCAAAATTCTTACACAATTCCTTCAGGGGTTCTGATGAAACCTAGAATGACCCTATCTGCAAAGACAGCTGGATGAGACATAACGCTGGACACTTGGGACTGAGAGGACTGGTGAGATTGGGAGAGAAAATGCAGACCCTTTAAAGTAGTAAAGCATGCCACCATTCCATGGATCCCAAATCTCCAGGTAGAAGGGAATATCACTACAGTTATAACATGTATGGGAAACCTAGAGAATGGACACCCTGTGATGGTGAATGGTTTTTAAAAGTCTCCTAATTTTTCCTATCCTTGTGCTCCAGTTTGGCATTCCAACTGCTTTACTATCAATCTCCCAACTTAGGAGAGCCAGCCCTTATAACCTCCTGGTTCGCACAGTTTGCTAATTGTGCAGAGGATGAAAGGGAAGAGGGAGAACCAATCAGAGAGTAGATGTAGGCATTTGGACGGGCACATGTCACTCTAAATTCCCGTCAGGAAGATGAATTAACCAAAGCCTCAGCCACCCGCAGGGAACAGTATAGTCACCTCTGGAACAAGTATAGGTCCTGAAACAAAATTGTGGATTTGCGGTCAGCTCCCAAAAACGGGATTTGAAAATTGGAGGTCACGGGCACAGCAATTCACAAACCTACAGTTATAAATTACTACTGTCTTCCCAAAAATCTGTTGAGGGAAGGCAATGAAGCTGACTTGAAAATGAGGCAGAATTGCACAAAACATATTTCAAGAGTTAAATTGGAATTGCCTTTAAAGCACAGGAAAAGAATCACAACTTTGACAACGATGCACTTGGCCAAAAAGGGCGTATGCCTTTTCTCCTGAATATATTCAGGAGAAAACGCATACGAACTTTTTGGACAATCAAGCAAGCGCGTAATGCAAATCCACACTACAAAGAATTGTCACTTCCCACGGGTCAAAAGCGACATCCGAAAAGCTGTAAAAACCAAAAAGGCAAGAAGGAGATGACAAGGGCATGAAGAAATATGATCCAAAGTGTCATGAAGGATTGTGATGACAAGCGCATGGAGCATTGTGACGACAAGATTATGTAGCATATTGCTGAAAAAGGCATGGAGCATTGTGATGACAAGGTTCATGGAGCACTGTGATGACAAGTGTCACGGAGCATTGTGATCACAGGGGTCATGGAGCATTGGGATGACAAGGGCATGGAGCATTCTGATGACAAGAGTCCCGGATCATTGTGTTGTCAGGGTTCATGGATGGTTGTGATGACAGGGGTCATGGTGCATTGTGATGACAGGGGTCATGGAGCATTGTGATGAGAAGGTCAAGGAGCATTGGGCTGAAAATGTTCATGGAGTATTTGGATGACAGGGGCCATGGAGGCTTGTGATGACAAGGTACTGGAGCATTGTGATGAGAAGACCATGGAGACTTGTGATGACAAGTCTGATGGAATATTCTGATGAAAAGGGGCATGGAGCATTGCGATTACAGGGGTCTTGGAGCATTGTGATGACAAGGGCATGGAACATTGGGACGAGATGGCCAAGGAGCGTTCTGATGACTTGCATCATGGAGCTTTGTGATGACAAGGGCATGGAACATTGTGATGAAAAAGGCATGGAGACTTGTCATGACAGGGTTCAAAGAGCATACTGACAACAAGTGTCAGGGAGCATTGTGATGATAAGTGTATTGAGCATTGTGATGACAAAAGTCATGGAGCATTGTGATGAGAAGACCATGGATAATTGTGATGACGAGCGTCATGGGGCGTTGTGATTATAAGGGTTATGGAACATTTTGATCACAAGGATTTGGATCATTGTGATGACAGAAGTCATGGAGCATTTTGATTTCATTGTGATGACAATAGCATGAAGCATTTTGATGATGGGCATGGTGCATTGTGATGACAGGTTTCATGGATGATTGAGATGAAAAGGGGCATGGAGCATTGTGATTACAGGGGTTTTGAAGCATTGTGATGAGAAGGGTCATGGAGCCTTGTGATGACAAGGCCATGGAACATCGTGATGGCAGGGGTCATGGAGCATTGTTATGACAGGGGTAAAGGAGCATTGTGATGGGAAGGGCATGGAACATTTTGATGAGAAGGCCATGGAGCATTCTGATGACATGTGTCATGGAGCTATGTGAAGACAAGGGCATGGAGCAATGTGATGAGAGCGTTCATGGAGCATTGTGATGACAATGACATTGAGCATTGTGATGAAAAGTTCATGGAGCATTGTGGTGACAAATTTCACAGAGCCTTGTGATGATGAGGGCACTGACCATTGTGATGACACAGGTCATGGATCATTGTGATGACGGGACACACGGAGCATAGTGATGACTGGCGTCAGGTAGCATTGTGATGACAGGAGCATTGAGCATTGGTCTGACAAGTTTCATGGATAATTGTGTTGACAGTGGGCATGGCACATTGTGATGCAAAGGGCATGGAGCATTGTGATGACAAGGTCATGGAGTATTGTGAAGACAGGTGTCAGGGAGCATTGTAATGGCATATTTCATGTTCCATTGTGATGACAATGGCATGGAGCATTGTGATGCCAAGTGTTATGGAGGATTGTGATGACAAAGGTAATGGAGCATTGTGATGACAAGGACATGGAGCACTGTGATTACAACGGCCATAGAGAATTTTGATGAAAAGGTCGTGAAGCACTGTGATGACAAAGGCATGGAGCTTGCTATGACAGGGGTCATGGGGCATTGTGATGACAAGTGCATGGAGAATTGTGATGACAAGAGCATGTAACATTGTGATGAGAACTGTCATGGAGCATTGTGATGACAAGGACGTGGAGAATTGTGATGACAAGGGACATGAAGCATTGTGATGACCAGGGCATGGAGCATTGTGATGGCAAGACCGTGGAGCACTGTGATGAGAAGACCATGGATAATTCTGGTGACGAGCATCATGGAGCACTGTAAAGACAAGGGGCATGGAACATTGTGATGATAGGTCTCATGGAGCATTGTGATGACAGGGGTCATGGATCATTGTGATGACAAGGCTCATGGAATATTCTGATGACAAGCTTGTGGAGTATTGTGATGACAAAGCATTTAACACTGTGATGGGAAGTGTCATGGAACATAGTGATGCCAAGAACGTGGACAATTGTGATGACAGGGAACATGAAGAATTGTGATGACCAGGGCATGGAGCATTGTGATGGCAAGACCGTGGAGCATTGTGATGAGAAGACCATGGATAATTGTGATGACGAGCGTCATGAAGCGCTATAATGACAAGTGGCATGGAGCACTCTGATTACAGGGGTCTTGGAGCATTGTGATGACAGGGGCATGGAACATTGTGAAGAGAAGGCAATGGAGCATTCTGATGAATGCATCATGGAGCACTGTGATGACAAGTGCATGGAGCATTGTGATTAAAGTTGTCTTGGAGAATTGTGATGAAAAGGGCATGGAGCATGGTGATGAAAATGGTATGGAGCCTTTTCATGACAGTGTTCAAGGAGCATACTGACAACAAGTGTCAGGGAGCACTGTGATGACAACTGAATTGAGCACTGTGATGACAAAGCTTATGGAGCATAGTGATGAGAAGACCATGGATAATTTTGATTATGAGCATCATGGGGTGTTGTGATGAGAAGTGTTATGGAACATTGTGATCCCAACGGTTTGGAGCATTGTGATGACAGAGGTCATGGAGCATTTTGATTTCATTGTGATGAAAATAGCCTGAAGCATTATGATAATGGGTATGGTGCATTGTGATGATAGGATTCATGAAGCGTTGAGATGAAAAGGGGCATGGATCATTGTGATAACAAGTGTCTTGGAGCATGGTGATGACATGGGCATGAAGCATTGTGATGAGAAGTCCATGGAACATTCTGATGACATGCGTCATGGAGCTTTGTGATGACAAGGGCATGGAGCATTGTGATTAGAGGGGTCTTGAAACATTGCGATGACGTGTCATGAGGCCTTGTGAATGACAAGGCCGTGGATCATTGTGATGGCAGGGGTCATGGAACATTGTTATGACAGGTGTAATGGAGCATTGTGATGAGAAGGACAGGAAGCATTGGTGTGAAATATTTCATGGATTATTGTGATGAGAGTGGGCATGGAGCATTGTGATGACAAGAGCACGGAACACTGTGATACAATGGTCATAGAGGATTGTAATGACAAGGGCATGGAGCATTGTGATGAGAAGTGCATCGAGCATTGTGATGACAAGTGTCATGGAGCTTTGTGATGACAACAGCATGGAGCAATGTGATGAGAGGGTTCATGGAGCATTGTGATGACAATGACATGGAGCATTGTGATGTCAAGGGTCATGGAGCTTTGTGATGACAAAAGTTAAGGAGCATTTTGATGACAAGGGCGTGTTGCATTGTGATGAGAAGGGCAGGGAGCATTTTGATGACAGGGTCATTCAGAAATTTGATGAAAATTGTAATGGAATATTTTGATGACAGGGGTTATAGAACATTGTGATGTCAGGGGTCATGGATCTTTGGGATGAAAATGGTCATGGAGCATTTTGATGACAGGGGTTGTGGAACATTGTGATGTCAGGGGTCATGGAACATTGTGATGAATGCGGGATGTAGCATTGTGATGAGAGGGGTCATGGAACATTGTGATTTCAGGGGTCTTGGAGCATTGTGGTGAGAAGGGTCATGGAGCCTTGTGATGACAAGGCCATGGAACATCGTGATGGCAGGGGTCATGGAGCATTGTTATGACAGGTGTAATGGAGAATAGTGATGGCAATGGCATGGAGAATTGTGTTGAGAAGGCCATGGAGCATTCTGATGACATGTGCCATGGACCTTTGTGATGACAAGGGCATTGAGCAATGTGATGAATGCGTGCATGGAGCATTGTGATGACAATGACATGGATCATTGTGATGCCAAGGGTCATGGATTTTTGTGATGACAAAGGTCATGGAGGATTTTGATGACAAGGGCGATATGCATTGTGATGAGAAGGGCAGGGAGCACTGTGATGACAGGGTCATGGAGCAATTTAATGAAAAGGGTCATGGAACATTTTGATGAGATGGGTTATGGAACATTGTGATGCCAGGGGTCATGGAGCATTTAGATGAAAATGTTTTAGGAGCATTTTGATGACAGGAGTCATGGAACATTGTGATGACAAGGGTGAGGGAGTATTGTGACAAATAGTGATGTAACATTGTGATATCAGTGGTGAGAGAGCATTTTGATGAGAAGTGCATGGAGCATTTTGATGACAAATTTTATGGAGCATTGTGATGACAAGATTGTGTAGCACTGTGATTAAAAGCGCATGGTTCATTTTGATGACATGTGTCATGGAGCAATTTGCTGACAAGCACATGGAGCATTGTGATGACAAGGGTCATGGAGCATTGTGCTGAGAAAGGCATAGAGGATTGTGATGACAAGGGTCAAAGAGCATTGTGATGAAAAGTTCATGGAGCATTGTGGTTAAAATGGTCACAGAGACTGTTGATGATGAGGGCATGGACCATTGAGATGACAAAGGTCATGAAGCATTGTGATGAATGAAGTCACAGATCATAGTGATGACAGGGGTCATGGAGCAATGTGATAACAAGGGCATGAAGCATTGTGATGAATAGGGCATGGAGCACTGGTCTAATAACTTTCATGGATTATTGCGATGAGAGTTGGAATGGCATATTGTGATGACAAGGGCATGGAGCATTGTGATGACCAGGTCATGCAGTATTGTGAAGACAGGTGTCAGGGAGCATTGTGATGACATATGTAATAGCCCATTGTGATGACAATGGCATGGAGCATTGTGATGCCAAGTGTCATGGAGAATTCTGATGAAAAAGGTAATGGAGCATTGTGATGAGAATACCATGGATAATAGTGATGATGAGTGTCAAGGTGTGTTGTGATGATAAGTGTTATGGGACATTGTGATCACAAGGGTTTGGAGCATTATGATGACAGAGGTCATGTAGAATTTTGATTTCATTTTGATGACAATAGCCTGAAGCATTATGATGATGGGCATGGTGCATTTTGATGACAGGGTTCATGGAGCATTGAGATGAAAAGGGTCATGGAGCACTGTGATTACAGGGTTCTTGGAGCATTGTGATGACAAGGGCATGGAGCATTGTGAGGAGAAGGCCATGGAACATTCTGATGACATGCGTCATGGAGCTTTGTGATGACAAGGGCATGGAGCATTGTGATTACAGGGGTCTTGGAGAATTGTGATGACAGGGGTCATGGAGCCTTGTGATGACAAGGTCATGGAACATTGTGATGGCACGTGTCATGGAGCATTGTTATGACAGAAGTAATGGAGCATTGTTATGACAAGGGCATTGAACATTGGTCTGAAATATTTCATTGATTATTGTGATGAGAGTGGGCATGGAGCATTGTGATGACAAGGGCATGGAACACAGTGATACATGGGTCATGGAGGATTGTAATGAAAAGGGCATGAAGCATTATGATGAGAAGGGCATCGAGCATTGTGATGACAAGTGTCATGGAGCTTTTTGATGACAATGGCATGGAGCAATATGATGAGATTGTTCATGGAGAATTGTGATGACAATGACATGGAGCATTATGATGCCAAGGGTCATGGAGTTTTGTGATGACAAAAGTCATGGAGCATTTTGATGACAAATATGTGGTGCATTGTGATGAGAAGGGCAGGGAACATTTTGATGACAGGGTCATGCAGCAATTTGATGAAAAGTGTAATGGAACATTTTAATGACAGGGGTTTTAGAACATTGTGATGCCAGGGGTCATGGAGCTTTGGGATGAAAAGGGTCATTGAGCATTTTGATGACAGGGGTTATGGAACATTGTGATGATAAGGGGGTGTGGCATTGTGATGACAGGGGTCATGTAACATTGTGATTACAGGGGTGAGGGAGTTTTGTGATGACTAGGGATGGAACATTGTGATATCTCTGGTGAGAGAGCATTTGGATGAAAAGTGCATGGAGCATTGTGATTACAAGGTTTATGGAGCATAGCAATGACAAGGTTGTGGACCGTTGTGATGAAAATCACGTGGCACAGTGTGATGACTAGGGTCATTGAGTATTCTTCTGACAAAGGCATGGAGCATTGTGATGACAAGGGTCATGGAGCATTGTGATGAAAAGTTCATGGAGCATTGTGTTTACAAAGGTCACAGAGCCATGTGATTACGCAGGTATGACCATTGTGATGACAAACATTATGAAGCATTGTGATGACTGGAGTCAAGGAGCACTGTGATGAGAGGGGTCATGGAGCATTGTGATGACAAGGGCATGGAGTATTGTGATGACAGGGGCATGGAGCATTGGTCTGACAATTTTCATAGATTATTGTGATGACAGTGGACATGGTGCATTGTGATGGCAAGGGCATGGAGCATTGTGAAGAGAAGGCCATGGAGCATTCTGATGACATGTTTCATGGAGCTTTGTGATGAAAATTGCATGGAGCAATGTGATGAGAGCGTTCATGAAGCATTGTGATGACAATGACATGGAACATTGTGATGCCAAGGGTCATGGATCTTTGTGATGACAAAGGTCATGGAGCATTTTGATGACAAGGACGTTGTGCATTGTGATGAGAAGGGCAGGGAGCATAGCGATGACAGGGTCATTGAGCAATTTGATGCAGAGTGTCATGGAACATTTTGATGAAAGGGGTTATGGAACATTGTGATGTCAGGGGTCATGGAGCATTTTGATGAAAAGTGTCATGGAGCATTTTGATGACGGGGTTATGGAACTTTGTGATGTCAGGGGTCATAGTACATTGTGATGATAAGTGCATGTAGCATTGTGATGACAGGAGTCATGGAATATTGTGATGACAGGGGTGAGGGAGTATTGTGACGAATAGTGATGTAACAGTGTGATATCAGTGGTGAGAGAGCACTTTAATGAAAATTGCATGGAGCATTGTGATGACAAGGTTTATGGACCATTGTGATGACAAGATTGTGGAGCACTGTGATGACAAGCACATGGTGCATTGTGATGACATCTGTCTTGGAGAATCGTGCTGACAAGCGCATGGAGCATTGTGATGACAAGGGTCATGGAGCATTGTCCTGAGAAAGGCATAGAGGATTGTGATGACAAGGGTCAAAGAGCATTGTGATAAAAAGTTCATGGAACATTGTGGTTAAAATGGTCACAGAGACTGTTGATGACGAGGGCATGGACCATTGTGATGACAAAGGTCATGAAGCATTGTGATGACTGGAGTCACGGAGCATTGTGATGACAGGGGTCATGGAGCATTGTGATAACAAGTGCATGGAGCATTGTGATGACAAGGGCATGGAGCATTGGTCTAATAAGTTTCATGGATTATTGCGATGACAGTTGGAATGGCGCATTGTGATGACAAGGGCATGGATCATTGTGATGGCCAGGTCATGCAGTATTGTGAAGAGAGGTGTCAGGGAGCATTGTGATGACATATATAATGGCCCATTGTGATGACAAAGGCATGGAGCATTGTGATGCCAAGTGTCATGGAGGATTCTGATGACAAAGGTCATGGAGCATTGTGATGACAATGGCTTGGAGCATTGTGATGACAAGGGTCAGGGAGCATTGTGCTGACAAATGCATGGAGAATTGTGATGACAAGTGTCATGGAGCATTCTGATGACAAGCTTATGGAGTATTTTGATGACAGTGACATGGAGCATTGTGATGAAAACGGCATGGGACATTGTGATGAAAAAGGCATGGAGCCTTTTCGTGACAGGGTTCAAGGAGCATTCTGATGACAAATATCAGGGAGCATTGTGATGACAAGTGTATTGAGCACTGTGATGACAAAGTCATGGAGCATTGTGATGAAAAGTGCATGGAATATTGTGATGACAGGTATCATTGAGCGTTGTGATGACAAGTGTTTTTGAACATTGTGATCACATGGTTTTGGAACATTGTGATGACAGAGGTCATGGATCATTTTGATTTCAAGGAGCATGGAACATTGTGATGACAAGGGCATGAGTCAATGTGATCCCAAGGTTCATGGAGGATGGTGATGACAATGGAAATGGAGTATTGTGATGACAAGCGCATAGAGCATTGTAATGACAATGTCATGTAGCAATTTGCTGACAAAGGCATGGAGCATTGTGATGACATGTGTCATGGAGCTCTGTGATGACAAGTGTCACGGTGCATTGTGAATAAAAGGGTCATGGAGCATTGGGATGACAAGGGCATGGATCATTGTGATGACAAGTGTCATGGAGCCCTGGGCTGAAAATATTCATGGAGTGTTGTGAGGACCGGGGTCATGGAGCATTGTGATGACTAGGGAAAGGAGCATTGTGATGACAAGAGTCCCGGATCATTGTGGTGTCAGGTGTCATGGAGTGTTGTGATGACAGTGGTCATGGAGCATTTTGATGATATTGGCCACGGAGCATTGTGATGAGTAAGTCGTGGAGCATTGGGCTGAAAATGTTCATGGATTATTGTGATGACAGGGGTCATGGGGAATTGTGATGACAAGAGAATGGAGCATGGTGATGACAAGATCCTGGAGCACTGTGATGAGAAGACCATGGAGAATTGTGATGACAAGTCTCATGGAGCATTCTGATGAAAAGGGGCATGGAGAATTGTGATTACAGTGGTCTTGGAGCATTGTGATGTTTAGGGCATGGACGATTGTGATGAGAAGGCCATGGAGCATTCTAATGACATGCGTCATGGAGTTTTGTGATGACAAGGGCATGGAGCACTGTGATTACAGGGATCTTGGAGCATTGTGATGAAAAGGGCATGGATCATTGTTATGAAAAAGGCATGGAGCCTTGTCATGACAGGGTTCAAGGAGCATACTGACGACAAGTGTCAGGGAGCATTGTGATAACAAGTGTATTGAGCATTGTGGTGACAAAGATCATGGAGCATTGTGATGAGAAGACCATGGATAATAGTGATGATGAGCGTCATGGGGTGTTTTGATGATAAGTGTTATGGAACATTGTGATAACAAGGGTTTGGAGCATTATGATGACAGAGGTCATGGAGAATATTGATTTCATTGTGATGACTATAGCCTGAAGCATTATGATGATGGGCATGGTGCATTGTGCTGACAAGGTTCATGGAGCATTGAGATGAAAGGGGCATGGAGCTTTGTGATTACAAGGGTCTTGGAGCATTGTGATGACAAGGGCATGGAACATTGTGATGAGAAGGCCATGGAACATTCTGATGAAATGCGTCATGGAGCTTTGTGATGACAAGGGCATGGAGCATTGTGATTTCAGGGGTCTTGAGCATTGTGATGACAAGTGTCATGTTAACTTGTGACGACTAGGCCGTGTATCATTGTGATGGCAGGGGTCATGGTGCATTGTTATGACAGGGTTAATTGAGCATTTTGATGAGAAGGGCATGGAACATTGTTCTGAAATATTTCATGGATTAATGTGATGAGAGTGGGCATGCAGCATTGTGATGACAAGGGTACGTAACACTGTGATACATGGGTCATGCAGGATTGTAATGACAACGGCATGGAGCATTGTGATGAGAAAGCCATGGAGCATTGTGATTACAAAGTTTTTGGAGCATTGCAATGACAAGGTTGTCAAATGTTGTGACGAAAAGCGCGTTGCACATTGTGATGACAAGGGTCATGGAACATTGTTCTGACAAAGGCATGGATCATTGTGATGACAAGGGTCACGGAACATTGTGATGAAAAGTTCATGGAGCATTGCGGTTACAGAGGTCACAGAGCCTTGTGATGACGCGGGCATGGACCATTGTGATGACAAACGTTTTGAAGCATTGTGATGACTGGAGTCACGGAGCTTTGCGATGACAGGGGTCATGGAGCATTGTAATGACAAGGGCATGGAGCACTGTGATGGAAGGGGCATGGAGCACTGGTCTGACAAGTTTCATAAATTATTGTGATGAGAGTGTCCATGGTGCATTGTGATGAGAAGGTCATGGAGTATTGTGAAGACAGGTGTCAGGGACATTGTGATGACATATGTCGTGGTCCATTGCGATGACAATGGCATGGAGCATTGTGATGCCAAATGTAATGGAGCATTGTGATGACAAATATAATGGAGCATTGTGATGGATAGGGCTTGGAGCATTATGATGACAAGGGCCATTGTATATTTTCATGACAAGGTCGTGAAGCATTGGGATGACAAGGTCCTGGAGCATTGTGATGACAAAACCATGGAGCCTTGTGATGACAAGTCTCATGGAGCATACTGATGAAAAGGGGCATGGAGCATTGTGATTACAGGGATTTTGGAACTTTGTGATGACAAGAGCATGGAGCATTGTGAGGAGAAGTGCAAGGAGCATTCTGAGGGCATGCGTCATTGAGATTTGTGATGACAAGGGCATGGAGCATTGTGATTACATGGATCTTGGAGCATTGTGATGAAAAGGGCATGGATCATTGTGAGGAAAAAGGCATGGATACTTGTCTTGACAGGGTTCAAGGAGAATACAGACAACAAGTGTCAGGGAGCATTGTGATGAGAAGTGTATTGAGCATTGTGATGACAAAGATCATGGAGCATTGTTATGAGAAGGCCATGGTTAATTGTGATGATGATCGTAATGGGGTGTTGTGATGATAAGTGTTATGGAACATTGTGATTACAATTGTTTGGAGCATTATGATGACAGAGGTCATGGAGAATATTGATTTCATTGTGATGACAATAGCCTTAAGCATTATGATGATGGGCATGGTGCATTGTGATGACAGGGTTCATGGAGCATTGAGATGAAAAGGGGTATGGAGCATTGTGATTACAAGGGTCTTGGAGCGTTGTGATGACAAGGGCATGGAGCATTTTGATGAGAAGGCCATGGAACATTCTGATGACATGCATCATGGAGCTTTGTGATGACATGGTCATGGAGCATTGTGATTTCGGGGGTCTTTAGCATTGTGATGACAAGTGTCATGGAACCTTGTGATGACTAGGCCGTGGAACATCGTGATGGCAAGGGTCATGGTGCATTGTTATGACAGGGGTAATGGAGCATTTTGATGAGAGTGGGCATGGAACATTGGTCTGAAATATTTCATGGATTATTGTGATGAGAGTGGGCATGGAGCATTGTGATGACAAGGGCACAGAACACTGTGATACATGGGTCATGCAGGATTGTCATGACAAGGGCATGGAGTATTGTGACGAGAAAGGCATCGAGCATTGTGATGACAAGTGTCATGGAGCTTTGTGATGACAAGGGCATGGACCAATGTGATGAGAGTGTTCATGGAGCATTGTGATGACAATGACATGGAGCATTGTGATTCCAAAGCTCATGGAGCTTTGTGATGACAAGTCATGGAGCATTTTGATGACAAGCGCATGGTGCATTGTGATGAGAAGGGCAGGGAGCATTTTGATGACCGGGTCATGCAGCAATTTGATAAAAATTGTAATGGAACATTTTGATGGCAGGGGTTATAGAATATTGTGATGTCAGGGGTCTTTGAGCTTTGGGATGAAAAGGGTCAAGGAGCATTTTGATGACAGGTGTTATGGAACATTGTGATGGCAGCGGTCATGAAACATTGTGATGATAAGGGGATGTAGCATTGTGATGACAGGGTCATGGAACATTGTGATTACAGGGGTGAGGGAGAATTGTGATGGCTAGTGATGGAACATTGTGATATCTCTGGTGAGAGAGCATTTTGATGAGAAATGTATGGAGCATTGTGATTACAAGGTTTATGGAGGATTGCAATGACAAGGTTGTGGACAGTTGTGACGAAATGCACGTGGCACATTGTGATGACAATGGTCATGGAGCATTGTTACGACAAAGACATGGAGCATTGTGATGACAAGAGTTACAGAGAATTGTGATGAAAAGTTCATGGAGCATTGTGGTTACAAATGTCAAAGGGCCTTTTGATGACACGGGCATGGACCATTGTGATGACAAACGTTATGAAACATTGTGATGACTGGAGTCACGGAGCATTGTGATGACAGGGGTCATGGAGCATTGTGATGACAAGGGCATGGAGCATTGTGATGACAGGGGCATGGAGCATTGGTCTGACATGTTTCATAGATTATTGTGATGACAGTGGGCATGGGGCATTGTGATGACAAGGGCATGGAGCATTGTGATGAGAAGGTCATGGAGTATTGTGAAGACAAGTGTAAGGGAGCATTGTGATGACATATGTCATGGTCCATTGCGATGACAATGGCATTGACCATTGTGATGCAAAATATAATGGAGAATTGTGATGACAAATATAAAGGACCATTTTGATGATTAGGGCTTGGAGCATTATGATGACAAGGGCCATTAAAAATTTTCATGACAAGGTCGGGAAGCATGGTGATGATAAGGTCCTGGAGCACTGTGATGACAAATCCATGGAGCCTTGTGAAGACAAGTCTCATGGAGCATACTGATGAAAAGGGGCATGGAGCATTGTGATTACAGGGGTCTTGGAACACGGTGATGACAAGGGCATGGAGCCTTGTGAGGAGAAGACCAAGGAGCATTCTGAAGGCATGCGTCAATGAGATTTGTGATGACAAGGATATCGAGCAGTGTGATTTCATGGGTTTGGAGCATTGTGATGAAAAGGGCATGGATCATTTTGAAGAAAAAGGCATGGAGCCTAGTCATGACAGGGTTCAAGGAGCATACAGACAACAAGTGTCAGGGAGCATTTTGATGACAAGTGTATTGAGCATTGTGATGACAAATGTCATGGAGCATTATGATGAAAAGTTCATGGAGTACTGTGATGACAGGAATCATGGAGCGTTGTGATGACAAGTGTTAAGGAACACTGTGATGACAAGGGTTTGGAGCATTGTGATGAGAGAGGTCATGGATCATTTTGATTTCAAGGAGCATGGAGCATTGTGATGAAAAGGGCATGAAGCAATGTGATCCCAATGTTCATGGAGGATTGTGATGACAATGGAAATGGAGTATTGTGATGATAGGCGCATAGAGCATTGTAATGACAAGGTCATGTAGCATTTTGATGACAAAGGCATGGAGCATTTTGATGACAGGTGTCATGGAGCACTGTGATTACAACCGTCATGGAACATTGTGAATACAGGGGTCATGGAGCATTGGGATGACAAGGGCATGGATTATTTTGAAGACAAGTGTCATTGAGCAATGGGCTGAAAATGTTCATGGAGTGTTGTGATGACAGGGATCATGGAGCCTTGTGATGACTAGGGAATGGAGAATTGTGATGAAAAGAGTCCCGGATCATTGTGTTGTCAGGTGTCATGGAGTGTTGTGATGACAGTGGTCATGGAGCACTCTGAAGATATTGGCCATGGAGCATTGTGATGAGTAGGCCGTGGAGCATTGAGATGAAAATAATCATGGATTATTGTGATGACAGGTGTCATGGAGCATTGTGATGACAAGGGAATGGAGCATGGTAATGACAAGGTCCTGGAGCATTGTGGTGAGAAGACCATGGAGACTTGTGATGACAAGTCTCAGGGAGCATTCTGATGAAAATGGAAAAGGAACATTGTGATTACAGGTGTCTTGGAGCATTGTGATGACTAGGGCATGGAGCATTGTGATGAGAAGGCCATGGAACATTCTGATGACATGCGTCATGGAGCTTTGTGATGACAAGGGCATGGAGCATTGTGATTACAGGGGTCTTCAGCATTGTGATGACAAGTGTCATAGTACCTTGTGAGGACTAGGCCGTGGAATATTGTGAGGACAGGTGTCATGGTGCATTGTTATGACAGGGGTAAAGGAGCATGGTGATGAGAACGGCATGGAACATTGGTCTGAAATGTTTCATGGATTATTGTGATGAGAGTTGCATGGAGCATTGTGATGACAAGGGTACGGAACACTATGTTACATGTGTCATGCAGGATTGTAATGACAGGTGCATGCACCATTGAGATGAGAAGGGCATCGAGCATTGTGATGACAAGTTTCATGGAACTTTGTGGTGACAAGGGCATTGAGCAATGTGATGAGAGGGTTCATGGAGCATTGTGATGACAATGACATGGAGCATTGTGATGCCAAGGGTCATGGAGTTTTGTGATGACAAGTTATGGAGCATTTTGATGACAAGGACATGGTGCATTGTGATGAGAAGGCCAGGGAGCATTTTGATGACCGGGTCATGCAGCAATTTGATGAATAGTGTAATGGAACATTTTGATTGCAGGGTTTATAGAACATTGTGATGTCAGGCGTCTTGGAGCTTTGGGATGAAAAGGGTCATGGAGCATTTTGATGACAGGGGTCATGGAACATTGTGATGATAAGGGGATGTAGCAGTGTGATGACTGGGTCATGGAACATTGTGATTACAGGGGTGAGTGTGAATTGTGATGACTAGTGATAGAACACTGTGATATCTCTGGTGAGAGAGCATTTTGATGAGAAGTGCATGGACCATTGTGATTACAAGGTTTATGGAGCATTGCAGTGACAAGGTTGTGGACCATTGTGATGAAATGCGGGTGGCACATTGTGAAGACAATGGTCATGGAGCATTGTTCTGACAAAGACATGGAGCATTGTGATTACAAGTGTCACAGAGAATTGTGATGAAAAGTTCATGGAGCATTGTGGTTACAATGGTCACAGAGCCTTTTGATCACGTGGGCATGGACCATTGTGATGACAAACCTTATGAAGCTTTGAGATGACTGGAGTCACGGAGCACTGTGATGACAAGGGTCATGGACCATAGTGATGACATGTGTCATGGAGCATTGTGCTGACAAGCGCATGGAGCACTGTGATGACAAGGGTCATGGAGCATTGTGCTGAGAAAGGCATAGAGCATTGTGATGACAAGGGTCAAAGAGCATTGTGATGAAAATTCATGGAGCATTGTGGTTAAAAAGGTCACAGAGACTGTTGATGACCAGGGCATGGACCATTGTGATGACAAAGGTCATGAAGCATTGTGATGACTGGAGTCACGGAGCGTTGTGATGACAGGGGTCATGGAGCATTGTGATAAAAAGGGCATGGAGCATTGTGATGACAAGGGCATGGAACATTGGTCTAAAGTTTCATGGATTATTGCGATGACAGTTGGAATGGCGCACTGTGATGACAAGGGCATGGAGCATTGTGATGACCAAGTCATGCAGTATTGTGAAGACAGGTGTCAGGGAGCATTGTGATGACATATGTAATGGCCCATTGTGATGACAATGGCATGGAGCATTGTGATGCCTCTTGTCATGGAGGATTCTGATGACAATGGTAATGAAGCATTGTGATGACAATGGCTTGGAGAATTGTGATGACAAGGGTCAGGGAGCATTGTGCTGACAAGTGCATGGAGAATTGTGATGACAATGGCATGGAGCATTCTGATGACAAGCTTGTGGACTATTTTGATGACAATGGCATGGAGCATTGTGATGAAAACGGCATGGGGACTTGTGATGAAAGGGGCATGGAGCCTTTTCGTGACAGGGTTCAAGGAGCATTCTGATGACAAGTGTCAGGGAGCATTGTGATGACAAGTGTATTGAGAATTGTGATGACAAAGGTCATGAAGCATTGTGATGAAAAGGGCATGGAGTATTGTGATGACAGGCCTCATGGAGCGTTGTGATGACAAGGGCATGGATCATTGTGATGACAAGGGTCTTTGAGCACTGGGCTGAAAATGTTCATGGAGTGTTTTGATGACAGGGGTCATGGAGCATTGTGATGATATTGGCCACGGAGCATTCTGATGAGTAGCTCGTAGTGCATTGGGCTGAAAATATTCATGGATTATTGTGATGACAGGGGTCATGGAGCATTGTGATGACAAGGGAATGGAGCATGGTGATGACAATGTCCTGGAGCATTGTGATGAGAAGACCATGGAGACTTGTGATGACAAGTCTCATAGAGCATTCTGATGAAAAGGGGCATGGTGCATTGTGATTACTGGGGTCTTGGAGCACTGTGATGACTAGGGCATGGAGCATTGTGAGGAGAAGTCCATGGAGCATTCTGATGACATGCATTATGGCGTTTTTTGAGGACAAGGCATGGATCATTGTGATTACAGGGGTCTTCGAACATTGTGAGGACAAGGGCATGGAGCATTGTGAGGAGAAGACCAAGGAGCATTCTGATGGCATGCGTCATTGAGCTTTGTGATGACAAGGGCATGGAGCATTGAGATTACATGGGTCTTGGAGCATTGTGATGAAAAGGACATGGATCATTGTGATGAAAAAGGCATGGAGCCTTGTCATGAGAGGATTCAAGGAGGATACAGACAAGTGTCAGGGAGCATTTTGATGACAAGTGTATAGAGCATTGTGATTAAAAAGGTCATGGACCATTGTGATGAGAAGACCATTTATAATTGTGATGACGAGAGTCATGGGACATTGTGATGAAAAGTGATATGTTATATTGTGATCACAAGTGTTTGGAGCATTGTTATGACAGAGGTCATGGAGCATTTTGATTTCATTGTGATGACAATAGCATGAAGCATTATGATGATGGGCATGGTGCATTGTGATGACAGGGTTCATGGATCATTGAGATGAAAAGTGGCATAGAGGATTGTGATTACAGGGTTATTGGATCATTGTGATGAGAAGGGTCATGGAGCTTTGTGATGACAGGACCGTGGAACATCGTGATGGCAGGGGTCATGGAGCATTGTTATCAAAGGGGTAATTGAGCCTTGTGATGGTAAGGGAATGCAGCATTGTGATGAGAAGGCCATGGAGCTTTCTGATGACATGTGTCATGGAGCTTTGTGAAGACAAGGGCATGGAGCAATGTGATGAGAGCGTTCATGGAGCATTGTGATGACAATGAAATGGAGCATTGTGATGCTAAGGGTCATGGATCTTTGTGATGACAATGGTCATGGAGCATTTTGATGGCAAGGGCGTTGTGCAATGTGATGAGAAGGGCAGGGAGCATTGTGATGACAAATTTTAAGGAGCATTGTGATGACAAGATTGTGGAGCACTGTGATGACAAGCACATGGTGCACTGTGATGACATGTGTCATTGAACATTGTGCTGACAAGCGCATTAAGCATTGTGATGACAAGTCGCATGGAACATTCTGATGCAAAGGGGCATGGAGCATTGTGATTACAGGGGTCTTGGAGCATTGTGATGAGAAGGGCATGGAGCATTGTGATGAGAAGGCCATGAAGCATGCTGATGACATGCGTCATGGAGCTTTTTAATGACAAGGGCATGGAGCATTGTGATTACAGGGATCTTGGAGCATTGTGATGAATAGGGCATGGATCACTGTGATGAAAAAGGCATGGAACCTTGTCATGACAGGGTTCAAGGAGCATACTGACGACAAGTGTCAGGGAGCATTGTGATGACAAGTGTATTGAGCATTGTAATGACAACGATCATGGAGCATTGTGATGAGAAGACCATGGATAATTTTGATGATGAGTGTCATGGGGTATTGAGATGATAAGTGTTATTGTACATTGTGATCACAAGGGTTTGGAGCATTATGATGACAGAGGTCATGGAGAATATTGATTTCATTGTGATGACAATAGCCTGAAGCATTATGATGATGGGCATGGTGTATTGTGATGACAGGGTTCATAGTGCATTGAGATGAAAAGGGTCAAGGAGCACTGTGATTACAAGGGTCTTGAATTATTGTGATGACATGGGAATGGAGCATTGTGATGACATGGGAATGGAGCATTGTGATGAGAAGGCCATGGAAATTTCTGATGACATTCCTCATGGAGCTTTGTGATGACAAGGGCATGCAGCATTTTGATTTCAGGGGTCTTGAGCATTGTGATGACAAGTGTCATGGAACCTTGTGATGACTATGCCGTTGAACACTGTGATGCCAAGAGTCATGGTGCATTGTTATGACAGGCGTAATGGAGCATTTTGATGAGAAGGGTATGGAACATTGGTCTGAAATGTTTCATGGATTATTGTGATGAGAGTGGGCATGGAGCATTGTGATGACAAGGGGACGGAACACTGTGATACATGGGTCTTGCAGGATTGTAATGAAAAGGGCATGGAGCATTGTGATGAGAAGGGCATCGAGCATTGAGATGACAAGTGTCATGGAGCTTTGTGATGACAAGGACATGGAGCAATGTGATGAGAGGGTTCATGGAGCATTGTGATGACAGTGACATGGAGCATTGTGATGCCATGGGACATGGAGCTTTGTGATGACAAGTCATGGAGCATTTTGATGACAAGGGCATGGTGCATTGTGATGAGAAGGGCAGGGAGCATTTTGATGAACGGGTCATGTAGCAATTTGATAAGAATTGTAATGGAATATTTTGATAGCAGTGTTTATAGAACATTGTGATGTCAGGGGTCTTGGATCTTTGGGATGAAAAGGGTCATGGAGCATTTTGCTGACAGGGGTTATGGAACATTGTGATGTCAGGGGTCATGGATCATTGTGCAGATAAGTGGATGTAGCACTGTGATGACAGGGTCATGGAACATTGTGATTCCAGGTGTGAGGGAGTATTGTGATGACTAGTGATGGAACATTGTGATATCTCAGGTGAGACAGCATTTTGATGAGAAGTGCATGGACCATTGTGATTACAAGGTTTATGGAGCATTGCAATGAAAAGTTTGTGATCGGCTGTGATGAAATGCGCTTGGCACATTGTGATGACAATGGTCATATACCATTGTTCTGACAAAGACATGGAGCATTGTGATGACAAGGGTCACAGAGAATTGTGATGAAAAGTTCATGGAGCATTGTGGTTACAAAAGTCACAGAGCCTTGTGATGACGCCGGCATGGACAATTGTGATGACAAACGTTATGAATCACTGTGATGACTGGAGTCACTGAGCATTGTGATGACAGGGGTCATGGAGTATTGTGATGACAAGGGCATGGAGCATTGTGTTGACAGGGGCATGGAGTTTTGGTCTGACAAGTTTCATGGATTATTGTGATGACATTGGGCATGGTGCATTGTGATGACAAGGGCATGGAGCATTGTGTTGAGAAGGTCAAGGAGTATTGTGAAGACAGGTGTCAGGGAGCACTGTGATGACATATGTCATGGTCCATTGTGATGACAATGGCATGGAGCATTGTGAAGCCAAATGTAATGGAGAAATGTGAGGACAAATATAATGGAGCATTTTGATGATTAGGGCTTGGAGCATTATGATGACAAGGGCCATTGAAAATTTTCATGACAAGGTCGAGAAGCATTGTGATGAATAGGTCCTGGAGCATTGTGATGACAAAACCATGGAGCCTTGTGATGACAAGTCTCATGGAGCATACTGATGAAAAGGGGCATGGAGCATTGTGATTACAGGTGTCTTGGAACATTGTGATGACAAGGGCAGGGCGCATTGTGAGGAGAAGGCCAAGGAGCATTCTGATGGCATGCGTCCTTGAGTTTTGTGATGACAAGGGCATGGAGCATTGTGATTACATGTGTCTTGGATCACTGTGATGGAAAGGGCATGGAACATTGTGATGAAAAAGGCATGGAGACTTGTCATGACAGGGTTCAAGGAACATACTGACAAGTGTCATGGAGCATTGTGATGACAGGGGTCATGACGAATTGTGATAACAAGAGCATGGAGCATTGTGATGACAAGAGCATGGAACATTGGTCTAATATGTTTCATGGATTATTGCGATGACAGTTGGAATGGCACATTGTGATGACAAGGGCATGGAGCATTGTGATGACCAGGTCATGCAGTATTGTGAAGAGAGTTGTCAGGGAGCATTCTGATGACATATGTAGTGGCCCGCTCTGATGACAATGGCATGGAGCACTGTGACGCCAAGTGTCATGGAGGATTCTGATGACAAAGGTAATGGAGCATTGTCATGACAATGGCTTGGAGCATTGTGATGACAAGGGTCAAGGAGCATTGTGCTGACAATCACATGGAGAATTGTGATGACAAGGGTCATGGAGCATTCTGATGACAATCTTGTGGAGTATTTTGATGACAATGGCATGGAGCACTGTGATGAAAACGGCATGGGGCATTGTTATGAAAGAGGCATGGAGCCTTTTCATGACATGGTTCAAGGAACATTCTGATGACAAGTGTCAGGGAGCATTGTGATGACAAGTGTATTGAGAATTGTGATGACAAAGGTCATGGAGCATTGCGATGAAAAGGGCATGGAGTATTGTGATGACAGGCATCATGGAGCGTTGTGATGACAAGTGATATGGAACATTGTGATCACAAGGGTTTGGATCATTGTGATGAGAGGGGTCATGGATCCTTTTGATTTCAAGGACCATGGAGCATTGTGATGACATGGGCATGAAGCAATGTGATCCCAAGTTTCATGGAGGAGTGTGATGAGAATCAAATAGAGCCTTGTAATGACAAGGTCTTGTAGCATTTTGCTGACAAAGGCATGGAGCATTGTGATGACAGGTGTCATGGAGCACTGTGATGACAAGCGTCACAGAGCATTGTTAAAACAGTGGTCATGGAGCATAAGGATGACAAGGACATGGATCATTGTGATGACAAGGGTCATGGAACATTGGGCTGAAAATGTTCATGGAGTATTGTGATGACAGGTGTCATGGAGCAGTGTGATGACTAGGGAATGGAACATTGTGATGACAAGAGTCCCAAATCATTGTGTTGTCAGGTGTCATGGAGTGTTGTGATGACAGTGGTCATGGAGCATTGTGATTATATTGGCCATGGAGCATTGTGATGAGAAGAACTTTGGTAATTTTGATATCGAGCATCATGGAGCACTGTAATGACAAGGGGCATGAAGCGTTGTGATGACAGGTGTCAGGGAGCATTGTGATGACAGGGGTCATGGAGCATTGTGATGACAAGGGCATGGAGCTTTGTGATGACATGTTCATGGAGCATTGTGATGACAAGTGCATGGAGCATTGCAATGTCAAGTGGATGGAGAATTGTGATGACAAGAGCATGTAACATTTTGATGAGAAGTGTCATGTAGCATTGTGATGACAAGGTCGTGGAGAATTGTGATGACAAGGGACATGGAGCATTTTGATAACCAGGTCATGGTGCATTGTGATGACAGGGGTCATGGAGCATTATTATGAGAACGGCCATGGTGCATTCTGACATAAGATATCACTTATGAAGGGAATGTAAACATGGCTACATATGAACTGATTTAGGGAAGAGAACAGAGTCTCAGATTTAGAAAACACTCTAACGCTTGCTTAAGGGGAAAGAGAGGTGGGGAGATGCACAAAACATAAGATTGATATTAGCACAGGTACCGTTCCATAATCCAAAAAGAGAAGAGACAAGCCCTACTCCTTCCTCAGTGAACGGAACTCAACATCCCTATTCCCCTCAGAGAAATATATCTGACTAGTAAGAATTTTAAAACCTATGTATTGATATGTCTCCGTAAGGGAAACAAGTGTGTCTAGAACGACATAAACATGGCAGTGAGAATCAGCTCAAACCCAATATAAAACTGAATTTCAAAACAAAACATAAAAACAGTAAAATTCTTACACAATACCTTCAGGTGTTCTGATGAAACCTGGAATGACCGTACCTACAATGACAGCTGGATGTGGAATAAGGCTGGTCACTTGGGACTGAGAGGATTGGTGAGATTGGGTGAAAAAATGCAGACCCTTTAAAGCAATAATGCCTGCCACCCATTCCATGGTTCCCAACTCTCCAGGTAGAAGGGAATATCACTACAGTTATAACGTGTATGGGAACCTAGAGAATGGAAACCATCTGATGGTGAAAGGTTTCTAAAACTCTACTAATTTTTCTCTCCTTGTGCTCCAGTTTGACATACCAACTGCTTTACTATCAATCTCCCAACTTGGAAAGTCAGCCCCTATAACCTCCTGGTACACACAGTTGGCAAATTGTGCAGAGGATATAAGGGAAGAGAGAGAACCAATGAGAGAGTAGCTGTAGGCATTTGGACGGCCACATGTCTCTCTAATTTTCCGTCACAAAGAGGAATTAACCAAAGTCTCAGCCTGCCCCCCAGAACCAGTATAAGTCAAGAAGCAAAACAGTTGATTTGCGGTCAGATCACAAAAACGCGAGTTGAAAAATGGAGCTCAGGGCCACAGCAATTTACTAACCTGCAGAGTTATAAAGGACTACTCTCTTCGAAAAATCTGTTGAAGGAAAGCCACGAGGCGGAAGGGAAAATGAGGTAGAATGGCATGAAACAGATTTCAAGAGGTACATTGGAATCACCTTTAAACAGAGGAAAAGCATTACAACTTCGAAAATTATGGAAATGGCCATAAAGGGCATATGGGTTTTCACGTGAATATATGCAGGAGAAAACGCATATGCCCTTTTTGGACAAGCAAGCAAGCGGGCAATGCAAATCTGCACTACAAAGAAGTATCACTTCCCACCGGTCAAAAGGGACATCCACAAAATGGGTAAAAACCAGAAAGGTAAGACAGGCCCTGGAGAACAGGGAGCTTTGTTATGCTGATGGGCGGGATGTAAATTGCCAACTGCCTCTCTGGAGGAGTGCATTGTGTTCCCTAAAACAAGTAAACAACAGAGCTACAGAGCCAAGGGCACTTCCTGTCTAGGGAATATAGCGTGGGAAAACTGAAAATAAATAAGACAGATCCACACCAAAATTCAGGGCTGCACTGCTTACAAAAACCTCAACTTGGGTACACCTTAAATATCCCAGGAAAGACAAAAATGGTTCAAGATATTGTGGTACTTACGTATGATGGAATATCCCTCAGCCATGAAATCAATGTCATAAGGCCAGTAGCAGCAAAATGAGTGGATTCAGGTACGATAATTCTAAGTGAAATAAGTCACACAGAAAAAGAAACTTATCATAAGATATCACTTATGAACATCCTGTATACATGGCTACACATGAACTGACTTAGGAAAGAAAAGAGAGACTCACATTAAAAAAAAAAAAAACGCTTATGCTTGCTTAAGGGAGAAGGAGAGGTGGGGTGCTGCATAAAATCAGAGTTTGATATTAGTACAGGTACCGTTCCAAAAACCAAATACAAAATAGACAAAACCTACACCTTCCTCAGTGAAAGGGACTCAACAACCCATATTCACCACAGAGTAATATATCTTAAAAGTATGAATCTAAAAACCTATGTATTGATATGTCACCGTAAGGGAATCAAGTAGGTCTAGACTGGCATAAACATGACAGTGAGAATCAGCTCAAACCAACTATAAAAAGTAATTTCAAAACAAAACAAAAAAAAACAGGGAAATTTCTTTCAATTCCTTCAGGGTCTCTGATGAAACCTGGAATGACCCTATCTACAATGACAGCTGGATGTGGCATAAGGCTGGACACTTGGGACTGAGAGGATTGGTGAGATTGGGTGAGCAAAGGCAGACCCTTTAAAGCAATAATGAGGGGCACCCATTCCATGGGTCCCAACTCTCCAGGTTGAAGGGAATATTACTACAGCTATTACAGGTACGGGAAACCTAGAGAATGGACACACTGTGAATACGAAAGGTCTCTAAAACTCAACTAATAGTCCCTCTCCTGGTGCTCCGGTTTGACTTCCAACTGCTTTACTATCAATCTCCCAACTTGGAGAGACAGCCCCTTTAACGTCCTGGTTTTCAGAGGTTGCCAATTTCGCAGAGGATGAATGGGAAGAGGGAGAACCAATGAGAGAGTAGCTGTTAGGCATTTGGACGGGCATATGTCACTCTTATTTCCCGGGAGGAAGAAGAATTGACCAAAGTCTCAGCCACCCACTGGGAACCAGTATATGTCCTGAACCAAAATATTGGACTTGCGTACAGCTCAGAAAAAAACAGTTAAAAACGGAGCTCAGGGGCACAGCAATTCACAAACTGGCAGAGTAATAAAGGACAACTATCGTCCAAAAATCTGTTCAGGGAAGGCCACGAGGCGGACTTGAAAGCCAGGCAGAATAGCTGGAAAAGGATTTCAAAAGGTAGGTTGGAATCGCCTTTAAAGCACAGGAAGTGAGGCACCACTTCGACAATGATGCACTTGGCCAAAAAGGGAGTATGCATTTTCTCCTGAGTATATTCAGGAGAAAACGCATAAAGTCTTTTTGGCCAAGCAAGCACGCGGACAATGCAAATCTGCACTACAAAGAAGTATCACTTCCCACCGGTCCAAAGGGATATCCACAAAACTGGTAAAAACGAGAAATTCAAGGCAGGCCCTGGATAACATGGAGCCTTGTTATGCTGATGGGTGGGATGTAAATAGCCAACTGCCTCTCTGGAGGAGTGCATTGTGTTCCGTAAAACAAGTAAACAACAGAGCTACAGAGCCAAGGACACTTCCAGTCTAGGGAATATACCTTGGGAAAACTGAAAATCAATAAGACAGAGCCACCCCAAAATTTAGGGCTGCACTGCTTACAAGAACCTCAAATTCGGTACACCTTAAATATCCCAGGAAATATAAAAATGGTTCAAAAATTGTGGTACTTACGTACGATGAAATATCCCTCAGCCATGAAATCAATGTCATAAGACCAGTAGCAGCAAAATGAGTGGATTCAGGTACAATGATTCTAAGTGAAATAAGTCACACAGAAAAAGAAACATATCATAAGATATCACTTGTGAAGATCCTGTAAACATGGCTACACATGAACTGAGTTAGGAAAGAGAATGGAGTCTCACATTTAAAAAACAGTCTTATGCCTGCTTAAGGGGGAAGGAGAGGTGGGGTGATGCATAAAACCAGAGTTTGATATAAGCACAGGTACCGTTCCAAAAACCAACTATGGAATAGACAAGACCTACACCATCCTCAGTGAAAGGGACTCAAAACCCCATTATTCCGGAAGAGGAATATATCTGACTAGTAAGAATCTTAAAACCTATGTATTGATATGTCTCCGTAAGGGAATCAAGTGTGTCTAGACTGGCATAAACATGGCAGTGAGAATCAGCTCAAACCCATTATAAAAAGGAATTTGAAAAACAAAAAATAATGGGAAATTCTTTACAATACCTTCAGGATTTCTGATGAAACCTGGAAAGACCCTATCTACAATGACTGCTGGATGTGGCATAAGGCTGGACACATGGGACTGAGAGGATTGGTGAGATTGGGTGAGCAAATGCAGACCCTTTAAAGCAATAATGCATGGCACCCATTCCATGGGTCCCATGTCTCCAGGTTGAAGGGAATATTACAACAGCTATAACATGTACGGGAATCCTTGAGAATGGACACATTGTGAATACGAAAGGTCTCTAAAACTCAACGAATAGTCCCTCTCCTGGTGCTCCGGTTTGACTTTCCAACTGCTTTACTATCAATCTCCCAACTTGCAGAGACAGCACCTTTAAAATCCTGGTTCGCACACGTTGCCAATTTGACAGAGGAGGAAATGGAAGAGGGAGAACCAATGAGAGAGTAGCTGTTAGGCATTTGGACGGGCACATGCCACTCTTATATCCCGGGAGGAAGAAGAATTAACCAAAGTCTCAGCCACCCACCAAGAATCAGTAGAGGTCCTGAACCAAAATTTTGGCCTTGCGTTCAGCTCACAAAAAACGAGTTAAAAAATGGAGCTCAGGGGCACAGCAATTCACAAACGGGCAGAGTAATAATGCACAACTATCGTTCAAAAATCTGTTGAGGGAAGGAAACATGGCGGACTTGAATGCGAGGCAGAATAGCAGGAAACAGATTTCATGAGGTACGTAGGATTCACCTTTAAAGCACAGGAAGAGGGGCACAACATCGACAATGATGCACTTGGCCAACAAGTGCATAAGCGTTTTCTCCTGAATATATTCAGGAGAAAACGCATACAGCATTTTTGGCCAAGCAAGCAAGGGTGCAATGCAAATCTGCACTACAAACAAGTATCACTTCTCAACGCTCATTAGGGGCATCCACAAAATGGGTAAAAACCAGAAGGGCAAGACAGGCCCTGGAGAACAGGGAGCCTTGTTATGCTGATGGGCCTGATGTAAATTGCCAAGTGCCTCTCTAGAGGAGTGCACTGTGTTCCCTAAAACAAGTAAACAACAGAGCTACAGAGCCCAGGGCACTTAGAGTCTAGGGAATATACCTTGGGAAAACTGAAAATCAATAAGACAGAGCCACCCCAAAATTTAAGCCTGCACTGCTTACAAGAACCTCAACTTGGGTACACCTTACATATCCCTGGAAATATAAAAATGGTTCAAAAAACTGTGGTACTTACGAACGATGGAATATCCCTCAGCCATGAAATCAATGTCATAAAACCAGTAGCAACAAAATGAGTGGATTCAGGTACGATGATTCTAAGTGTAATAAGTCACACAGAAAAAGAAACTTATCATAAGATATCATTTATGAAGATCCTGTAAACATGGCTACACATGAACTGAGTTAGGAAAGAGAACAGAGTCTCACATTTAGAAAACACTCTTATGCCTTCTTAAGGGGGAAGGAGAGGTGGGGTGATGCATAAAACCAGAGTTTTATATAAGCACAGGTACCGTTCAAAAAACCAACTATGGAATAGAAAAGACCTAAACCTTCCTCAGTGAAAGGGACTCAAAATCCCATATTTCCCACAGAGGAATATATCCGACTAGTAAGAAACTTAAAACCTATGTACTGATATGTCTCCGTAAGGGAATCAAGTGTGTCTAGACTGGCATAAACATGGCAGTGAGAATCAGCTCAAATGCAACCTAAAAAGGAATTTCAAAAACAAAACAAAAAAACAGGGAAATTATTTACAATTCCTTCAGGGTCTCTGTTGAAACCTGGAATGACCCTATCTACAACGACAGCTGGATGTGGCAAAAGGCTGGACACATGGGACTGAGAGGATTGGTGAGATTGGGTGAGCAAATGCAGACCCTTTAAAGCAATAATGCATGGCACCCATTCCATGGGTCCCAACTCTCCAGGTTGAAGGGAATATTACTACAGCTATAACATGTATGGGAAACCTAGAGAATGGACACACTGTGAATACAAAAGGTTTCTAAAACTCAACTAGTTGTCCCTCTCCTGGTGCTCCAATTTGACTTTCCAACTGCTTTACTATCAAACTCCCAACTTGGAGAGACAGCACCTTTAACCTCCTGGTTCGCACAGGTTGCCAATTTGGCATAGGATGAAAGGGAAGAGGGAGAACCAATGAGACAGTAGCTGTTGGCATTTGGATGGGCACATGTCACTATTATTTCCCCGGAGGAAGAAGAATTAACCAAAGTCTCAGCCAACCACCGGGAACCAGTATAGGTCCTGAACCAAAATATTCGACTTGCGTTCAGCTCACAAAAAACGAGTTACAAAATGGAGCTCAGGGGCACAGCAATTCACAAACAGGCAGAGTAATAAAGGGCAACTATCATCCAAAAATCGGTTGAGTGAAGGCAGTGAGGCGAACTAGAAAGGGAGGCAGAATAGCAGGAAACACATTTCAAGAGGTACGTTGGAATCACCTTTAAAGCACAGGAAGAGGGGCACAACTTCGACAATGATGCACTTGGCCAAAAAGGGCGTATGCGTTTTGTCCTAAATATATTCAGGAGAAAATGCATATGCCCTTTTTGGCCAAGCAAGCAAGCGTGCAATGCAAATCTGGTCTACAAAGAAGTATCACTTCCCACAAGTCAAAAGGGACATATGCAAAATGTTTAAAAAACAGAAAGGCAATACAGGCCCTGGAAAACTGGGAGCCTTGCTATGCTGATGGGCGGGATGTAAATTGACAACTGCCTCTCTGGAGGAGTGCATTGTGTTCCCTAAAACAAGTAAACAACAGAGCTACAGAGCCAAGGACACTTCCAGTCTAGGGAATATACCTTGGGAAAACTGAAAATCAATAAGACAGAGCCACCCCATAATTTAGGGCTGCACTGCTTACAAAAACCTCAACTTGGGTACACCTTAAATATCCCAGGAAATATAAAAATGGTTCAAAAAATTGTGGTATTACGTATGATGGAATATCCCTCAGCCATGAAATCAATGTCATAAGACCAGTAGCAGCAAAATGAGTGGATTCAGGTACGATGATTCTAAGTGAAATAAGTCACACAGAAAAAGAAACTTATCATAAGATATAACTTATGAAGATTCTGTAAACATGGCTACACATGAACTGAGTTAGGAAAGAGAACAGAGTCTCACATTTAGAAAACACTCTTATGCCTGCTTAAGGGGGAAGGAGAGGTGGGGTGATGCATAATACAGAGTTTGATATAAGCACAGTTTCCGTTCCAAAAACCAACTATGGAATAGAGAAGACCTACAACTTCCTCACTGAAAGGGACTCAAAACCCCATATTTTCCGCAGAGGTATATATCTGACTAGTAAGAATCTTAAAACCTATGTATTGATATGTCTCCACAAGGGAATCAAGTCTGTCTAGACTGGCATAAACATGGCAGTGAGAATCAGCTCAAACCCACTATGAAAAGGAATTTCAAAAACAAGAAAAAAAAGGGAAATTCTTTACAATTCCTTCAGGGTTTCTGATGAAACCTGGAATGACCCTAACTTCAATGACAGCTGGAAGTGGCATAAGGCTGGACACATGGGACTGAGAGGATTGGAGAGATTGGGTGAGCGAAAGCATACCCTTTATAGCAGTAATGTATGGCACCCGTTCCTTGGGTCCCTACTCTCCAGGTTGAAGGGAATATTAGTATAGCTATAACATGTATGGGAAACCAAGAGAATGGACACACTGTGAATATGAAAGGTTTCTAATACTAAACGAATAGTCCCTCTCCTGGTGCTGCAGTTTGACTTTCCAACTGCTTTACTATCAATCTCCCAACTTGGAGAGACAGAACCTTTAACCTCCTGGTTCGCACAGGTTGCCAATTTGGCAAAGGATGAAAGGGAAGAGGGAGAACCAATGAGAGAGTAGCTGTCAGGCATTTGGACGGCCACATGTCACTCTTATTTCCCGTGAGGAAGAAGAATTAACCAAAGTCTCAGCCAACCACCGAAAACCAGTATAGGTTCTGAAAAAAAATATTGAACTGGCGTTCAGCTCACAAAAAACGAGTTAAAAAATGGAGCTCAGGGGCACAGCAATTCACAAACTGGCAGAGTAATAAATGGCAACTATCGTCCAAAAATCTGTTGAGGGAAGGCAACGAGGCGGACTTATAAGCGAGGCAGAATAGCAGGAAACAGATTTAAGAGGTACTTTGGAATCACTTTTAAAGCACAGGAAGAGGGGCACAACTTCGACAATGATGCACTAGGCCAAAAATTGCTTATGCGTTTTCTCCTGAGTATACTCAGGAGAAAACGCATACGCCCATTTTGGCCAAGCAAGCAAGCGGGCAATGCACGTCTGCACTACAAAGAAGTATCACTTCCCACTAGTCCTAAGGGACATCCACATAAAGGGTAAAAACCAGGAATTCAAGACAGGCCCTGGAGAACAGGGAGCCTTGTTATGCTGATGGGCGGGATGTAAATTGCCAACTGCCTCTCTGGAGGAGTGCATTGTGTTCCCTAAAAGAAGTAAACAACAGACCTACAGAGCCAAGGACACTTCCAGTCTAGGGAATATACCTTGGCAAAACTGAAAATCAATAAGACAGAGCCACCCCCAAATTGAGGGCTGCACTGCTTACAAGAACCTCAACTTGGGTACACCTTAAATATCCCAGGAAATATAAAAATGGTTCAAAAAATTGTGGTACTTACGTACGATGGAATATCCCTCAGCCTTGAAGTCAATGTCATAAGACCAGTAGCAGCAAAATGAGTGGATTCAGGTACGATGATTCTAAGAGAAATAAGTCACACAGAAAAAGAAACTTATCATAATATATCACTTGTGAAGATCCTGTAAACATGGCTACACATGAACTGACTTAGGAAAGAAAAGAGAGACTCACATTTAAAAAAAAAAAAAACGCTTATGCTTGCTTAAGGGGGAAGGAGAGGTGGGGTGCTGCATAAAATCAGAGTTTGATATTAGTACAGGTACCGTTCCAAAAACCAAATACAAAATAGACAAAACCTACACCTTCCTCAGTGAAAGGGACTCAACAACCCATATTCACCACAGAGTAATATATCTTAAAAGTATGAATCTAAAAACCTATGTATTGATATGTCACCGTAAGGGAATCAAGTAGGTCTAGACTGGCATAAACATGACAGTGAGAATCAGCTCAAACCAACTATAAAAAGTAATTTCAAAACAAAACAAAAAAAAACAGGGAAATTTCTTTCAATTCCTTCAGGGTCTCTGATGAAACCTGGAATGACCCTATCTACAATGACTGCTGGATGTGGCATAAGGCTGGACACATGGGACTGAGAGGATTGGTGAGATTGGGTGAGCAAAGGCAGACCCTTTAAAGCAATAATGCATGGCAACTAATCCATGGGTCCCAACTCTCCATGCTGAAGGGAATATTACTTCAGCTATAACATATATGGGAAACCTAGAGAATGGACACACTGTGAATATGAAAGATCTCTAAAATTCAATGAATATTCCCTCTCCTGGCACTCCGGTTTGACTTTCCAACTGCTTTACTATCAATCTCTCAACCTGGAGAGACAGCACTTTAACCTCCTGTTTCGCACAAGTCGCCAATTTCGCAGAGGATGAATGGGAAGAAAGAGAAACAATGAGAGAGTAGCTGTTAGGTATTTGGACGGGCATATGTCACTCTTATTTCCCAGGAGGAATAAGAATTGACCGAAGTCTCAGCCACCCACCGGGAACCAGTAGAGGACCTGAACCAATATATTGGACTTGCGTTCAGCTCAGAAAAAACGAGTTAAAAAATGGAGCTATGGGGCACAGAAATTCACAACCTGGCAGAGTAATAAAGGGCAACTATCGTCCAAAATCTGTTGAGGGAAGGCAGCGAGGCGGACTTGAAAGCGAGGCAGAATAGCAGGAAACAGATTTAAGAGGTACTTTGGAATCACTTTTAAAGCACAGGAAGAGGGGCACAACTTCGACAATGATGCACTTGGCCAAAAAGGGTTTATGCGTTTTCTCCTGAGTATATTCAGGAGAAAACGCATACGCCCATTTTGGCCAAGCAAGCAAGCGGGCAATGCACGTCTGCACTACAAAGAAGTATCACTTCCCACTTGTCACAAGGGACATCCACATAAAGTGTAAAAACCATAAATTCAAGACAGGCCCTGTAGAACAGGGAGCCTCGTTATGCTGATGGGCGGGATGTAAATTGCCAACTGCCTCTCTGGAGGAGTGCATTGTGTTCCCTAAAAGAAGTAAACAACAGACCGACAGAGCCAAGGACACTTCCAGTCTAGGGAATATACCTTGGCAAAACTGAAAATCAATAAGACAGAGCCACCCCCAAATTTAGGGCAGCACTGCTTACAAGAACCTCAACTTGGCTACACCTTAAATATCCAAGGAAAGATAAAAATGGTTAAAAAATTGTGGTACTTACATACGATGGAATATCCCTCAGCCTTGAAGTCAATGTCATAAGACCAGAAGCAGCAAAATGAGTGGATTCAGGTACGATGATTCTAAGAGAAATAAGTCACACAGAAAAAGAAACGTATAATAAGATATCACTTATGAAGATCCTGTAAACATGGCTACACATGAACTGAGTTAGGAAAGAGAACAGAGTCTCACATTTAGAAAACACTCTTATGCCTGCTTAAGTGGGAATGAGAGGTGGGGTGATGCATAAAACCAGAGTTTGATATAAGCACAGGTACCGTTCCATAAACCAACTATGGAATAGACAAGACCTACACCTTCCTCAGTGCAAGGGACTCAAAACGCCATATTTCCCGCAGAGGAATATATCTGACTAGTAAGAATCATAAAACCTATGTATTGATATGTCTCCGTAAGGGAAAGAAGTGTTTCTAGACTGGCATAAACATGGCAGTGAGAATCAGGTCAAACCCACTATAAAAAGGAATTTCCAAAACAAAACAAAAAAACAGTGAAATTCTTTACAATTTCTTCAGGGTCTCTGATGAAACCTGGAATGACCCTATCTACAACGACAGCTGGAGGTGGCATAATGCTGGACACATGGGACTGAGAGGATTGGTGAGATTGGGTGAGCAAATGCAGACCCTTTAAAGCAATAATGAGTGGCACCCATTCCATGGGTCCCAACTCTCCAGGTTGAAGGGAATATTACTACAGCTATAACATGTACGGGAAACCTAGAGAATGGACACACTGTGAATACGAAAGGTCTCTAAAACTCAACGAATAGTCCCAGTCCTGGCGCTCCGGTTTGAAATTCCAACTGCTTTACTATCAATCTCTCTACCTGGAGAGACAGCACCTTTAACCTCCTGTTTCGCACATGTTGCCAATTTCACAGAGGATGAATGGGAATAGGGAGAACCAATGAGAGATTAGCTGTTAGGTATTTCAACGAGCATATGTCACTCTTATTTCCCGGGAGGAAGAAGAATTGAACAAAGTCTCAGACACCCACCAGGTACCAGGTCCTGAACCAAAATATTGGACTTGCGTTCAGCTCAGAAAAAACGAGTTAAAAAATGGAGCTCAGGGGCACAGCAATTCACAAACTGGCAGAGTAATAAAGGGCAACTATCGTCCAAAAATCTGTTGAGGGAAGGCAACGAGGTGGACTTGAAAGCGCGGTAGAATAGCAGGAAACAGATTTCAAGAGGTACGTTCGAATCGCCTTTAAAGCACAGGAAGAGTGACACAACTTCGACAATGATGCACTTGGCCTAAAAGGGCTTATGTGATTTCTCCTGAATATATTCAGGAGAAAACGTATACCCCCTTTTTGGCCAAGCAAACAAGCGGGCAATGCAAACCTGCACTACAAAGTAGTGTCACTTCCCACGGGTCAAAAGGGACATCGGAAAAATGTGTAAAAAACAGAAATTCAAGACAGGCCCTGGAGAACAGGGAGCCTTGTTATGCTGATGGGCGGGATGTAAATTGCCAACTGCCTCTCTGGAGGAGTGCATTGTGTTCCGTAAAACAAGTAAACAACAGAGCTACAGAGTCAAGGGCACTTCCAGTCTAGGGAATATACCTTGGGAAAACTGAAAATCAATAAGACAGAGCCACCCCAATATTTACGGCTGCACTGCTGACAAGAACCTCAACTTGGGTACACCTTATATATTCCGTGAAAGATAAAAATGGTTCAAAAAATTGTCGTACTTTCGTTATGATGGAATATCCCTCAGCCATGAAATCAATGTCATAAGACCAGCAGCAGCAAAATGAATGGAATCAGGTATGATGATTCTAAGTGAAATAAGTCACACAGAAAAAGTATCTTATCATAAGATATCACTTATGAAAATCCTGTAAACATGGCTACACATGAACTGAGTTAGGAAAGAGAACAGAGTCTCACATTTAGAAAACACTCTTACGCCTGCTTAAGGGGGAAGGAGATGTGGGGTGTTGCATAAAACCAGAGTATGATATAAGTACAGGCACCATTCCAGAAACCAAATACAGAATAGACAAGATCTACACCTTCCTCACTGAAAGGTTATCAAGACCCCATACTTCACACAGAGGAATATATCTGACTAGTAAGAATCTTAAAACCTATGTATTGATATGTCACCGTAAGGGAATCAAGTGTGTCTAAACTGGCATAAACATGGCAGTGAGGATCAGCTCAAACCCAGTAAAAAAAGAAATTTCATATACAAAACAAAAAAAAACAGGGAAAATCTTTACAATTCCTTCAGGGGCTCTGATGAAACCTGGAATGACCCTACCTACAACGAGAGCTGGATGTGGCATAAAGCTGGACACTTGAGACTGAGAGGTTTGGTGAAACTGGGTGAGCAAATGCAGACCCTTTAAAGCAATAATATGTGGCACCCATTCCATGTGTCCCAACTCTCCATGTGTAAGGGAATATTACTACAGCCATAACATTTACGGGAAACCTAGAGAATGGACACACTGTGAATACGAAAGGTTTCTAAAACTCAACTTATAGTCCCTCTCCTTGTGCTCCAGTTTGACCTTCCAATGGCTTTACTATCAATCTCCCAACTTGGAGCGATAGCCCGTAACACCTCCTGGTTCGCACAGGTTGCCAATTTGGCAGAGGATGAAAGGGAAGAGGGAGAACCAATGAGAGAGTAGCTGTTAGGCATTTGGACAGGTACATGTCACTTTAATTGCCCGGCAGGAAGTAGAATTAACCAATGTCTCAGCCACCCGCCGGGAACCAGTATAGGTTTTGAACCATAATTTTGGATTTGCTGTCAGCTCACAAAAACGAATTGTAAAATGGAGCTCAGGGACACAGCAATTTACAAACTGGCAGAGTAATAGAGGACAACTATCGTCCAAAAATCTTTTGAGGGAAGGCAGAGAGGCGGACTTTAAAACGAGACAGAATAGCAGGAAACAGATTTCAAGAGGTACGATGGAATCACCTTTCAAGCACAGGAAGAGGGGCACAACTTCCACAATGATGCACTTGGCCAAAAAGGGCGTATGCGTTTTCTCCTGAGTATATTCAGGAGAAAATGCACACGCCAGTTTTGACCAAGCAAGCAAGCAGCAATGCAAATCTGCACTACAAAGAAGTATCCCTTCCCACCGGTCAAAAGGGACATCCACAAAATGTGTAAAAACCAGAAAGGCAAGACAGGCCCTGGAGATCAGGGAGCCTTGTTATGCTGATGGGCGGGATGTAAGTTGCCAAACGCCTCTCTGGAGGAGTGCATTGTGTTCCCTAAAACAAGTAAACAACAGAGCTACACAACCAAGGGCAGTTCCAGTCTAGGGAATATACCTTGGGAAAACTGAAAATCAATAAGACAGAGCCACCCTAATATTTAGCGCTGCACTGCTTACAAGAACCTCAACTTGGGTACACCTTAAGTATCCCAGGAACGACAAAAATGGTTCAAGATATTGTGGTACTTACGTACGATGGAATATCGCTCAGCCATGACATCAATGTCATAAGGCCAGTAGCAGCAAAAAGAGTGGATTCAGGTACGATGATTCTAAGTGAAATAAGTCACACAGAAAAAGAAACTTATCATAAGATATCACTTATGAAGGTCCTGTAAACATGGCTACACATGAACTGAGTTAGGAAAGATTACGGAGTAACTAATCTTATCATAAGTTATCACTCATAGCGGGAATGTATGCATGACTACACATGAACTGAATGACAAACACAACAGAGTCACACATTTAGAAAACATCTTCTGCCTGCTTAATGGGAAAGCCGAGGTGGGGTGACGCATAAAGCCACAGTTTTAAATTAGCACAGATACCGTTATATAAACCATGTATGTAATAGACAACACCTACTCCCGGCACAATGAACTGGACTCAACACCCCCTATTCATTGCAGAGGAATATGTCTGACTCTAAGTATTTTAAAACATATGTATTCTCATGTCTCCATAAAGGAATCATGTGTGTGTATAACGGCATGAACAAGGCACTGAAATTCAGTTAAACCCACTTATAAAAATAAATTTCAAAAGAAAAATGCAAAAACAGATAGAAAGTCTTAAAAATTACGTTCAGGGCCTGTGATGCAAGCTAGATTGACCACCTTTACACCCACAGCTGGATGAGACATAAGACTGGACTCTTGGGGCTGACAAGATTACTGAGGTTGTGTGAACAAAAGAACACCACTTAGAGCAATACTGTGTGCTACCCATTCTAGTGGTCCCAACTCTAGAGGTTTAAGGGAATCTTCCTACTGTTAAAACATGCATGGGAAACCCAGTGGATTGTACACTGTGTAATTGGGAAAGTTTTCTAAAAGGTACCTCATTTTTCCGTTTGTCGGGCTCGGCTTTGCCATTCCATCTGCATTACTCAAAATCTCCACACTTGGAGTGTCAGTGCATTTACCCTCCCGTTATGCACAGTTTGCAAACTGTGCAGAGGATGAACAGGAAGAGGGGAAATAAATGAGAGATTAGCTGTAGGTGTTTGGATGGGTACATGTCACTCTAGTTTCCCATCAGGAAGAATAATTAACCAAAGGCTCAGCCTGAAGCCCCGGAAACAGACTAGGGCCTAAAGCCATCCTGCGGTATTGCAGCCAGCTCACAAAGAGGCGAGTTGAAAAATGGATGTCAGGGGCACAGCAATTCACAAACTTGCAGAATTATAAAGGACAACTATCATCCAGAAATATATTGAGGAAAGGCAGTGAAGAGGATTTGAATGCAAGGCAGAATTGAAGGAAACAGATTTCAAGAGGTAGATTGGAGTCATCTTTAAAGCACATGAAATGCGACAGAATTTCGACAATGTTGCCCTTGGCTGAAAAGGGATTATGTGTATTTTCTTGAATATATTCGGGAAAAAATGCATATGCCCTTTTTGGCTAAGCAAGCCATCAGGCAATGCAAATACACACTACAGAGAAGTGTCCCTTACCTCCAGTCAAAAGGGCCATCCACAAACAGTGTAAAATCCACAAATGCAGGACAGGCCATGGAGAAAAGGGAGCCTGGTTACGCCGATGGACAGGATGTAAATTTCCAACAGCCTCTCTGGAGAACTGTATGTTGTTTTCTAAAACATAGCTACAGAGTATAGCACACTTCCACTCATGGGCGTGTATTTTGGGAAAACTAAAAATCCACAACACACAGCCACCCCAAAATTTAGGGCTGCTCTGTTTACAAGAACCTCGACTTCAGTACACTTTAAATATCCCAGGAAAGGAAAAAAAAAATGGATATAGATGTTGTGGTACTTATATACAAAGGAATGTCACTCAGACATAAAATCAATGTCATAAGGCCAATAGCAGCATAATGAGTGGCTTTAGGTACGATGATGCTAAGTGAAATGAGCCACAAAGAAAAAGAAACTTATTGTAATATATCACTTATAGAGGGAATGTAAACATGGCTACACATGAACTGAATTTCAAAAGAGAACAGAGTTACACATTTAGAAAACACACTTATGCCTCCTTAAGGGGAAAGGTGACGTGGGGTGATGTGTAAAAGCAGAGTTTGAAATTAGCACAGATCCTATTCCATATACCAAATAGTTAACAGACAAGACCTACTCCTTTCTCAATGAACAGGACACAAAACACCCTATTCACTGAAGAGGAATATATCTGACTGGTAATAACCTTGAAACCTATGTATTTATATGTCTCCATAATGGAATCAAGTGTATGTAGATTGGCATAAACACAGATCAATGGAACAGGACAAAAAGACCAGAGATAAACCTACATACATATGGCTATCTCATCTATGACAAAGGAGCTAAGGATATACAATGGAGAAAAGACAGTCTCTTCAGTAATTGGTGCTGGAAAAACTGGACCCCTACACAAAAAAGAATGAAATTAGAACACTCCATAACACCATACACAAAAATAGACTCTAAATTGATTAGAGATCTAAATATAAGACCAGACACTATAAAACACTTAGAGGAAACCATAGGCAGAACACTCTATGACATAAATCACAGCAAGGTCCTTTTGGACCCACCTCCTAGAGAAATGGAAATAAAAACAGAAATCAACGAATGGGACATAATGAAACTTAAAAGCTTTTACACAGTACAGGAAAACATAAACAAGATGCAAAAACAACCCTCAGAATGGGAGAAAATATTTTCAAATGAAGCAATTGACAAAGGATTAATCTCCAAACTTTACAAGCACCTCATGTAGCTCAATATCACAAAAACAAACAACCCAATCCAAAAACGGGCAGAAGACCTAAATAGACATTTCTCCAAAGAAGATATACAGATTACCAAGAAACACATGAAAAGATGCTGAACATCACTAATCATTAGAGAAATGCAAATCAAAACTACCGTGAGGTATCACCTCACAGCAGTCAGAGTGGCAATCATCAAAAAATCTACAAAACAATAAGTGCTGGAGAGGCCTTTATTGGAGAAAAGGGAACACACTTGCACTGTGGGTGGGAATGTAAATTGATATGAGCACTAGGGAGAACAGTATGGAGGTTCCTTTAAATAACTAACAATAGAAGTACCATACGACACAACAATCCAACTACTGGGCATTTGCCTTGCGAAAACCATAATTCAAAAAGAGTTATGTACAAAAATGTTCATTGCAGCTCTATTTGCAATAGCCAGGACATGGAAGCAACCTAAGTGTCCATCGACAGATGAATGGATAAAGAAGATCTGTCACATATATACAATCAAATATTACTCAACCATAAAAAGAAGCAAAACTGAGTTATTTGTACTGAGGTGGATGGACTTAGAATCTGTCCTACACAGTGAAGTCTGAAAGGGAAAAACAAATACTGTATGTCAACAGAGATATATGGAATCTAATGAAGAAAAAAAAATGATTTTGAAGAACCTAGTGGCAGGACAGGATTAAGGACACAGACATAGAGAAAGGACTTGAGGACACCGGAAGGGGGATGGGTAAGCTGGGACGAAGTGAGAGAGTGGCATGGACATAAATATATTACCAAATGTAACACCGATAGCTACTGGGAAGCAGCCACATAGAACAGGGAGATCAGCTCGGTGCTTTGTGAGCACATAAAGGGGTGGGATATGGAGTGTGGGAGGGAGATGCAAGAGGGAGGGGATCTGGTGATATTTGTATATGTATAGCTGATTCACTTTGTTATACAGCAGAAACGAACACTCCATTGTAAAGCAATTATACTTCAATAAACGTGTAAAAGGAAAACAAAAAAGAAAAAAGCACAAGGATAAATCTACACACTTATGGTCAACTAATCTATGACAAAGGAGGCAAGACTATACAATGGAGATAAGACAGTCTCTTCAATCATTGGTGCTGGGAAATATGGACAGCTACATATAAAATAATGAAATTAGAACACTCCCCAACACCATACATAAAAATATATTCAAAATGAATTAGAGACCTTAATGTAAGACCAGACAGTATAAAACTCTGAGAGGAAAATTTACGAAGGATACTCTGACGTAAATCACAGCAAGATCTTTCTTGATCCACCTCCTATAGTAATGAAATAAAAAAGAAAACTAAACAGATGGGACCTAATGAAACGTAAAAGCTTTTGCAAAGCAAAGGAAACTACAAACAAGACGAAAAGACAACCCTCAGAATGGCAGAAAATATTTGCAAACGAATCAATGGACAAATGATTAATCTCCAATATATATAAACAGCTCATGCAGCTCAATATTAATAAAACAAACAACCCAATACAAAAATGGAAGATCTAAATAGACATTTCTTCCAAGAAGACATAGAGATGGCCAGTACGCACATGAAAATCTGCTCAACATCACTAATTATTAGAGAAATGGAAATCGAAACTACAATGAGGTATCACGTCACACCTGTTAGAATGGGCATCATCAGAAAATCTACAAACAACAAATGCTGGAGAGGGTGTGGAGAAAAGGAACCTTCTTCCACTATTGTTGGGAATGTAAATCGATACAGTCTCTATGGAGAACAGTATGGAGGTTCCTTAAAAAACAAAAATAGAATTACCATATAATCCAGCAATCCCACTACTGGGCATATACCCAGAGAAAACCATAAATCAATAAGACACATTCACCACAATGTTCACTGCAGCACTATTTACAATAGACAGGTAATGAAAGCAACCTAAGTGCCCACAGACAGACGAATGGATAAAGACGTGGTACATATATACAACGGAATATTACTCAGCCATACATAGGCATGAAATTGGGTCATTTGTAGAGACCTCGATGGATCTAGAGACTGTCATACAGAGTGAAGTAAGTCAGAAAGAGAAAAACAAATATTGTATATTAATGCATATATGTGGAACCTAGAAAAATGGTACAGATGAACCAGTTCGCAGGGCAGAAGTAGAGACAGATGTAGAGAACAAACATATGGACACCAAGGAGGGAACGCCATGTGAGGGTGGTGGTGGGATGAATTGGGAGACTGGGATTCACATGTGCACACTTATATGTATAAAATACATAACCAATAAGAACCTGCTGTATAAAAGAAATAAATTTAAAAAAATTAAAAATAAATAAATTGGGGCCTCCCTGGTGGCGCAGTGGTTGAGAGTCCGCCTGCCGATGAAGGGGATATGGGTTCGTGCCCCGGTCTGGGAGGATCCCATATGCCGCGGAGCGGCCGGGCCCGTGAGCCATGGCCGCTGAGCCTGTGTGTCCGGAGCCTGTGCTCCGCAACGGGGGAGGCCACAACAGTGAGAGGCCCGCGTACAGCAGAAAAAAAAATAAAAAAAAAATAAATAAATAACATTTAATAAAATAAAACAGAAAAAAAGTTTTTCCCTTCACATAGACGTCTTTATATTAATGCATTATTTCCATGTTTATATCTCCAAATTAAAAAAAAAGAGGAATAAATAAAATCTAACTTGAACCAAAAAGAAAAAAAGAAAGAAAAAAAAACAGAACTCACCAATTATACAGAGGAAAATCGTATCAGGGCACTTGCTCCAGTGGTAAAAAATTCTTAAGTTGGTCAGAGGTGGGAAATCGTCTCCCATGCCGTCAGCAGCGCTCTCCCCCACAAGGAGCATCCTCATTGCAAAGCTGGGTGACGGTGTCGAGGCGTCTGTGAGTAAATGTAGGCTGAGCCCCAGTCCTGCTGCAGCTGAACTCTTCCCACCCTTTCCAGGTAAAACACCTGAATATGTACAAGCACTCGCAAGCCTAGAGGAAGGGCTGTGGAGCCACACTAGCGAGAGCACGCAGGCCGACTTGGTGCCTGCAGGCCAGCCAGGATGGTCCTGGCCCCAGATGCTCTTCTGGAAGCTTTTCATTTCCCTGTCTGAGATACCCCACCTGCCACAGCCCCCCTGCTTTTTTACTTCCTCACCTCTGCCTGGGGAGAAATTCCAGTGGCAGGTATGTGTGACACATCCTCTTCTTTAGCATGTGGCAGCCTGGCAACTCCTGCAGAAAGTCCAGCAGAGCCCCACTCACACTGGGCCACCCACAAAGCCACGGCCCATCACTCCCTTCCACCACCCCAGCCCCGAAACTGCTGACGGGGCAGAGAATATGGCGTCAGGCACAGCTAAAGGGGCTCTTGCTGACTGGAGAGGTGTTTATATTGACCTCAACCCAGGCACACCTGTGGGGGGGGGGTTGGCAGGCAGTGTCAGGCTGCCCAAATCAGCCAATCCTCACCCTTCAGGGGCTCACAGTTGCAGAAAATGAACCTTGCTAAACGGGTCAGTCCCAAGGAACAGGTGTGGGCCTTGAGAGTCAGGCTAGACAAAGGGCTGCAGCTGCGGCTTGTTTTCTTATCATTTTATCTGGTCCATGAGTGGAAAACAACTTCAAGAAGACCCTATCCTAATGAGAGGAACCCAGGAGTCAGGGAGAGGAGTGATGGTGGGTGGAGACAGAGGCCTGGTGCCCTGGCTGCAGTGGAAGTGTCTGGAAGACCAGGCAGAGAGAGGCTGCACAGAGTGATAGCCAGGGTCACAGACCTGTCAGAGCTGCTGTTTGTTAGTTCAAGTCCTGCTCTGAGGTGTTCTGTGTCAGCTGTGAGCGACAGGTGAGCTGGGGGTTCTCTGCAAGGTGGGCTATGTGCACAGTTCCTGTGTGTCCAGCCCTGCTGGGGTACCTGCCCAGGGGAGCTCCGTATCCTGGGAGGGACTTGAACACGAGAGCCCCGTGGGCTGTGGGGTGCGGGATGCAGCCCAGGTGAGCTCCATATCCTGGGATTGGCCTGACCACGAGAGCCCCATGGGATGCTGGAGACCTGGTAAAGAATATCAGGACAGTCAGTGAAGCCACCGAGGATCTACATTCAGTAGATCGTATTTCCTACACCCTGCTGCTCATTCTACCATCCACCAGGCCATGGCATTCTCTATTAGACTTCAATGATGCCTTCTTCTGTATTCCATTCATCTCAGAGTCACAAGAATTTTTGGCTTGTGAGTGGCAGGACACAACATGCAACAAAACCAATAATGCTGGGCCGTCCTGCCCCAATGGTTCAAAAATCCCCACACCATCATTGGGGAAATGTCCTCTAAAGATCTAAACGTTCTACCTCTGTAAAAGGGAACCCTCCTTCAATATGCAGATGACATTCTGATTGCCAGGCATACTAAAGATGCCTGGGAACTACCTAGCAAAGAAAGGATAGAAGGTGTCCAAGAAAAAGGCTCAAATATCCCAGGCTCAGGTGACTTGCCTGGGCTTCATTCTCACAGATATTTGGAGAAACGCATCCCAGGATAGGGAAGAAGCCATTTGCAGCCTTACCTCTTCTAAAACTAGAAGACAGCTTAAGGGTTCCTGGGGAGGCCAAGGTTTTCTGCATCTGGATCCCTAACTACAGTCTAATAGCTGGGCCTCTACATGAAACACTGACACGAAAAGATGATGATCCTTATGAATAGAATCCAGAAGCAGCCTTTCAAGAATGGAAAGAGAGTCAATTCAGATCCTTGCCCAGGAACTCGCTAATTTACCTAAACCCTTTGACCTTTACATACCTGGTCAAAGGTTAATCGCCCTTGGAGCCTTAGTGCAAAAACTGGGACCACTTGAAATGGAGCAACACAAGAATGCCCTTCAGGTATGATAAACTATGGTCACCAAGGGCTTTGCCCACCGAATCATCAGGCCAGGATACTGGGGTATCTAAAAAGCTGGAAATCAGCAGCCCACAAGGCCAGCTCCCTCCTAAGGGAATAGGAACCCACGTGGTGATCCTAACCACCCATCATGTCCTGAAGTTGCAGGGGTCGCTCTGTGGACACACTGACCTCGAGTGAGGAGACCCTCCAACTCCAACCTCCAGAGAGACAAATGGGGGCAACAGGCCCCCAAGATGACTCATGTGACCATCACTTGACCTGGAGTTTCTCTCAGAAAACAACAAGACTGTGCCCCGAAAGAGAAGACTACTGCTTGCAGGACTAACTGCACCCAGAGGGGAGCTAATAAGCTTGGCGGGGGAAACGTATATCACGCTTACACCATAGAAAACCCTACAGACACCGCGGTGATGGTGGCCAATATGACCAGCTGGACTGCTGGCTACTTCTAAAGGCCGTTGACTCAGTGGACGTCATGGTCCTGGATCACCACTGACCCTGGACTGTCTGGGTTTTGCACGGGCAGGGCTCTGACACATGGTGCTGTTTGTACATTAATTCAGGGACCTAATTAAAGAAAGCACAGACTACTGGTCAGAGCATCTAGGCTGGCAAAAACCGTCAGCCTAATGTCACCGAACAAATGTGGGTTGGGTGAAACCTGCCACCACAGCATCTCTGCGCATCTCTTTCCTAGACCCTTAAAGGTCATTAGAATCTATAACACTTCCAATGCTGGTGCTCAGGCGGACGAGAAGTGAGGCAGGAGGCTTTGGGACAATCTACCTCACCTGGAGGATGGTGGGGAGACATTTTGCCCCTCCCCCCATGTATCAGGGCTGGCACCACAACATGAAGCAGTTACAAAAGAGGGGTCTGCACCCTCAACACCCCAAGAATGAGGAACGGAACAAAAAGCAGAGGAGGGGTTCGTCTCTGGCAACGTTCATTAAAAATTCCTGGGAGACAAACAGAGAATCTGGGCAATAAAATAAAGTCTAACCTGTTTTTCCTTTGTGCTTTGTCTAATTTCACATGCTCCTAGGGTTCCGCATGCAGAGGTCCCACACCCGGCACTTCAGACCCGACTTCCTAGTGCAGAATGGCTGGGTCGACACCTCAGCTAGCGGAGTCCCATGCAGACTGCACAGCATACAGCCTGAGCTGCAGCCAACCCAGCCCTCGAGATCTCCATCCCCTAACTCCCACTGACGATCCCAGGATCCCTACTCAGCATCCCAGCCCACAGCCCGTGGGGGAGTGCACACTCTCACCTCTCCATTCGGTTTTCAAAATAATATTTCCTTTGCTTCTAAACCAAACTCAGTCTTGATCTTTTGGCTCCAATGACACTGGGCTTGGGGACTCCTGTTGGGGTCCCCTCTGGATGATTAGTAACAGAAATTGAGAACTTTGTAACTTCATTGAACAGATGTGTGAGCCAAACTGTAGTTAACATAGAGCAGTGTATAATGCTCGGGTAAAATAAGATTTTTCTAAGACTTACCTTTGATATTTCCATCACTTTACTATAAGCAAGTTCAGTGAAGACGTCTGTCTTATTTGTCAGGTCAACATTAGAGAAATTAAGTGATTTATTTCCATGGTTGTACATCGAATACTCTTGGCTGAATCTTCAATCTTGTTTTGAATGCTTTTCCATTGAAAAGGATACCTCTCTTTCAGCTCCCCCATTTCTGAGAAGTATAAAATCTTATAATTTATTATTAACAAAGGGGAAAGGTAGGAGAAGGGATAAATTAACAGTTTGGGATTAACACATACACACTGCTATGTATGAAATAGATCATCAACAAGGAACTACTGTATAGCACAGGGAACTACACTGAATATTTTGCAATAACCTATAAGGGGAAATAATCTGAAAAAGAATCGATATTTTTATTGACATCATCTATCAATGACAGATAAAATGTAACCTAAGCAAGGCCGATGGTGAGCGCTTCTGAACCTGAAGATTTCAATCATCTAAAGTTTGGGCTCTGCCTATTTCCCAAGGCCCTTAATGGACATACGTGTAGGCGTAGCTTAAAAATTCCCCAGTTTGGGGTTCGGGGAGGCACTGATTTGGAAAAATCCCTGGTGTTCTCCTTCCATGCACGGGACCCTTCCTACAGCTAAAACATGCCTGTCACACCTAGAGGATGGTACACCGTTTGATCGGAAAGAGTTTGGAAAAGGCACCTCATCTCCTCATCGCCTGGTGCTCGGGTTCACCCCTCCAGCATCTTTCCTAACAATCTCCTCACTTGGAGATATCAGCACCGTCAACATCCTGTTGCACACAGTTTGGAATTTGTCCAGAGGATGAAGCGGAAGGATGAGAAAAATTTAGAGACAAGTCTTAGGTGTTCAGACAGGCACATGCCAATCTAATTTCCAATCCGGAAGACAAATTCATCAAAGGCTAGAATTGCCCACAGAAAGAGAACAGGGCTAGAGGAAATCCTGCTGTTTTGTGTCGAGTTTCCAAAAACACAAGTTGAAAAATGGAACTCAGGGGCACTAAAATTCATGAAACTGCAGAGTTGAAAATATCTATTGTTGAAAAATGTCTTGAGGTAAGTCACAGAAAAGGACTTGTAAGCAAGCGAGAGTGGCAGGAATCAGATTTGAAGAGGTAGAAAGGTCGCCGCATTAAAGCACAAGAAAAGGGGCTGAACATCGCCAATGATGCAGTTGACCCAAAAGGGCGTATGCATTTTTTTCTGAATATATTCAAGTAAAGGCCATTCACACTTTTTATCCAACCAAACAGGTGGGCACTGGAAATCAATACTACAAAATGTATCACTTCACATCAGTCAGAAGGGTCATCCACATAAAGTGTAAACACGAGAAATGCAGGACAGGTTGAGGAGAAAAGGGAGCCCTGTGAGGCTGATAGTGGAAATGTAATTTGCCAACAGCCACTCTGGAGAAGTGTATGGTGTTTGCTAAAACATCTGAAAACTGAGCTACAGAGCATAGGGCACTTGCACTCATGGGCGTATACCTTGGGAAAAACAAAAAATGACAGAAAACAGGCACCCCAACGTTTACCACCTCTCTGTTAAAAAGGGCCTCCACTTGGATATAACCTAAATGTCCCTGGAAGGATAAAATGGATAAAAGAGATGGGATACTTATGTAGAGTGGAATATTACTCATCCAGAAATCAATGAAATAAGGCCAGTTGTAACAACTCTGGAGGAGTTACATACAATCATTCTAAGTGACACATGTGAGAAAGAAAAAGACACATATCATAAGATGTCACTTAAGGGTGGAATCAAAAATGGCTACACATGAAATAAACTACAAAACAGAAACATAGTCAAATATGTAGAAAATAGACATAAGGCTGCTAAATGGGAAAGGTGGGGAATGGTGAGGTATTATCCAGGAGGTTGAAATTAGCAAAGATACCATTCCAAGTACCGAATTGAATAACTGGCAAGGCCTACACGATACCTCAAAAAACTGCACTCAGTCCACTCAAGTCACTAGAAAATAATACATATGACTCATAAGCATCTGAGAAAGAATTTATTTTTGTCTCACAGTACATGAATCAAGTGGATGTACAGCAGCAAAAAACAGAGCTTTGAAAATCAGCTGTAACCAATATAAAAATAAATTTAAATATATTTATAAAAACAGTGAGACAGACCAAAATTCTTACAACTTTTGTTGAAGGGTTACGATGTAACATGGATTGAACACATGTAGACCCACAGCAGGATGATATATAAGGCTGGAAGCTATGCACGCTAAGAGATGTTAGAGAGGCTGGGTGAGGAAATGCAGACCTTTTAAAGTAATACTGCCTGGTACCCATTCTATGGGTCCCAAATCGGCAGGTTCAAGGGAATCTTCTGACAGCGAAAACATGCCTGGGAAACCGAGATGAATGTACACCGTGTGCTCAGGAGAGGTGTCTAAAATGCACCTCATTTTTGATCTCCTGGTGCTGGGGTTCGCCATTCCAGCCACATTACTAACAATCTCCCCACTTGGAGAATCAGCACCTTTAACCTCCTGTTTCACACAGTTTTCAATTTTTGCAGAGGATAAATGGGAAGAGGAGGAACCAATGAGAGATTAGCTGTAGGAGTTTTGACAGGCACATGTCACTCTAATTTCCCATTAGGAAGAAGAATTAACCAAAGGCTCAGCCTGCCCCCCCAGAACCAGAATAGGGCCGGAATCAATCCAATGGTTTGGCGGTCAGCTCACAAAAAATGCGAGTTGCAAAATGGAGCTCAGGAGCAGACAATACAAAGACCTGCAAAGATATAAATGATAACCAACGTCCAAAAATATATTCAGGTAAGGCAACGAAGAGGTTCTGAATGAGAGGCAGAATTGCAGGAAACAGATTTCAAAAGGTAGATTGTACTCACATTTAAAGCATATGAAAAGCAGCAGAATTTCTAAAATGATGCAGTTGGGCAAAAGGGTGTATGCGTTATTTTTGTGAATATCTTCAGGAAAAAAACACATACAGAGTTTTTGGCCAACCAAGCAAGAGGGAAATGCAAATCCGCACAATAAAGAAGTCTCAATTTCCACTGCTCAGAAAGTCCGTCCAAAAAATGTGTACAAATCAAAAATGCAGGAGAGGCCATGGAAAACAGGGAGACTAGTCACGCTGATGGGTGGGGTATAAATACCCAAGAGCTACTCTGAAGAAGTGTATGCTGTTTCCTAAAACATCTAAAATACAAAGCCCCCGAGCAAAGGGGACTTCAACTCATGGACATATAACTTGGGAAGACTAAATATCAACAAGACACAGGCACCCCAAAGTTTAGGGCTGCTCTGCATACAAGAACCTCAACTTCGGTACACCTAAAGTATCCCAGGAAAAAGAGAAATGCATAAAGAACTTGTGGTAATTTTGTACAACGGAATATCACTCAGACGTGAAATCAATGTCATAAGGCCAGTAGCAGCATAATGAGAGGATTTAGGTATGATGATTCTAAGGGAAATTAGTCACACAGAAAAAGAATCTTATCATAAGATATCACTTACAGAGGGAATGTCAACATCACAACACATGAACTGAATTAGGAAAGAGAGCAGTGTCTCACATTTAGAAAACACTCTTATGCCTCCTTAAGGGGAAAGGAGAGGTGGGGTGATGCATAAAACCAGAGTTTGATATTAGCACAGGTACCATTCCATAAACCAAATACAAAATAGACAAGACCTACACCTTCCTCAGTGAACGGGACTCAAAACCCCTATTCCCCACAGAGGAATATATCTGATTAGTAAGAATATTAAAACCTATGTACTGATATGCCTCTGTAAGGGAATCAAGTGTGTCTAGACCTGCATAAACACGTCAGTGAAAATCAGCTCAACCCCATTATAAAAATGAATTTCAAAAACAAAACAAAAAACAGCGAAATTCTTACACAATTCCTTCAGGGGTTCTGATGAAACCTAGAATGACCCTATCTGCAAAGACAGCTGGATGAGACATAAGGCTGGACACTTGGGACTGAGAGGACTGGTGAGATTAGGAGAGAAAATGCAGACCCTTTAACGTAGTAATGCATGCCACCATTCCATGGGTCCCAAATTTCCAGGTAGAAGGGAATATCACTACAGTTATAACATGTATGGGAAACCTAGAGAATGGACACCCTGTGATGGCGAAAGGTTTCTGAAAGTCTCCTACTTTTTCCTCTCCTTGTGCTACAGTTTGGCATTCCAACAACTTTACTATCAATCTCCCAACTTAGGAGAGTCATCCCCTATAACCTCCTGGTTCGCACAGTTTGCTAATTGTGCAGAGGATGAAAGGGAAGAGGGAGAACCAATCAGAGAGTAGATGTAGGCATTTGGACGGACACATGTCACTCTAAATTCCCATCAGGAAGAAGAATTAACCAAAGCCTCAGCCACCCACAGCGAACCAGTATAGCCACCCCTGGAACCAGTAAAGTTCCTGAAGCTAAATTGTGGATTTGCGGTCAGCTCCCAAAAATGGGATTTGAAAATTGGAGCTCAGGGGCAAAGCAAATCAAAAACCTGCAGAGTTATAAAGGACTACTCTCTTCCAAAAATCTGTTGAGGGAAGGCAACAAAGCGGACTTGAAAATGAGGCAGAATTGCACAAAACATATTTCAAGAGGTAAATTGGAATCGCCTTTAAAGCACAGGAAAGGCATCACAACTTCGAGAATGATGCACTTGGCCAAAAACAGCATATGACTTTTCTCCTGAATATATTCAGGAGAAAAGTCATAGGCCCTTTTTGGCCAATCAATCAAGCGCACAATGCAAATCCACACTACAAAGAATTGTCGCTTCGCACCGGTCAAAAAGGACATCCGAAAATCTGTAAAAACCAGAAAGGCAAGATAGAGATGACAATGGCATAAAGCAATATGATCCCAAGGGTCATGGAGGATTGTGATGACAACCACATGGAGCATTGTGATGACAAGATTATGTATCATTTTGCTGACAAAGGCATGGTGATGACAAGGCTCATGGAGCACTGTGATGACAAGTGTCATGGAGCATTGTGATTAAAGGGTTCATGGAGCATTGGGATGACAAGGGCATGGAGCATTTTGATGACAAGCGTCCTGGATCATTGTGTTGTCAGGGTTCATGGAGCATTGTCATGACAGTGGTCATGGAGCATTGTGATGACAGAGGTCATGGAGCATTGTGATGAGAACGTCATGGAGCATTGGGCTGAAAATGTTCATGGAGTATTGTGATGACAGGGGTCAAGGAGCATTGTGATGACAAGGTACTGGAGCACTGGGATGAGAAGACCATGGAGCCATGTGATGACAAGTCTCATGGAGCATTGTGATGAAAAGGGTCATGGGGCCTCCCTGGTGGCGCAGTGGTTGAGAGTCCGCCTGCCGATGCAGGGGATACGGGTTCGTGCCCCGGTCTGGGAGGATCACATATGCCGCGGAGCGGCTGGGCCCGTGAGCCATGGCCGCTGGGCCTGCGCGTCCGGAGCCTGTGCTCTGCAACGGGAGAGGCCACAACAGTGAGAGGCCCGCATACCGCAAAAAGAAAAAAATAAAAAAAAAAAAGAAAAGGGTCATGGAGCATTGTGATTACAGGGGTCTTGGAGCATTGTGATGACAAGGGCATTGAACATTGGGATGAGAATGTCATGGTGCGTTCTGATGACATGCATCATGGAGCTTTGTGATGACAATAGCATGAAGCATTATGATGATGCGCATTGGTGCACTGTGATGACAGCGTTCATGGAGCATTGAGATGAAAAGGGGCATGGAGCATTATGATTAGAGGAGTCTTGGATCATTGTGATGAAAAGGGCATGGAAAATTGGTCTGAGATGTTTCATGGATTATTGTGATGAGAGGGGGCAAGAGCATTGTGATAACAAGGGCACAGAACACTGTGATACATGGTTCATGGAGGATTGTAATGACAAGTGCATGGAGCATTGTGAGAAGAATGGCATCGAGCATTGTGATGAAAAGCATCATGGATACTGTGATGACAAGGGCTTGGAACGATGTGATGAGAGGTTTTTGGAGCATTGTGATGACAATGGCATGGAGCATTGTGATGCCAAGGGTCATGGAGTTTTGTGATGACAAAGGTCATGGAGCATTTTGATGACAAGGGTGTGGTGAATTCTCTTGTGAAGGGCAGGGAGCATTGTGATGACAGGGTCATGGAGCAATTTGATGAAAAGTGTCATGGAACATTTTGATGACAGGGCTTATGGAACATTGTGATGTCAGGAGTCATGGAACATTTTCATGACGGTGTTGTGGACCATTGTGATGACAGGGGAGTGGGTGTATTGTGATGACTAGTGAGGGAACATTTTGATATCATTCGTGAGAGAGCATTTTGATAAGAAGTGCATGGAGCATTGTGATGACAAGTTTCATGGAGCATTGTGATGACTAGGTTGTGGAGCATTGTTATGACAAGCACATGGCGCATTGTGATGACATGGGTCATGGAGCCCTGTGCTGACAAAGGCATGGAGCATTGTGATGAGAAGGGTCAACGAGCATTGTGATGAAAATTTCATGGAGCATTTTGGTGACAAAGGTCACAGAGCCTTGTGATGACGAGGGCATGGACCATTGTGATGACAAAGGTCATGAAGCATTGTGATGACTGGAGTCATGGAGCATTGTGATGACAGGGTTCATAGAGCATTGTGATGAAAAGGCAATGATCATTGTGATGACAGGGGCATGGAGCATTGGCCTGACATGTTTCATGGATTATTGTGATGACAGTGGGCATGGTGCAATGTGATGACAAGGCATGCAGCACTGTGATGAGAAGGTCATGGAGTATTTTGAAGACAGGTCTCAGGGAGCATTGTGATGACATATGTCATGGTCCATTGCGATGACAATGGAATGGAACATTGTGATGCCAAGTGTCATGGAGGATTGTGATGACAAATGTAATGGAGCATTTTGATGACAAGGGCTTGGAGCATTGTGATGACAAGGGACATGGAGCATTGTGATGACAAGTGATGGAGCATTGTGATGACAAGGGCCATTGAGAATTTTGAAGACAAGTTCATAAAGCATTGTGATGAGAAGCAAATGGAGCTTCCTATGACAGGGGTCATGGAGCATTGCGATGACAAGTGCATAGAGAATTGTGATGACAAATCATGTAACACGGTGATGAGAACTGTCATGGAGCATAGTGATGCCAAGAACGAAGATAATTGTGATGACAGGGGACATGGAGCATTGTGATGACCAGGGCTTGGAGCATTGTGATGACCAGGGAATGGAGCATTGTGATGGCAAGACCGTGGATCATTGTGATGACGAGTGTCATGGAGCACTGTAATGACAAGGGGAATGGAGCATTGTGATGACAGTGGCCATGGATCATTGTGATGACAAGGGTCATGGAGCATTTTGAAGACAAGTGCGTAGAGCATTGTGATGAGAAGACCATGGATAATTGTGATGACGAGCGTCATGGAGCACAGTAATGACAAGGGGTATGGAGCATTGTGATGACAGTGGCCATGGAGCATTGTGATGACAAGTGTCATGGAGCATTCTGATTACAAGCTTGTGGAGTACTGTGACGACAATGGCATGGAGCATTGTGATGAAAAGGGCAGGGAGCATTGTGTTGAAAAAGTCATGGAGCCTTTTCGTGACAGGGTTCAAGGAGCATTCTGGCGACAAGTGTAAGGGAGCATTGTGATGACATGTTTATTGAGAATTGTGATGACAAAGGTCATGGAGCATTGTGATGAAAAGGGCATGGAGTATTGTGATGACAGGCATCATGGAGCGTTGGGATGACAAGTTTTATGGAACATTGTGATCACAAGTGTTTGGAGCATTGTGGTGACAGAGGTCATGGATCATTTTGTTTTCAAGGAGCATGGAGCATTGGGATGACAAGGGCATGAATCAATGTGATCCCAAGGTTCATGGAGGATTGTGATGACAATGGTAAGGGAGTATTGTGATGACAAGCAAATGGAGCACTTTGATGACAATGTCATGTAGCATATTGCTGACACAGGCATGGAGCATTGTGATGATAAGGGTCATAGAGCACTGTGATGAGAAGCATCACGGATCATTGTGATTACAGGGGTCATGGAGCATTTGGATGGCAAGGGCATGGATCATTGTGATGACAAGTGTCATGGAGCATTGGGCTGAAAATGTTCATGGAGCATTGTGATGACTAGGGAATGGAGCACTGTGATGAAAAGAGTCCCAGATCACTGTGTTGTCCGGGGTCATGGAGCGTTGTGATGACAGTGGTCATGGAGCATTGTGATGTTAGGGATCATGAAGCATTGTGATGAGAAGTTCCTGGAGAATTGGACTGAAAATATTCAGGAAGTATTGTGAGGACAGGCGTCATGGAGCATTGTGATGACAAGGGAATGGAGCAATGTGATGAGAGGGTTCATGGAGCACTGTGATGACAATGACATTGAGCATTGTGATGCCAAGGGTCATGGCGCTGTGTGATGACAAATGTCATGGAGCATTTTGATGACAAGTGCATGGTGCATTGTGATGATAAGGGCAGGGAGTATTTTGATGACAGGGTCATGCAGCAATATGATGGAAAGTGTATTGGAACATTTTGATGACAGGGGTTATAGAATATTGTGATGTCAGGGGTCATGGAACATTGTGATGATAAAGGGATGTAGCATTGTGATGACAGGGGTCATGGGACATTGTGATTACAGTGGTGAGGGCGTATTGTGACAACTAGTGATGGAACACTGTGATATCTCTGGTGAGAGAACATTTTGATGAGAAGTGTATGGAGCATTGTGATTACAAGGTTTATGGAGCATTGCAATGACAATTTTCTGGACCGTTGTGATGAAAAGCGAATGGCACATTGTGATGACAAGGGTCATGGAACATTTTTCAGACAAAGTCATGGAGCATTTTGATGACAATGGTCATGGAGCACTGTGATGAAAACGGAATGGGGCATTGTGATGAAAATGGCATGGAGCCTTTTCGTGACAGGGTTCAAAGAGCATTCTGATGACAAGTGTCAGGGAGCATTTTGATGACAAGTGTACTGAGCATTGTGATGACAAATGTCATGGAGCACTGTGATGAAAAGGGCATGGAATTTTGTGATGACAGGCATAATGGAGCATTGTGATGACAAGTGTTATGGAACATTGGGCTCACAAGGGTTTGGAGCATTATGAAGACAGAGGACATGGATCATTTTGATTTCAAGGAACATGGAGCATTTTGATGACAAGGGCATGAAGCAATGTGCTCTCAAGGTTCATGGAGGATTGTGATGACAATGGAAATGGAGTATTGTGATGACAAGCGCAAAGAGCTTTGTAATGACAAGGTCATGTAGCATTTTGCTGACAAAGTCATGGAGCATTGTGATGACAGGTGTCATGGAGCACTGTGATGACAAGGCCATGGAACATCGTGATGGCAGGGGTCATGGAGCATTGTTATGACAGGGGTAATGGAGCATTGTGACGGCAATGGCATGGAGCATTGAGATGAGAAGGCCATGTAGCATTCTGATGGCATGTGTCATGGAGCTATGTGATGACAAGGACATGGAGCAATGTGATGAGAGTGTTCATGGAGGACTGTGATGACAATGACATGGAGCATTGTGTTGCCAAGGGTCATGGATCTTTGTGATGACAAAGGTCATTGAGGATTTTGATGACAAGTGTGTTGTGCATTGTGATGAGAAGGGCAGGGAGCATTGTGATGAAAGGATCATGGAGCAATTTGATGAAAAGGGTCATGGAACATTTTGATGACAGGGGTTATGGAATATTGTGATGTCAGAGGTCATGGAGCATTATGATGAAAAGGGTCATGGAGCATTTTGATGACAGGGGTTATGGAGCATTGTGATGTCAGGGGTCATCGAACATTGTGATGATAAGTGCATGTAGCATTGTGATGACAGCAGTCATGGAACACTGGGATAACAGGGTTGAGTGAGTATTGTGACGAATAGTGATGTAACATTGTGATATGTGTGGTGAGAGAGCATTTTGATGAGAAGTGCATGGAGCATTGTGATGACAAGCTTGTGGAGCACTGTGATGACAAGCGCATGGTGCATTATGATGACATGTGTCATGGAGCGTCGTGCTGACAAGCTCATGGATCATTGTGATGACAAGGGTCACGTAGCATTGCGCTGAGAAAGGCATAGAACATTGTGATGACAAGGATCAAAGAGCACTGTGATGAAAAGTTCATGGATCATTGTGATTACAAGGGTCATGGTGCATTGTGATGACAAGGGCATGGAACATTGGTCTAATAAGTTTCATGGATTATTGCAATGACTGTTGGAATGGTGCATTGTGGTGACAAGGGCATGGAGCATTGTGATGACCAGGTCATGCAGTATTGTGAAGAGAGGTGTCAGGGAGCATTGTGATAACATATGTAATGGCCCATTGTGATGACAATCGCATGGAGCATTGTGATGCCAGGTGTCATGGAGGATTCTGATGACAAAGGTAATGGTGCATTGTGATGACAGTGGATTGGAGCATTGAGATGACAAGGTCTGGGAGCATTGTGCAGAAAAGTGCATGGAGAATTGTGATGACAAGCTTCATGGAACATTCTCATGATAAGGTTGTGGAGTTTTTTGCTGACAGTGGCGTGGAGCATTGTGATGAAAACGGCATGGGGCATTGTGTTGAAAAAGTCATGGAGCCTTTTCGTGACAGGGTTCAAGGAGCATTCTGGCGACAAGTGTAAGGGAGCATTGTGATGACATGTTTATTGAGAATTGTGATGACAAAGGTCATGGAGCATTGTGATGAAAAGGGCATGGAGTATTGTGATGACAGGCATCATGGAGCGTGGGGATGACAAGTTTTATGGAACATTGTGATCACAAGTGTTTGGAGCATTGTGGTGACAGAGGTCATGGATCATTTTGATTTCAAGGAGCATGGAGCATTGTGATGACAAGGGCATGTAGCAATGTGATCCCAAGATTCATGGAGGATTGTGATGACAATGGTAATGGAGTATTGTGATGACAAGCGCATAGAGCATGATAATGACAAAGTCATGTAGCATTTTGCTGACAAAGGCATGGAACATTGTGATGACAGGTGTCATGGACAACTGTGATGACAAGCGTCACGGAGCATTGTGAATACATGGGTCATGGAGCATTGGGATGACAAGGGCATGGAGCATTATGATGACAGGTGTCATGGAGCACTGTGATGAAAAGCGTCACGGAGCATTGTGAATACAGGGGTCATGGAGCATTGGGATGACAAGGGCATGGATCATTGTGATGACAAGTGTCATGGAGCATTGGGCGGAAAATGTTAATGGAGTATTGTGATGACAGGGGTCATGGAGCATTGTGATGACAGAGGTCATGGAGAATATGGATTTCATTGTGCTGACAATAGCCAGAAGCATTATGATGATGGGGATGGTGCATTGTGATGACAGGTTTCATGCAGCATTGAGATGAAAAGGGGCATGGAGCATTGTGATTACTGGGGTCTTAGAGCACTGTGATGACAAGGGCATGGAGCATTTTGATGAGAAGGACATGGAACATTCTGATGGCATGTGTCATGGAGCTTTGTGATGACAACGGCATGGAGCATTGTGATTACAGGGGTCTTGGAGCATTGTGATGACAAGTGTCATGGAGCCTTGTGATGACAAGGCCGTGGAATATTGTGATGGCAGGGGTCAAGGAGCATTGTTATGACAGGCGTAATGGGGCAATGTGATGAGAAGGGCATGGAGCATTGTGATTACAAGGTTTAAGAGCATTACCATGACAAATTTTTGGATCGTTCTGATGAAAATCACGTAGCACATTGTGATGATAAGGGTCATGGAGCATTTTTCTGACAAACGCATGGAGCATTTTGATGACAAGGGTCACGGAGCATTGTGATGAAAAGCTCATGGAGCATTGTGGTTATAAAGGTCACAGAGCCTTGTGATGACGCGGGCATGGACCATTGTGATGACAAATGTAATGAAGCATTGTGATTACTGGAGTCAGGGAGCGTTGTGATGACAGTGGTCATGGAGCATTGTGGTGACAGGGGCATGGAGCATTGGTCTGACAACTTTCATAGAGTATTGTGATGACATTGGACATGGTGCATTGTGATGACAAGGGCATGGATCATTGTGATGAGAAGGTCATGGAGTATTGTGAAGACAGGTGTCAGGGAGCATTGTGATGACATATGTCATGGTCCATTGCAATGACAATGGCAGGGAGCATTGTGATGCCAAATGTAATGGAGGATTTTGATGACAAATATAATGGAGCATTGTGATGACTAGGGCTTGGAGCATTATGATGACAAGGGCCATTGAGAATTTTCAGAACAATGTCGTGAAGAATTGTGATGACAATGTCCTGGAGCATTGTGATGAGAAATCCATAGAGACTTGTGATGATAAATCTCATGCAGCATACTGATGAAAAGGGGCATGGACCATTGTGATTACAGGGGTCTTGGAACATTGTGATGACATGGGCATTGAGCATTGTGAGGAGAAGGCCAAGGGGCATTCTGAAGGCATGTTTCATTGAGCTTTGTGATGACAAGGGCATGGAGCATTGTGTTTAAAGGTTTCTTGGAGCATTGTGAGGAAAAGGGCATGGATCATTTTGATGAAAAAGGCATGGAGCCTTGTCATGACAGGGTTCAAGGAGCATACAGACAACAAGTGTCAGGGAGCATTTTGATGACAAGTGTATTGAGCATTGTGATGACAAAGGTCATGGAGCATTGTGATGAGAAGACCATGGATAATTGTGATGACGAGTGTCATGGGGCACTGTGATGACATGTGTTATGGAATATTGTGATCACAAGGGTTTGGAGCATTGTTATGACGGAGGTCATGGAGCATTTTGATTTCATTGTGATGACAATAGCATGAAGCATTATGATGACGGGCATGGTGCATTGTGATGACAGGGTTCATGGATCATTGAGATGAAAAGTGGCATGGAGCATTGTGATTACAGGGGTCTTGGAGAACTGTGATGAGAAGGGTCACGGAGCCTTGTGATGACAAGGCCACGGAACATTTTGATGGCAGGGGTCATGGAGCATTTTTATGACAGTGGTAATGGAGCATTGTGATGGCAATCGCATGGAGCATTGTGATGAGAAGGCCATGGAGCATTCTGATGACATGTGTCGTGGAGCTTTGTGATGACAAGAGCATGGATCAATGTGATGAGAGCGTTCATGGAGCATTGTGATGACAATGACATGGAGCATTGTGATGCCAAGTGTCATGGATCTTTGTGATGACAAAGGTCATGGAGCATTTTGATGACAAGTGCTTTGTGCAATGTGATGAGAAGGGCAGGGAGCATTGTGATGACAGGGTCATGGAGCAATGTGATGAAAAGGGTTATGGAATATTTTGATGACAGGGGTTATGGAACATTGTGATGTCAGGGGTCATGGAGCATTTTGATGAAAAAGGTAGTGGAGCATTTTGATGACAGGAGTTATTTAGCATTGTGATGTCAGGGGTCATCGAACATTGTGATGATAAGTGCATGTAGCATTGTGATGACAGGAGTCATGGAAAACTTTGATAACAGGGGTGAGGGAGTATTGTGACGAATAGGGATGTAACATTGTGATATCTGTGGTGAGAGAGCATTTTGATGAGAAGTGCATGGAGCATTGTGATGACAAGATTGTGGAGCACTGTGAAGACAAGCGCATGTTTCATTGTGATGACATGTGTCATGGAGCATCGTGCTGACAAGCGCATGGAGCATTGTGATGACAAGGGTCATGTAGCATTGTGCTGAGAAAGGCATAGGGAATTTTGATGACAAGGATCAAAGAGCATTGTGATGAAAAGTTCATGGAGCATTGTGATGACAAGGGTCATGGAGCATTGTGAGAACAAGGGCATGGAGCATTGGTCTAATAAGTTTCATGGATTATTGCGATGACTGTTGGAATGGTGCACTGTGGTGACAAGGGCATGGAGCATTGTGATCACCAGGTCATGCAGTATTGTGAAGACTGGTGTCACGGAGCACTGTGTTGACATATGTAATGACATATTGTGATGACAATGGCATGGAGCATTGTGATGCCAAGTGTCATGGAGGATTCTGATGACAAAGGTAATGGTGCATTGTAATGACAATGGCTTGGAGCATTGAGATGACAAGGGTCAAGGAGCATTGTGCTGACAAGTGCATGGAGAATTGTGATGACAAGGGTCATTGAGCATTCTCATGACAAGCTTGTGGAGTATTTTGATTACAGTGGCGTGGAGCATTGTGATGAAAACGGCATGGGGCATTGTGATGAAAAAGGCATGGAGCCTTTTCCTGACAGGGTTCAAGGAGCATTTTGATGACAAGTGTCAGGGAGCATTGTGATGACAAGTGTATTTAGAATTGTGATGACAAAGGTCATGGAGCATTGTGATAAAGTGCATGGAGTATTGTGATGACAGGCATCATGGAGCGTTGTGATGACAAGTGTTATGGAACATTTTGATCACAAGGTTTTGCAGCATTGTGAGTACAGAGGTCATGGATCATTTTGATTTCAAGGAGCATGGAGCATTTTGATGACAAGGGCATGAAGCAATGTGATCCCAAGGTTCATGGAGGAATGTGATGACAATGGTAATGGAGTATTGTGATGACAAGCACATAGAGCATTGTAATGACAAGTTCATGTAGCATATTGCTGACAAAGGCATGGAGCATTGTGATGACAGGTGTCATGGAGCACTGTGATGACAAGCGTCACGGAGCATTGTGAATACAGGAGTCATGGAGCATTGGGATGACAAGGTCATGGATCACTGTGATGACAATGGTCATGGAGCATTGGGCTGAAAATGTTCATGGAGTATTGTGATGACAGGGGTCATGGAGCATTGTGATGACAGAGGTCATGGATAATTTTGATTTCATTGTGCTGACAATAGCCGGAAGCATTATGATGATGGGCATGGTGCATTGTGATGACAGGGTTCATGGAGCATTGAGATGAAAGGGGGCATGGAGCATTGTGATTACAGGGGTCTTGGAGCACTGTGATGACAAGGACATGGAGCATTTTGATGAGAAGGACATGGAACATTCTGATGGCATGTGTCATGGAGCTTTGTGATGACAAGGGCATGGAGCTTTGTGATTACAGTGGTCTTGGAGCATTGTGATGACAAGTGTCATGGAGCCTTGTGATTACAAGGCCTTGGAATATTGTGATGGCAGGGGTCATGGAACATTGTTATGACAGGGGAAATGGAGCATTTTGATGAGAAGTGCATGGAGCATTGTGATTACAAGGTTTATGGAGCATTACCATGACAGATTTGTGGACCGTTATGATGAAAATCGCATAGCACATTGTGATGACAAGGGTCATGGAGCATTTTTCTGACAAACGCATGGAGCATTTTGATGACAAGGTTCACTGAGCATTGTGATGAAAAGTTCATGGAGCATTGTGGTTATAAAGGTCACAGAGCCTTGTGATGACGCGGGCATGGACCACTGTGATGACAATTGTTATGAAGCATTGTGATGACTGGAGTCACTGAGCATTGTGATGACAGTGTTCATGGAGCATTGTGATGACAAGGGCATGGAGCATTGTGGTGACAGGGGCATGGAGCACATGTCTGACAACTTTCATAGATTATTGTGATGACATTGGACATGGTGCATTGTGATGACAAGGGCAAGGGACACTGTGATACATGGGTCATGCAGGATTGTAATGACAAGGGCATGGAGCATTGTGATGAGAATGGCATCGAGCTTTGTGATGACAAGTGTCATGGTGCTTTGTGATGACAAGGGCATGGAGCAATGTGATGAGAGTGTTCATGGAGCATTTTGATGTCAATGACATGGAGCATTGTGATGCCAAGGGTCATGGAGCTTTGTGATGACAATTCATGGAGCATTTTGATGACAAGGGCATGGTGCATTGTAATGAGAAGGGCAGGGAGCATTTTGATGACCGGGTCATGCAGCAATTTGATAAAAAGTGTAATGGAACATTTTGATGGCATGGTTTATAGACCATTGTGATGTCAGGCGACTTGGAGCTTTGGGATGGAAAGGGTCAGGGAGCATTTTGATGACAGGTGTTATGGAACATTGTGATGGCAGGGGTCATAGAACTTTGTGATGATAAGGGGATGTAGCATTGTGATGACAGAGTCATGGAACCTTGTGATTACAGGGGTGAGGGAGTATTGTGGTGACTAGTGATGGAACATTGTGATATCTCTGGTGAGACAGCATTTTGATGAGAAGTGCATGGACCATTGTGATTACAACGTTTATGGAGCATTGCAATGACAAGTTTGTGGACCGTTGTGATGAAATGCGCGTGGCACATTGTGATGAAAATGGTCATGGAGCATTGTTCTGACAAAGACATGGAGCACTCTGATGACAAGTGTCACAGAGAATTGTGATGAAAATTTCATGGAGCATTGTGGTTACAAAGGTCACAGAGCCTTGTGATAACACGGGCATGGACCATTGTGATGACAAACGTTATGAAGCATTGTGATGACTGGAGTCACGGAGCATTGTGATGACAGGGGTCATGGAGGATTGTGATGACACGGGCATGGAGCATTGGTCTGAGAATTTTCATAGATTATTGTGATGAGAGTGGACATGGTGCACTGTGATGACAACGGCATGGAGCATTTTGATGAGAAGGTCATGGAGTATTGTGAAGACAGGTGTCAGGGAGCATTGTGATGACATATGTCATGGGCCATTGCGATGAAAATGGCATGGAGCATTGTGATGCCAAATGTAATGGAGAATTGTGATGACAAATATAATAGAGCATTGTGATGATTAGGGCTTGGAGCATTATGATGACAAGGGCCATTGGAAATTTTCATGACAAGGTCATGAAGCATTGTGATGACAATGTCCTGGAGCATTGTGATGACAAAACCATGGATCCTTGTGATGACAAGTCTCATGGAGCATACTGAAGAAAAGGGGCATGGAGCATTGTGATTACAGGGGTCTTGGAACATTGTGATGACAAGGGCATGGAGCATAGTGAGTAGAAGAAAAAGGGGAATCCTGATGGCAAGCGTCATTGAGTTTTGTGATGACAAGGGCATGGAGCATTGTGATTACATGTGTCTTGGAGCATTGTGATGAAAAGGGCATCGTTCATTGTGATGAGAAGTTCATGGAGTATTGTGAAGACAGGTGGCCGGGAGCATTGTGATTACATATGTCATGGTCCATTGCAATGACAATGGCAGGGAGCATTGTGATGCCAAATGTAATGGAGGATTTTGATGACAAATATAATGGAGCATTGTGATGACTAGGGCTTGGAGCATTATGATGACAAGGGCCATTAAGAATTTTCAGAACAAGGTCGTGAAGCATTGTGATGACAAGGTCCTGGAGCATTGTGATGAAAAATCCATAGAGACTTGTGATGACAAATCTCATGGAGCATACTGATGAAAAGGGGCATGGACCATTGTGATTACAGGGTTCTTGGAACATTGTGATGACATGGGCATGGAGCATTGTGAGGAGAAGGCCAAGGAGCATTCTGAAGACATATGTCATTGAGCTTTGTGATGACAAGGGCATGGAGCATTGTGTTTAAAGGGTTCTTGGAGCACTGTGAGGAAAAGGGCATGGATCATTGTGATGAAAAAGGCATGGAGCCATGTCATGACAGGTTTCAAGGAGCATACAGACAACAAGTGTCAGGGAGCATTTTGATGACAAGTGTATTGAGCATTGTGATGACAAAGGTCATGGAGCATTGTGATGAGAAGACCATGGATAATTGTGATGACGAGTGTCATGGGGCACTGTGATGACAAGTGTTATGGAATATTGTGATCACAACGGTTTGGAGCATTGTTATGACAGAAGTCATGGAGCATTTTGATTTCATTGTGATGACAATTGCATGAAGCATTATGATGATGGGCATGGTGCATTTTGATGACAGGGTTCATGGATCCTTGAGATGAAAAGGGGCATGGAGCATTTTCATTACAGGGGTCTTGGAACTCTGTGATGACAAGGGCATGGAACATTGTGAAGAGAAGGCCATGGAACCTACTGATGACATGCGTCATGGAGCTTTGTTATGACAAGGTCATGGAGCATTTTGATTACAGTTGTCTTGGAGCATTGCAAAGACATGGATAATGGAGCTTTGTGATGACAAGGCCGTGGAACATTGTGATGGCAATGGTCATGGAGCATTGTTATGACAGAGGTAATGGAGCATTGTTATGAGAAGGGAATTGAGGATTGGTCTGAAATATTTCATGGATTATTGTGATGAGATTGGGCATGGAGCATTGTGATGAAAGGGGCACGGAACACTGTGATACATGGGTCATGGAGGATTGTAATGTCAAGGGCAAGAAGCAATGTGATGAGAGGGTTCATGGAGCACTGTGATGACAATGACATCGAGCGTTGTGAAGAGAAGGCCATGGAGCATTCTGATGTCTTGTGTCATGGAGCTTTGTGATGACAAGGGCATAGAGCTTTGTGATTACATGGGTCTTGGAGCATTGTGATGAAAAGGGAATGGATCACTGTGATGAAAAATGCATGCAGCCTTGTCATGACAGGTTTCAAGGAGCATACTGACGACAAGTGTCAGGGAGCATTGTGATGACAAGTGTATTGAGCATTGTGATGACAAAGATCATGGATTATTGTGATGAGAAGACCATGGATAATTGTGATGATGATCGTCCTGCGGTGTTGTGATGATAAGTGTTATGAAACATTGTGATCACAAGGGTTTGGAGCATTATGATGACAGAGTTCATGGAGAATTTTGATTTCATTGTGATGACAATAGCCTGAAGCATTATGATGATGGGCATGGTGCATTGTGATGACACGGTTCATGGAGCATTGAGATAGAAAAGGGCATGGAGCTTTGTGATTTCAGAGTTCTTGGAGCATTGTAATGACAAGCGCACAGAGCTTTCTAATTACAAGGTCATGTAGAATTTTGCTGACAAATGCATGGAGCATTGTGATGACAGGTGTCATGGAGCTTTGTGATGACATGTCATGGAGCATTTTGATGACAAGGGCATGGTGCATTGTGATGAAAAGGGCAGGAAGCATTTTGATGACCGGGTCATGCAGCAATTTGATGAAAAGTGTAATGGAACATTGTGATGGCAGTGGTCATGGAGCATTGTTATGACAGAGGTAATGGAGCATTTTGATGAGAAGGGCATTGAGCATTGGTCTGAAATGTTTCAAGGATTATTGTGATGAGAGCGGGCATGGAGAATTTTGATGACGAGGGCACGGAACACTGTGATACATGGGTCATGGAGGATTGTAATGACAAGGGCATGGAGCATTGTGATGAGAAGGGCATCGAGCATTGTGATGACAAGTGTCATGGAGCTTTGTAATGACAAGGGCATGGAGCAATGTGATGAGAGCGTTTATGGAGCACTGTGATGACAGTGACATGGAGCACTGTGATGCTAATGGTCATGGAGCTTTGTGATGACAAATGTCATAGAACATTTTGATGACAAGCGTGTGGTGCATTGTGATGAGAAGGGCAGGGAGCATTTTGATGACAGGGTCATGCAGCAATTTGATGAAAAGTGTAATGGAACATTTTGATGACAGTGGTTATAGAACATTTTGATGCCAGCGGTCATGGAGCTTTGGGATGAAAAGGGTCATGGAGCATTTTGATGACAGGGGTTATGGAAGATTGTGATGTCAGGGGTTATGGAACATTGTGCTGATAAGGGGATGTAGCATTGTGATGACTGGGGTCATGGAACATTGTGATTACCGCGGTGAGGGAGGATTGTGATAACTGGTGACGGAACATTGTGATATCTCAGGTGAGACAGCATTTGGATGAGAAGTGCATGGAGCATTGTGATTACAAGGAGTATGGCGGATACAGATGACCAGGTTGTGGATCACTGTGATGAAAAGCGCGTGGCACATTGTGATGACAAGGGTCATGGAGTATTGTTCGGACAAAGGCATGGAGCACTGTGATGACAAAGGTCACGGAGCATTGTGATGAAAATTTCATGGAGCATTGAGGTTACAAAGGACACAGAGCCTTTTGAGGACGCGAGCATGGACCGTTGTGTTGACAAACGTTATGAAGAATTGTGATGACTGGATTCAGGGAGCATTGTGATGACAGGGGTAATGGAGCAGTGTGATGACAAGGGCATGGAGCATTGCGATGACAGGGGCATGGAGCATTAGTCTGACAAGTTTCATAGATTATTGTGATGACAGTGGACATGGTGCATTGTTATGACAAGGGCATGGAGCATTGTGAAGTGAAGGTCATGGAGTATTGTGAAGACAGGTGTCATGGAGCACTGTGATGAAATGGGTCACGGAGCATTGTGAATACAGGGGTCATGGAGCATTGGGATGACAAGGGCATGGATCATTGTGATGAGAAGGTCATGGAATATTGTAAAGACAGGTGTCAAGGAGCATTGTGATGACATATGTCATGGTCCACTGCGATGACAATGTCAGGGAGCATTGAGATGACAAATGTAATGGAGGATTGTGATGACAAATATAATGGAGCATTGTGAAGACTAGGGCTTGGATCATTATGATGACAAGGGTCATTGAGAATTTTCATGACAAGGTCGAGGATCACTGTGATGACAAGGTCCTAGAGCTTTGTGATTAGAAAACCATGGAGCCTTGTGAAGACAAGTCTCATGGAGCATACTGATGAAAAGGGGCATGGAACATTCTGATTACAGGGGTCTTGCAACATTGTGATAACAAGTGCATGGAGCATTGTGATGACAAGGGCATGGAGCATTTGTCTAATATGTTTCATGGATTATTGTGATGACAGATGGAATGGCACATTGTGATGACAAGGGCATGGAGCATTGTGATGACCAGGTCATGCAGTATTGTGAAGACAGGTGTCAGGGAGCATTGTGATGACATATGTAATGGTCCATTGTGATGAAAATGGCATGGAGCACTGTGATGCCAGGTATCATGGAGGAGTCTGATCACAATTGTCAAAGAGCATTGTGATGACAAGTGTCATGGAGGATTCTGATGACAATCATAATGGAGCATTGTGATGAGAAAGGCTTAGAATATTGTGATGACAAGGGTCATGGAGCACTGTGCTGAGAAAGGCATAGAGCATTTTGTTGACAAAGGTCAAAGAGCATTGTGATGAAAAGTTCATGGAGCACTGTGGATAAAAATGTCACAGAGACTGTTGATGACGAAGGCATGGACAATTGTGATGACAAAGGTCATGAAGCATTGTGATGACTGGAGTCACAGAGCATTGTGATGACAGGGGTCATGGAGCATTGTGATAAATAGGCATGGAGCATTCTGATGACAAGGGCATGGAACATTGGTCTAATAAGTTTCATGGATTATTGTGATGACAGTTGGAATGGCGCATTGTGATGACAAAGGCATGGAGCATTGTGTTGACCAGATCATGCAGTATTGTGAAGAGAGTTGTCAGGGAGCACTGTGATGACATATGTAATGGCCCATTGTGATGACAATGGCATGGAGCATTGTGATGCCAAGTGTCATGGAGGATTCTGATGACAAAGGTAAGGGAGCATTGTGATGACAATGGCTTGGAGCATTGTGATGACAAGGGTCAGGGAGCATTGAGCTGACAAGTGAATGGAGAATTGGGGTGACAAGCGTCATGGAGCATTCTGATGACAAGCTTGTGGAGTATTTTGATGACAATGGCATGGAGCATTGTCATGAAAACGGCATGGGGCATTGTGATGAAAATGGCATGGAGCCTTTTCGTGACAGGTTTCAAGGAGCATTCTGATGACAAGTGTCAGGGAGCACTGTGATGACAAGTGTATTGAGCATTGTGATGACAAAGGTCATGGAGCATTGTGATGAAAAGGGCATGGATTATTCTGATGACAGGCATCATGGAGCGTTGTGATGACAAGTGTTATGGAACATTGTGATCACAAGGGTTTGGAGCATTGTGATGACAGAGGTCATGGATCATTTTGATTTCAAGGAGCATTGAGCATTGTGATGACAAGGGCATGGAGCATTGGGATTACAGGGATCTTGGAACATTGTGATGAAGACGGCATGGATCATTGTGATGAAAAAGGCATGGAGCCTTGTCATGACAGGGTTCAAGGAGCATACTGACGACAAGTGTCAGGGAGCATTGTGATGACAGGTGTATTGAGCATTGTGATGACAAAGATCATGGAGCACTGTGATGAGAATACCATGGATAATTGTGATGATGAGCGTCATGGGGTGTTGTGATGATAAGTGTTATGGAACATTGTGATCACAAGGGTTTGGAGCATTATGATGACAGAGGTCATGGAGAATATTGTTTTCATTGTGATGACAATAGACTGAAGCATTATGATGATGGGCATGGTGCATTGTGATGAAAGTGTTCATGGAGCATTGAAATGAATAGTGGCATAGAGCATTGTGATTACAGGGTTCTAGGAGCATTGTGATGAGAAGTGTCAAGGAGCATTGTGATGACAACGCCATGGAACTTCGTGATGGCAGAGGTCATGGAGCATTGTTATGACTGTGGTAATGGAGCATTGTGATGGCAAGGGCATGGAGCATTGTGATGAGAAGGCCATGGAGCATACTGATGACATGTGTCATGGAGCTTTGTGAAGACAAGGGAATGAAGCAATGTGATGAGAGCATTCATATAGCATTGTGATGACAATGACATGGAGCCTTGTGATGTCAAGGGTCTTGGATCTTTGTGATGACAAAGTCATGGAGCATTTTGATCACAAGGGCGATGTTCATTGTGATGAGAAGAGCAGGGAACATTCTGATGACAGGGTCATGGAGCAATTTGATGAAAAGTGTCATGGAACATTTTGATGACAGGTGTTATGGAACACTGTGATGTCAGGGGTCATCGAACATTGTGATGATAAGTGCATGTAGCATTGTGATGACAGGAGTCATGGAACACTGTGATGACAGGGGTGAGGGAGTATTGTGATAAATAGTGATGTAGCATTCTGATATCAGTGGTGAGAGAGCATTTTGATGAGAAGTGCATGGAGCATTGTGATGAAAAATTTTAAGGAGCATTGTGATGACAAGATTGTGGAGCACTGTGATGACAAGCGCATGGCGCATTGTGATGACATGTGTCATGGAGCACTGTGCTGACAAGCGCATGGAGCATTGTGATGACAAGGGTCAAAGAGCATTCTGATGAAAATTTCATGAAGCATTGTGGTTAATAAGGTCACAGAGATTGTTGATGACGTGGGCATGGACCATTGTGATGACAAAGGTCATGAAGCATTGTGATGACTGGAATCACGGAGCACTGTGATGACAGGGGTCATGGAGCATTGTGATAAAAAGGGCATGGAGCATTGTGGTGACAAAGGCATGGGACATTGGTCTAATATGTTTCATGGATTATTGTCATGACACTTGGAATGGCGCATTGTGATGACAAGGGCATGGAGCATTGTGATGACCAGGTCATGCAGTATTGTGAAGAGAGGTGTCAGGATCATTGTGATGACATATGTAATGGCCCATTGTGATGACAAGGGCATGGAGCATTGTGATGACCAGGTCATGCAGTATTGTGAAGACAGGTGTCAGGGAGCATTGTGATGACATATGTAATGGCCCATTGTGATGACCATGGCATGGAACATTGTGATGCCAAATGTCATGGAGGATTCTGATGACAAAGGTAATGGAGCATTGTGATCACAATGGCTTAGAGCATTGTGATGACTAGGGTCAGGGAGCATTGTGCTGACAAGTGCATGGATAATTGTGGTGACAAGTGTCATGGAGCATTCTGATGACAAGCTTGTGGAGTATTTTGATGACAATGGCACGGAGCATTGTGATGAAAACGGCATGGGACATTGTGATGAAAAAGGCATGTAGCCTTTTCGTGACAGGGTTTAAGGAGCATTCTGATGACAAGTGTCTGGGAGCATTGTGATGACAAGTGTATTGAGAATTGTGATGACAACGGTCATGGAGCATTGTGATGAAAAGGGCATGGAGTATTGTGATGACAGTCATCATGGAGCGTTGTGATGACAAGTGTTATGGAACACTGTGATCACAAGGGTTTGGAGCATTGTGATGACAGAGGTCATGGATCATTTTGATTTCAAGGAGCATGGAGCATTTTGATGAAAAGGGCATGGAGCACTGTGATCCCAATTTTCATGGAGGATTGTGATGACAATGGAAATGGAGTATTGTTATGACATGCACATAGAGAATTGTAATGACAAGGTCATGTAGCATTTTGCTGACAAAGGCATAGAGCATTGTGATGACATGTGTCATGGAGCACTGTGATGAAAAGCGTCATGGATCACTGTGAATTCAGGGGTCATGGAGCATTGGGATGACAAGGTCATGGATCATTTTGATGACAAGGGTCATGGAGCACTGGGCTAAAATTGTTCATGGAGTGTTGTGATGACAGGGCTCATGGAGCATTGTGATGACTAGGGAATGGATCATTGTGATGACAAGAGTCCCGGATCATTGTGTTGTCAGGTGTCATGGAGTGTTGTGATGACAGTGGTCATGGAGCATTGTGATGATATTGGCCATGGAGCATTGTGATGAGTAGGTCGTGGAGCCATGGGCTGAAAAATTTCATGATTTATTGTGATGACAGGTGTCAAGGAGCATTGTGATGACAAGGGAATGGAGCATGGTGATGACAAGGTCCTGGAGCACTGTGATGAGAAGACCATGGAGACTTGTGATGACAAGTCTCATGGAGCATTCTGATGAAAAGGGGCATGGAGCATCGCGATTACAGGGGTCTTGGTGCATTGTGATGACGAGGGCATGGAATATTGTGATGAGAAGGCCATGGAGCATTCTGATGACATGCGTCGTGGAGTTTTGTGATGACAAGGACATGGAGCATTGTGATTACAGGGATTTTGGAGCATTGTGATGAAGAGGGCATGGATCATTGTGATGACAATGGCACGGAACACTGTGATACATGGGTCATGCAGGATTGTAATGACAAGGGCATGGAGCACTGTGATGAGGAGGGCATAAAGCATTGTGATGACAAGTGTCATGGAGCTTTGTGATGACAAGTGCATGGAGCCATGTGATGAGAGGGTTCATGGAGCATTGTGATGACAATGACATGGAGCATTGTGATGACAATGGAAATGGAGCATTGTGATGACAAGTATATTGAGAATTGTGATGACAAAGGTCATGGAGCATTGTGATGAAAAGGGCATGGAGTATTGTGATGACAGGCATCATGGAGCAATGTGATGACAAGTGTTATGGAACACTGTGATCACAAGGGTTTGGAGCATTGTGATGACAGAGGTCATGGATCATTTTGATTTCAAGGAGCATGGAGCATTGTGATGAAAAGGGCATGAAACAACCTGATCCCAATTTTCATTGAGGATTTTGATGACAATGGAAATGGAGTATTGTGATGACAAGCGCATAGAGCATTGTAATGACAAGGTCATGTAGCATTTTGCTGACAAAGGCATGGAGCATTGTGATGACATGTGTCATGGAGCACTGTGATGACAAGCGTCATGGAGCATTGTGAATACAGGGGTCATGGAGCATAGGGATGACAAGGACATGGATCATTGTGATTACAAGGGTCACGGAACATTGGGCTGAAAATGTTCATGGAGTATTGTGAAGACAGGGGCTATGGAGCATTGTGATGACTAGGGAAAGGAACATTGTTATGACAAGAGTGCCGAATCATTGTGTTATCAGGTGTCATGGAGTGTTGTGATGACAGTGGCCATGGATCATTGTGATGATATTGGCCATGGAGCTTTGTGATGAGAAGACCGTGGGTAATTGTGATGTCGAACATCATGGAGCACTGTAATGACAAGGGGCATGAAGCATTGTAATGACAGCTGTCAGGGAGCATTGTGATGACAGTGGTCATGGAGCATTATGATGACAAGGTCATGGAGCATTGTGATGACAAGTGCATGGAGCATTGCAATGTCAAGTGGATGGATAATTGTGATGACAAGATCATGTAACATATTGCTGAGAAGTGTCATATAGCATTGTGATGACATGGACGTGGAGAATTGTGATGACTAGGGACATGGAGCATTGTGATAACCAGGGCATGGTGCATTGTGATGAGAGGGGTCATGGAGCATTATTATGAGAACTGCCATGGTGCATTCTGACATAAGATATCACTTATGAAGGGAATGTAAACATGGCTACATATGAACTGAATTAGGGAAGAGAACAGAGTCTCAGATTTAGAAAACACTCTAACTCTTGCTTAAGGGGAAAGAGAGGTGGGGAGATGCACAAAACATAAGATTGATATTAGCACAGGTACCGTTTCATAGTCCAAAAACAGAAGAGACTAGCCCTACTCCTTCCTCAGTTAATGGAACCCAACATCCTTATTCCCCGCAGAGAAACATATCTGACTAGTAAGAATTTTAAAACCTATGTATTGATATGTCTCCGTAAGGGAAACAAGTGTGTCTAGAACGACATAAACATGGCAGTGAGAATCAGCTCAAACCCAATATAAAACTGAATTTCAAAACAAAACATAAAAACAGTAAAATTCTTACACAATACCTTCAGGGGTTCTGATGAAATTTGGAATGACCCTATCTACAATGACAGCTGGATGTGGCATAAGGCTGGTCACTTGGGACTGAGAGCATTGGTGAGATTGGGTGAAAAAATGCAGACCCTTTAAAGCAATAATGCCTGCCACCCATTCCATGGTTCCCAAATCTCCAGGTAGAAGGGAATATCACTACAGTTATAACGTGTATGGGAACCTAGAGAATGGAAACCATCTGATGGTGAAAGGTTTCTAAAACTCTACTACTTTTTTCTCTCCTTGTGCTCCAGTTTGACATTCCAACTGCTTTACTATCAATCTCCCAACTTTGAAAGTCAGCCCCTATAACCTCCTGGTTTGCACAGTTGGCAAATTGTGCAGAGGATATAAGGGAACAGAGAAAACCAATGAGAGAGTAGCTGTAGGCATTTGGACAGCCACATGTCACTATAATTTCCCGTCACAAAGAGGAATTAACCAACGTCTCAGCCTGCCCCCCCAGAATAATTATAAGTCCAGAAGCAAAACTGTTAATTTGCGGTCAGATCACAAAAAAGTGAATTGAAAAATGGAGCTCAGGGCCACAGCAATTCACTAACCTGCAGAGTTATAATGGACTACTCTCTTCCAAAAATCTGTAGAGAGAAAGCCACGAGGCGGAAGGGAATATGAGGCAGAATGGCATGAAACAGATTTCAAGAGGTACAATGGACTCGCCTTTAAACACAGGAAAATCATTACAAATTCGAAATTTATGGAAATGGCCATAAAGGGCATATGGGTTTTCATGTGAATATATACAGGAGAAAACGCATATGCCCTTTTTGGACAAGCAAGCAAGCGGGCAATGCAAATCTGCACTACAAAGAAGTATCACTTCACACCGATCAAAAGGGACATCCACAAAATGGGTAAAAAGCAGAAAGGCAAGACAGGCCCTGGAGAACAGGGAGCCTTGTTATGCTGATGGGTGGGACATAAATTGCCAACTGGCTCTCTGGAGGAGTGCATTGTGTTCCCTAAAAGAAGTAAACAACAGAGCTACAGAGCCAAGGGCACTTCCAGTCTAGGGAATATACCTTGGGAAAACTGAAAATCAATAACACTGAGCCACTCCAAAATTTAGGGCTGCACTGCTTACAAGAACCTCAAGTTGGGTACACATTAAATATCCCAGGAAAGATAAAAATCATTCAAAAAATTGTGGTACTTACGTAGGATCGAATATCACTCAGCCATGAAATCAATGTCATAAGACCAGTAGCAGCAAAATGAGTGGATTCAGGTACGATGACTCTAAGTGAAATAAGTCACACAGAAAAAGAAACTTATCATAAGATATCACTTATGAAGATCCTATAAACATGGCTACACATGAACTGAGTTAGGAAAGAGAACAGAGTCTCACATTTAGAAAACAGTCTTATGCCTGCTTAAGGAGGAAGGACAGGTGGGGTGATGCATCAAACCAGAGTTTGATATAAGCACAGGTACCGTTCCAAAAACCAACTATGGAATAGACAAGACCTACACATTCCTCAGTGAAAGGGACTCAAAACCCCATATTTCCTGCAGAGGAATATATGTGACTAGTAAGTATCTTAAAACCTATGTATTGATATGTCGCCGTAAGCGAATCAAGTGAGTCTAGACTAGCATAAATATGGCAGCGAGAATCAGCTCAAACCCACTATAAAAAGGAATTTCAAAAACAAAACAAAAAAACAGGGAAAATCTTTACAAATCCTTCAAGGTCTCTGATAAAACCTGGAATGAACCTATCTACAACTACAGTTTGATGTGGTATAAGTCTGGACACTTGGGACTGGGAGGATTGGTGAGACTGGGTGAGCAAACACAGACCTTTTAAAGCAATAATGCGTGGCCTCCATTCCATGGTTCCAAACTCTCAAGGTTGAAGGGAATATTACTACAGCTATAACATGTACGGGAAAACTAGAGAATGGACACACTGTGTATATGAAAGGTTTCTAAAACTCAACTAATTGTCCCTCTCCTGGTGCTCCAGTTTGACTTTCCAACTGCTTTACTATCAATCTCCCAACATGGGGAGAGAGCCCCTTTACCCTCCTGGATAACAGAGGTTGCCAATTTGGCAGAGGATGAAAGGGAACAGGGAGAACAAATGAGAGAGTAGCTGTTAGGCATTTGTACGGGCATATGTGACTCTAATTGCCCGGCAGGAAGAAGAATTAACCAAAGACTCATCCCCCTGCCGGGAACCAGTATAGGTCGTGAACCGAAATTTTGGACTTGCGGTCAGCTCACAAAACATGATTTGATAAATGGAGCTCAGGGGCACAGCAATTCACAAACTGGCAGAGTAATAAAGGACAACTATCGTCCAAAAATATTTTGAAGGAAGGCAACGAGGCGTACTTGAAAGCGAGGCAGAATAGCAGGAAACAGATTTCAAGAGGTACGTTGGAATCACCTGTAAAGCACAGGAAGAGGGGCACAACTTCGACAATGATGCACTTGGCCAAAAAGGGTTTATTCGTTTTCTCCTGAATATATTCAGGAGAAAAAACATACACCCTTTTTGGCAAAGCAAGGAAGCGGGAAATGCAAAACTGCAGTATAAAGAATTATCCCTTCCCACAGGTCAAAAGGGACATTTGCAAAATGTGTGAAAACCAGAAAGGCAAGAGAGGACCTGGAGAACAGGGAGCCTTGTTATGCTGATGGGCTGGATGTAAGTTGCCCACTGCCTCTCGGGAGGAGTGCATTGTTTTCCCTAAAACAAGTAAACAACAGAGCTACATAGCCAAGGGCACTTCCAGTCTAGGGAATATACCTTGGGAAAACTGAAAATCAATAAGACACAGCCACCCCAAAATTTATGGTTGCACTGCTTACAAGAACCTCAACTTGGGTACACCTTAAATATTCCAGGAAATTTAAAAATTGTTCAAAAATTGTGGTACTTACGTACGATGGAATATCCCTCAGCCATGAAATCAATGTCATAAGACCAGTAGCAGCAAAATGAGTGGATTTAGGTACAATGATTCTAAGTGAAATAAGTCACACAGAAAAAGAAACTTATCATAAGATATCACTTATGAAGATCCTGTAAACATGGCTACACATGAACTGAGTTAGGAAAGAGAACAGAGTCTCACATTTAGAAAACACTCTTATGCCTGCTTAAGGGGGAAGGAGAGGTGGGGTGATGCATAAAACCAGAGTTTGATATAAGCACAGGTACCGTTCCAAAAACCAACTATGGAATAGACAAGTCCTACACCTTCCTCAGTGAAAGGGACTCAAAACCACATATTTCCCGCAGAGGAATATATGTGACTAGTAAGAATCTTAAAACCTATGTACTGATATGTCTCTGTAAGCGAATCAAGTGAGTCTAGACTGGCATAAACATGGCAGGGAGAATCAGCTCAAACCCACTATAAAAAGGAATTTCAAAAACAAAACAAAAAAACAGGGAAATTCTTTAAAAATCCTTCAGGGTCTCTGATGATACCTGGAATGACCCTAACTACAACGACAGCTGGATGTGGCATAAGGCTGGACACATGGGACTGAGAGGACTGGTGAGATTGGGTGAGCAAATGAAGACTGTTTAAAGCAATAATGCATGGCACCCATTCCATGGGTCCCAACTCTCCAGGTTGAATGGAATATTACTAGAGTTATAACATGTATGGGAAACCTAGAGAATGGACACACTGTGAATACGAAAGGTTTCTAAAACTCAACGACTAGTCCCTCTCCTTGTGTGCCAGTTTGACCTTCCAACTCCTTTACTATCAATCCCCCAACTTGGAGAGACAGCACCTTTAACCTCCTGGTTCGCACAGCTTGCCAATTTGGCAAAGGAGGAAAGGAAAAGGGAGAACCAATGAGAGAGTAGCTGTTAGGCATTTGGACGGGCACATGTCACTCTTATTTCCCGGGAGGAAGAAGAATTAACCAAACTCTCAGCCACCTACCAAAACCAGTATCGTTTCTGAACAAAAATATTGGACTTGCGTTCAGCTCACAAAAAACGCGTTAAAAAATTGAGCTCAGAGGCACAGCAATTCACAAACTGGCAGAGTAATAAAGGGCAACTATCGTCCAAAAATCTGTTGAGGGAAGGCAACGAGGCGGACTTGAAAGCGAGGCAGAATAGCAGGAAACAGATATCAAGAGTTACATTGGAATGGCCTTTAAAGCACAGGAATAGGGGCACGACATCAACAATGATGCACTTGGCCAAAAAGGGCGTATGCGATTTCTCCTGAATATATTCAGGAGAAAACGCATACGCCCTTTTTGGCCAAGCAAGCAAGCGGGCAATGCAAATCTGCACTACAAAGAAGTATCACTTCCCACCGGTCAAAAGGGACATCCACAAAATGGGTAAAAACCAGAAAGGCTAGAGAGGCCCTGGAGAACAGGGAGCACTGTTATGCTGATGGGCGGGATATTAATTGCCCACTGCCTCTCTGGAGGTGTGCATTTTGTTCCCTAAAGCAAGTAAACAACAGAGCTTCAGAGCGAAGGGCACTTCCACTCTAGGGAATATACATAGGGAAAATTGAAAATCAATTAGACAGAGCCACCCCAAAATATAGGTCTTCACTGCTTACAAGAACCTCAACTAGGCTACACCTTAAATATCCCAGGAAAGACAAAAATTGTTCAAGAAATTGTAATTACATACGATGGAATATCCCTCTGCCATGAAATCAATGTCATCAGGCCAGTAGCAGCAAAATTAGTGGATCCAGTTACAATGATTCTAAGTTAAATTAGTCACAGAGCAAAAGAAACTTATCATAAGATATCACTTATGAAGGTCTTGTAAACATGGCTACACATGAACTGAGTTAGGAAAGAGAAGAGAGTCTCACATTTACAAAACACTCTTACGCCTTCTTAAGGGGGAAGGAGAGTTGGGGTGTTGCATAAAACCAGAGTTTGATATTAGTACAGGCACCATTCCAGAAACCAAATACAGAATAGAAAACATCTACACCTTCCTCACTGAAAGGGAATCAACACACCATACTTCCCTCAGAGGAATATATCTGACTAGTAAGAATCTTCAAACCTATGTATTGATATGTCTCCATAAGGGAATCAAGTGTGTCTAGACTGGCATAAACATGGCAGTGAGAATCAGCTCAAACTCACTATAAAAAGGAATTTCAAAAACAAAACAAAAAAACAGGTAAATTCTTTACAATTCTTTCAGGGTCTCTGATGAAACTTGGAATGAACCTATCTACAACGACAGCTGGATGTGGCATAAGGCTGGACACTTGGTGCTGATAGGATTGGTGAGACTGGGTGAGCAAACACAGACCTTTTAAAGTAATAATGTGTGGCCTCCATTCCATGGTTCCATACTCTCCAGGTTAAAGGGAATATTACTACAACTATAACATGTACGGGAAACCTAGAGAATGGACACAATGTGAATACGAAGAGTTTTTAAAACTCAACGAATAGTCCCTCTCCTGGTGCTCCAATTTGACTTTCCAACTACTTTACTATCAGTCTCCCAACTTGGAGAGACAGCCCTTTTAACCTCCTGGATAACACAGGTTGCCAATTTGGCAGGGGATGAAAGGGACCAGGGAGAACCAATGAGAGAGTAGCTGTTAGGCATTTGGATGGGCACATGTGACTCTACTTGCCCGGCAGGAAGAAGAATTAAACAAAGACTCATCCCACTGCCGGAAACCAGTATAGGTCCTGAACCGAAATTTAGGACTTGCGGTCAGCTCACAAAAAACGATTTGATAAATGGAGCTCAAGGGCACAGCAATTCACAAATGGCCAGAGTAATAAACGACAACTATCATCCAAAAATAGTTTGAAGGAAGGCAGCGAGGCGGACTTGAAAGCGAGGCAGAATAGCAGGAAACAGATTTCAAGAGGTACGTTGGAATCACCTCTAAAGCACAGTAAGAGGGGCACAACTTCGACAATGATGCACTTGGCCAAAAATGGTGTATTCGTTTTCTCCTGAATATATTCAGGAGAAAACGCATACGCACTTTTTGGCCAAGCCAGCTAGCGGGCAATGCAAATCAGCAGTACAAAGAAGTATCTCTTCCCACCGGTCAAAAGGGACATTGGCAAAATGTGTAAAAACAAGAAAGGCAAGAGAGGACCTGGAGAACAGGGAGCCTTGTTATGCTGATGGGCTGGATGTAAGTTGCCAACTGCCTCTCTGGAGGAGTGCACTGTGTTCCCTAAAACAAGTAAACAACAGAGCTACATAGCCAAGGGTACTTCCTGTCTAGGGAATATACCTTGGGAAAACTGAAAATCAATAAGACAGAGCCACCCCAAAATTTAGGGCTGCACTGCTTACAAGAACCTCAACTTGGGTACACCTTAAATATCCCAGGAATGTTAAAAATTGTTCAAAAAATTGTGGTACTTACGTACGATGGAATATCCCTCAGATATGAAATCAATGTCATAAGACCAGTAGCAGCAAAATGAGTGGATTCAGGTACGAGGATTCTAAGTGAAATAAGTCACACAGAAAAAGAAACTTATCATGAGATATCACTTATGAAGATCCTGTAAACATGGCTACACATGAACTGAGTGAGGAAAGAGAAGAGAGTCTCACATTTAGAAAACACTCTTATGCCTGCTTAAGCGGGTAGGAGAGGTGGGCTGATGCATAAAACCAGAGTTTGATATAAGCACAGGTACCGTTCCTAAAACCAACTATGGAATAGACAAGACCTACAACTTCCTCGGGGAAAGGGACTCAAAACCGCATATTTTCCACAGAGGAATATATGTGACTAGTAAGAATCTTAAAACCTATGTATTGATATGTCCCCGTAAGAGAATCAAGTGTATCTAGACTGGCATAAACATGGGAGAGAGAATCAGCTCAAACCCACTATAAAAAGGAATTTCAAAAACAAAACAACAAAACAGGGAAATTCTTTACAATTCCTTCAGGGCCTCTGATGAAACCTGGAATGAACCTATTTACAACTACAGCTTGATGTGGTATAAGGCTGGACACTTGGGAATGGGAGGATTGGTGAGACTGGGTGAGCAAACACAGACCTTTTAAAGCAATAATGCGTGGCCTCCATTCCATGGTTCCAAACTCTCAAGGTTGAAGGGAATATTACTACAGCTATAACATGTACGGGAAACCTAGAGAATGGACACACTGTGTATACGAAAGGTTTCTAAAACTCAACTAATTGTCCCTCTCCTGGTGCTCCAGTTTGACTTTCCAACTGCTTTACTATCAATCTCCCTACTTGGAGAGACAGCACCTTTAACCTCCTGGATAACAGAGGTTGCCAATTTGGCAGAGGATAAAAGGGAACAGGGAGAACAAATGAGAGAGTAGCTGTTAGGCATTTGGACGGGCATATGTGACTCTAACTGCCCGGCAGGAAGAAGAATTAACCAAAGACTCATCCCCCTGCCAGGAACCAGTATAGGTCCTGAACCGAAATTTTGGACTTGCGGTCAGCTCACAAAAAAACGATTTGATAAATGGAGCTCAGGGGCACAGCAATTCACAAAATGGCAGAGTAATAAAGGACAACTATCGTCCAAAAATATTTTGAAGGAAGGCAATGAGGAGTACTTGAAAGCGAGGCAGAATAGCAGGAAACAGATTTCAAGAGGTACATTGGAATCACCTGTAAAGCACAGGAAGAGGGGCACAACTTCGACAATGATGCACTTGGCCAAAAATGGTGTATTCGTTTTCTCCTGAATATATTCAGGAGAAAATACATACGCCATTTTTGGCCAAGCAAGTAAGCGGGAAATGCAAAACTGCAGTACAAAGAATTATCTCTTCCCACCGGTCAAAAGGGAAATCGGCAAAATGTGTAAAAACCAGAAAGGCAAGAGAGGACCTGGAGAACAGGGAGCCTTGTTATGCTGATGGGTGGGATGTAAGTTGGCAACTTCCTCTCTGGAGGAGTGCACTGTGTAACCTAAAAGAAGTAAACAACAGAGCTACATAGCCAAGGGCACTTCCAGTCTAGGGAATATACCTTGGGAAAACTGAAAATCAATAAGACACAGCCACCCCAATATTTAGGGATGCACTGCTTACAAGAACCTCAACTTGGGTACACCTTAAAAATCCCAGGACAGTTAAAAATTGTTCAAAAATTGTGGTACTTACGTACGATGGAATATCCCTCAGCCATGAAATCAATGTCATAAGACCAGTAGCAGCAAAATGAGTGGATTCAGGTACGATGATTCTAAGTGAAATAAGTCACACAGAAAAAGAAACTTATCATAAGATATCACTTATGAAGATCCTGTAAACATGGCTACACATGAACTGAGTTAGGAAAGAGAAGAGAGTCTCACATTTAGAAAACACTCTTATGCCTGCTTAAGGGGGAAGGAGAGGTGGGGTGATGCATAAAACCAGAGTTTGATATAAGCACATGTACCGTTTCAAAAACCAACCATGGAATAGACAAGACCTACGCCTTCCTCAGTGAAAGGGACTCAAAATCCCATATTTCCCGCAGAGGAATATATCTGACTAGTTAGAATCTTAAAACCTATGTACTGATATATCTCCGTAAGGGAATCAAGTGTGTCTAGACTGGCATAAACATGGCAGTGAGAATCAGCTCAAACCCACTATAAAATTTTTTTCAAAAACAAAACAAAAAAACAGGGAAATTCTTTACAATTCCTTCAGGGTCTCTGATGAAACCTGGAATGACCATGTCTACAATGACAGCTGGATGTGGCATAAGGCTGGACACTTGGGACTGGGAGGCTTGGTGAGACTGGGTGAGCAAATGCAGACCCTTTAAAGCAATAATGCATGGCACCCATTCCATGGGTCCCAACTCTCCAGGTTGAAGGTAATATTACTACAGCTATAACATGTACGGGAAACCTAGAGAATGGACACACTTTGAATAGGAAAGGTTTCTAAAACTCAACGAGTAGTCCCTCTCCTTGTGCACCAGTTTGACTTTCCAACTGCTTTACTATCAAATTCCCAACTTGGAGAGACAGGACCTTTAACCTCCTGGTTCTCACAGGTTGCCAATTTGGCAGAGGATGAAAGGGAAGAGGGAGAACCAATGTGAGAGTAGCTGTTAGGCATTTGGACGGGCACATGTCACTCTAATTGCCTGGCAGGAAGAAGAATTAACCAAAGACTCATCCCCCTGCCGGGAACCACTATATTTCCTAAACCGAAATTTTGGACTTGCGGTCAGCTCACAAAAAACGATTTGATAAATGGAGCTCAGGTGCACAGCAATTCACAAACTGGCAGAGTAATAAAGGACAGCTATCGTCCAAAAATCCTTTGAAGAAAGGCAAAGAGGCGGACTTGAAAGCGAGGCAGAATAGCAGGAAACAGATTTCAAGCGGTACGTTGGAATCACCTGTAAAGCACAGGAAGAGGGCCACAACTTCGACAATGATGCACTTGGCCCAAAAGGGTGTATGTGTTTTCTCCTGAATATATTCAGGGGAAAACGCATACGACATTTTTGGCCAAGCCAACAAGCGGGCAAAGCAAATCTGCACTAAAAAGAAGTATCACTTCCCACCATTCAAAAGGGACATCGGCAAAATGTGTAAAAACCAGAAAGGCAAAAGAGGACCTGGAGAACAGGGAGCCTTTTTATGCTGATGGGCAGAATGTAAGTTGCCAACTGCCACTCTGGAGGAGTGCATTGTATTCCCTAAAACAAGTAAACAACTGAGCTACATAGCCAAGCGCACTTCAAGTCTAGGGAATATACCTTGGGAAAACTGAAAATCAATAAGACAGAGCCACCCCAAAATTTAGGGCTGCACTGCTTACAAGAACCTCAACTTGGGTACATATTAATTATCACAAGAAAGTTAAAAATGATTCAAAAAATTGTGGTACTTACATACGATGGAATATCCCTCAGCCATGAAATCAATGTCATAAGACCAGTAGCAGCAAAATGATTGGATTCAGGTACGATGATTCTACGTGAAATAAGTCACACAGAAAAAGAAGCTTATCATAGGATATGACTTATGAATATCCTGTAAACATGGCTACACATGAACTGAGTTAGGAAAGAGAACAGAGTCTCACATTTTGAATACAATCTTATGCCTGCTTAAGGGGGAAGGAGAGGTGGGTGATGCATAAAACCAGAGTTTGATATAAGCACAGGTACTGTTCTAAAAACCAACAATGGAATAGAAAAACCTACAACTTCCTCGGGGAAAGGGAGTCAAAACACCATACTTTCCGCAGAGGAATATATCTGACTCGTAAGAATCTTAAAACCTATGTATTGATATGTCTCCATAAGGGAATCAAGTATGTCTAGACTGGCATAAACATGGCAGTGAGAATCAGCTCAAACCCACTATGAAAATGAATTTCAAAAAAAAACAAAAAAAAAACAGGGAAATTCTTTACAATTCCTTCAGGGTCTCTGTTGATACCTGGAATGAATATATCTACAACTACAGCTTGATGTGGCATAAGGCTGGACACTTGGGACTGAGAGGCTTGGTGAGACTGCATGAGCAAACACAGACCATTTAAAGCAATAATGCGTGGCCTCCATTCCATGGTTCCAAACTCTCCAGGTTGAAGGGAATATTACTACAGCTATAACATGTATGGGAAACCTAGAGAATGGACACAATATGAATACGAAAAGTTTCTAAATCTCAAGAAATAGTCGCTCTACTGGTGCTCCAATTTGACTTTCCAACTGCTTGACTATCAATCTCCCAACTTGGAGAGACAGCCCCTTTAACCTCCTGGATAACACAGGTTGCCAATTTGGCAGAGGATGAAAGGGACCAGGGAGAACCAATGAGAGAGTAGCTGTTAGGCATTTGGACGGGCACATGTGACTCTAATTGCCCGGCAGGAAGAAGAATTAACCAAAGACTCATCCCACTGCCGGAAACCAGTATAGGTCCTGAACCGAAATTTTGGACTTGCGGTCAGCTCACAAAAAATGATTTGATAAATGGAGCTCAGGGGCACAGCAGTTCACAAACTGGCAGAGTAATAAAGGACAGCTATCGGCCAAAAATTGTTTGAAGCAAGGCAACGAGGTGGACTTGAAAGCGAGGCAGAATCGCAGTAAACAGATTTCAAGAGGTACGTTGGAATCACCTGTAAAGCACAGGAAGAGGGGCACATCTTCTACAATGATGCACTTGTACAAAAATGGTGTATTCGTTTTCTCCTGAATATATTCAGGAGAAAATGCATACGCCCTTTTTGGCGAAGCAAGCAAGCGGGCAAGGCAAATCTGCAGTACAAGGAAATATCCCTTCCCACCAGTCAGAAGGGACATCGGCAAAATGTGTAAAAACCAGAAAGGCAAGAGAGGACCTGGAGAACAGGGAGCCTTGTTATGCTGTTGGGTGGGATGTAAGTTGGCAACTGCCTCTCTGTAGGAGTGCATTGTGTTCCCTAAAACATGTAAACAACAGAGCTACATAGCCAAGAGCACTTCCAGTCTAGGGAATATACCTTGGGAAAACTGAAAATCAATAAGACAGAACCACCCCAAAATTTAGGGATGCACTGCTTACAAGAACCTCAACTTGGGTACACCTTAAATATCCCAGGCAAGTTAAAAATTGTTCAAAAAATTGTGGTACTTACGTACGATGGAATATCCCTGAGCCATGAAATCTATGTCATAAGACCAGTAGCAACAAAATGAGTGGATTCAGGTACGATGATTCTAAGAGAAATAAGTCACACAGAAAATGAAACTTATCATAAGATATCACTTATGATGGTCCTGTAAACATGGCTACACATGAACTGAGTTAGGAGAAATTACAGAGTAACTAATCTTATCATAAGATATCACTCATAGCGGGAATGTACACATGACTACACATGAACTGAATGACAAACACAACAGAGTCACACATTTAGGAAACATCTTTTGCCTGCTTAAGAGGAAAGCCGAGGCGGGGTGATGCATAAAACCACAGTTTTAAATTAGCACAGATACCATTATATAAACCATGTATGTAATAGACAACACCTACTCGCGGAACAATGAACTGGACTCAACACCCCCTATTCATTGCAGAGGAATATGTCTGACTCTATGTATTTTAAAACATATGTATTCTCATGTCTCCATAAAGGAATCATGTGTGTGTATAACGGCATGAACACAGCACTGAAGTTCAGTTAAACCCACTTATAAAAATAAATTTCAAAAGCAAAATGCAAAAACAGCGAGACAGTGAGAAAGTCTTAAAAATTATGTTCAGGGCCTGTGATGCAAGCTAGATTGACCAACTTTACACCCACAGCTGGATGAGACATAAGACTGGACACATTGTGCTGACAAGATTTCTGAGGTTGTGTGAACAAAAGAACACCACATAGGGCTTCCCTGGTGGCGCAGTGGTTGTGTGTCCCCCTGCCGATGCAGGGGACAAGGGTTCATGCCCAGGTCTGGGAAGATCCCACATACCGCGGAGTGGCTGGGCCCTTGAGCCATGGCCGCTGAGCCTGGGCCTGCGCGTCTGGAGCCTGTGCTCTGCAACAGGAGAGGCCACAGCAGTGAGAGGTCCGCGTACAGCAAAAAAAAAAAAAAAAAAAAAAAAAAAAAAAAAAAAAAAAAAGAACACCCCATAGAGCAATACTGTGTGCTACCCATTCTAGTGGTCCCAACTCTCCAGGTTTAAGGGAATCTTCCTACAGTTAAAACATGCATGGGAAACCCAGTGGATGGTACACTGTGTAATTGGGAAAGTTTTCTAAAAGGTACCTCATTTTTCCTTTTGTCATGCTCGGCTTCGCCATTCCATCTGCATTACTCAAAATCTCCCCACTTGGAGTGTCAGTGCCTTTACCATCCCGTTATGCACAGCTAGCAAATTGTGCAGAGGATGAACAGGAAGAGGGGAAATAAATGAGAGATTAGCTGTAGGTGTTTGGATGGGCACATGTCACTCTAGTTTCCCATCAGGAAGAAGAATTAACCAAAGGCTCAGCCTGAAGCCCTGGAACCAGAGTAGGGCCTAAAGCCATCCTGCGGTATTGCAGCCAGCTCACAAAGAGGCGAGTTGAAAAATGGAAATCAGGGGCACAGCAATTCACAAACTTGCAGAGTTATAAAGGACAACTATCATGCAGAAATATATTGAGGAAAGGCAGTGAAGAGGATTTGAATGCAAGGCAGAATTGAAGGAAACAGATTTCAACAGGTAGATTGGAGTCGTCTTTAAAGCACATGAAAAGCGACAGAATTTCGACAATGTTGCCCTTGGCTGAAAAGGGAGTATGTGTATTTTCTTGAATATATTCGGGAAAAAATGCATACGCCCTTTTTGGCCAAGCAAGCCATCAGGCATTGCAAATCCACACTACATAGAAGTGTCGCTAACCTCCAGTCAAAAGGGCCATCAACAAATAGTGTAAAAGCCACAAATGCAGGACAGGCCATGGAGAAAAGGGAGCCTGGTTACGCCAATGGACAGGATGTAAATTGCCAACAGACTCTCTGGAGAACTGTATGTTGTTTTCTAAAACAGAGTTACAGAGCATAGCACACTTCCACTCATGGGCGTGTATTTTGGGAAAACTAAAAATCCACAACACACAGCCAGCCCAAAGTTTAGGGCTGCTCTGTTTACAAGAACCTCGACTTCGGTACACTTTATATATCCCAGGAAAGGAAAAAAAAAAATGGATATAGATGTTGTGGTACTTATATACAATGGAATGTCACTCAGACATAAAATCAATGTCATAAGGCCAATAGCAGCTTAATGAGTGGCTTTAGGTACGATGATGCTAAGTGAAATGAGCCACAAAGAAAAAGAAACTTATTGTAATATATCACTTATAGAGGGAATGTAAACATGGCTACACATGAACTGAATTTCAAAAGAGAACAGAGTTACACATTTAGAAAACACACTTATGCCTCCTTAAGGGGAAAGGTGACGTGGGGTGATGTGTAAAAGCAGAGTTTGAAATTAGCACAGATCCCATTCCATCTACCAAATATGTAATAGACAAGACCTACTCCTTTCTCAATGAACTGGACACAAAACACCCTATTCACTGAAGAGGAATATATCTGACTGGTAATAACCTTGAAACCTATGTATTTATATGTCTCCATAATGGAATCAAGTGTATGTAGATTGGCATAAACACAGATCAATGGAACAGGACAGAAAGCCCAGAGATAAACCTACATACCTATGGCTATCTCATCTATGACAAAGGAGCTAAGGATATACAATGGAGAAAAGACAGTCTCTTCAGTAATTGGTGCTGGAAAAACTGGACCCCTAAACATAAAAGAATGAAATTAGAACACTCCATAACACCATACACAAAAATAGACTCTAAATTGATTAGAGATCTAAATATAAGACCAGACACTATAAAACACTTAGAGGAAACCATAGGCAGAACACTCTATGACATAAATCACAGCAAGATCCTTTTGGACCCACCTCCTAGAGAAATGGAAATAAAAACAGAGATCAACAAATGGGACCTAATGAAACTTAAAAGCTTTTACGCAGTACAGGAAAACATAAACAAGATGCAAAAACAACCCTCAGAATGGGAGAAAATATTTTCAAATGAAGCAATTGACAAAGGATTAATCTCCAAACTTTACAAGCACCACATGTAGCTCAATATCACAAAAACAAACAACCCAATCCAAAAACGGGCAGAAGACCTAAATAGACATTTCTCCAAAGAAGATATACAGATTACCAAGAAACACATGAAAGAATGCTGAACATCACTAATCATTAGAGAAATGCAAATCAAAACTACCGTGAGGTATCACCTCACAGAAGTCAGAGTGGCAATCATCAAAAAAATCTACAAAACAATAAATGCTGGATTGGCCTTTATTGGAGAAAATGGAACACACTTGCACTGTGGGTGGGAATGTAAATTGATATGGGCACTAGGGAGAACAGTACGGAAGTTTCTTTAAATAACTAACAATAGAAGTACCATACGACACAACAATCCAAGTACTGGGCATTTGCCTTGCGAAAACCATAATTCAAAAAGATTTATGTACAAAAATGTTCATTGCAGCTCTATTTGCATTAGCCAGGACATGGAAGCAACCTAAGTGTCCATCGACAGATGAATGGATAAAGAAGATCTGGCACATATATACAATCAAATATTACTCAACCATAAAAAGAAGCAAAACTGAGTTATTTTTACTGAGGTGGATGGACTTAGAATCTGTCCTACATAGTGAAGTAAGTCTGAAAGGGAAAAACAAATACTGTATGTTAACAGAGATATATGGAATCTAATGAAGAAAATAAAAAGATTTTGAAGAACCTAGTGGCAGGACAGGATTAAGGACACAGACATAGAGAAAGGACTTGAGGACACCGGAAGGGGGATGGGTAAGCTGGGACGAAGTGAGAGAGTGGCATGGACATAAATACATTACCAAATGTAACACCGATAGTTACTGGGAAGCAGCCACATAGAACAGGGAGATCAGCTCGGTGCTTTGTGACCACATAAAGGGGTGGGATATGGAGTGTGGGAGGGAGATGCAAGAGGGAGGGGATCTGGTGTTATTTGTATATGTATAGCTGATTCACTTTGTTATACAGCAGAAACGAACACTCCACTGTAAAGCAATTATACTCCAATAAATGTGTAAGAGGAAAAAAAAAAAAAAAGAAAGCCCAAGGATAAACGTACACACCTATGGTCAACTAACCTATGACAAAGGAGGCAAGACTATACAATGGAGATAAGACAGTCTCTTCAATCATTGGTGCTGGGAAATATGGAGAGCTACATGTAAAAGAATGAAATTACAACACTCCCCAACACCATACATAAAAATATATTCAAAATGGATTAGAGACCTTAATGTAAGACCCGACAGTATAAAACACTGAGAGGAAAACTTACGAAGGATACTCTGACGTAAATCACAGCAAGATGTTTTTTGATCCACCTCCTATATTAATGAAATAAAAAAGAAAACTAAACAGATGGGACCTAATGAAACGTAAAAGCTTTTGCAAAGCAAAGGAAACTGCAAACAAGACGAAAAGACAACCCTCAGAATGGCAGAAAATATTTGCAAACGAATCAATGGACAAATGATTAATCCCCAATATATATAAATAGCTCATGCAGCTCAATATTAATAAAACAAACAACCCAATACAAAAATGGAAGATCTAAATAGACATTTCTTCCAAGAAGACATAGAGATGGCCAGTACGCACATGAAAATCTGCTGAACATCACTAATTATTAGAGAAATGGAAATCGAAACTACAATGAGGTATCACGTCACACCTGTTAGAATGGGCATCATCAGAAAATCTACAAACAACAAATGCTGGAGAGGGTGTGGAGAAAAGGAACCTTCTTCCACTATTGTTGGGAATGTAAATCGATACAGTCTCTATGGAGAACAGTATGGAGGTTCCTTAAAAAACAAAAATAGAATTACCATATAATCCAGCAATCACACTACTGGGCATATACCCAGAGAAAACCATAAAACAAAAAGACACATTCACCACAATGTTCACTGCAGCACTATTTACAATAGACAGGTAATGAAAGCAACCTAAGTGCCCACAGACAGATGAATGGATAAAGACGTGGTACATATATACAATGGAATATTACTCAGCCATACATAGGAATGAAATTGGGTCATTTGTAGAGACCTTGATGGATCTAGAGACTGTCATACAGAGTGAAGTAAGTCAGAAAGAGAAAAACAAATACTGTATATTAATGCATATATGTGGAACCTAGAAAAATGGTACAGATGAACCAGTGTGCAGGGCAGAGATAGAGACACAGATGTAAAGAACAAACATATGGACACCAAGGAGGGAACGCCATGTGAGGGTGGTGGTGGGATGAATTGGGAGACTGGGATTCACATGTGCACAATTATATGTATGAAATAGATATCTAATAAGAACTTGCTGTATAAAAGAAATAAATTTTAAAAAAACTAAATAAATAACATTTAATAAAATAAAACAGAAAAAAAGTTTTTCCCTTCACATAGACGTCTTTATATTAATGCATTATTTCCATGTATATATCTCCAAATTAAAAAAAAAAGAGGAATAAATAAAATCTAACTTGAACCAAAAAGAAAAAAAGAAAAAAAAATAAAAAACAAACAGAACTCTCCAGTTATAGAGAGGATAATCTTATCAGGGCATTGCTCCAGTGGTAAAAAATTCTTAAGTTGGTCAGAGGTGGGAAATCGTCTCCCATGCAGTCAGCAGTGCTCCCCCCCACAAGGAGCATCCTCAATGCAAAGTTGGGGGAATGTGTCGAGGCGTCTGTGAGTAAATGTGAGCTGTGCCCCAGTCCTGCTGCAGCTGAACTCTTCCCAATCTTTCCAGGTAAAACACCTGAATATGTACAAGCACTTGCAAGCCTAGAGGAAGGGCTGTAGAGCCACACTAGCGAGAGCACGCAGGCCGACTTGGTGCCTGCAGGCCAGCCAGGATGGTCCTGGCCCCAGATGCTCTTCTGGAATCTTTCCATTTCCGTGCCTGAGATACCCCTCCTGCCATGGCCCCCACTGCGTTTTTACTTCCTCACCTCTGACTGGGGAGAAATTCCAGTGGCAGGTATGGGTGACACATCCTCTTCTTTAGCAGGTGGCAGCCTGGCAACTCCTGCAGAAAGTCCAGCAGAGCCCCACTCACACTGGGCCACCCACAAAGCCACGGCCCCTCACTCCCTCCCACCACCCCAGCCCCGAAACTGCTGACGGGGCAGAGAATAAGGCGTCAGGCACAGCTACAGGGGCTCTTGCTGACTGGAGAGGTGTTTATATTGACCTCAACCCAGGCACACCTGGGGCGGGGGGCTGGCAGGCAGTGTCAGGCTGCCCAAATCAGCCAATCCTCACCCCTCAGGGGCTCACAGTTGCAGAAAATGAACCTTGCTAAACGGGTCAGTCCCAGGAACAGGTGTGGGCTCTTGAGAGTCAGGCTAGACAAGGGGCTGCAGCTGCGGCTTGTTTTCTTATCATTTTATCTGGTCCATGAGTGGAAAACAACTTCAAGAAGACCCTATCCTAATGAGAGGAACCCAGGAGTCAGGGAGAGGAGTGATGGTGGGTGGAGACAGAGGCCTGGTGCCCTGGCTGCAGTGGAAGTGTCTGGAAGACCAGACAGAGAGAGGCTGCACAGAGTGATAGCCAGGGTCACAGACCTGTCAGAGCTGCTGTTTGTTAGTTCAAGTCCTGCTCTGAGGTGTTCTTTGTCAGCTGTGAGCGACAGGTGAGCTGGGGGTTCTCTGCAAGGTGGGCTATGTGCACAGTTCCTGTGTGTCCAGCCCTGCTGGGGTACATGCCCTGGGGAGTTCCGTATCCTGGGAAGGGCCTGACTATGAGAGCCCCATGGGCTGCTGGGTAGATGCACAGGTGAGCTCCGTACCATGGGAGGGACTTGAACACGAGAGCACCGTGGGCTGTGGGGTGCGGGATGCAGCCCAGGTGAGCTCCATATCCTGGGATTGGCCTGACCACGAGAGCCCCATGGGCTGCTGGAGACCTGGTAAAGGATATCAGGACAGTCAGTGAAGCCACCGAGGATATACATCCAGTAGCTCCTATTTCCTACACCCTGCTGCTCATTCTACCATCCACCAGGCCATGGCATTCTGTATTACACTTCAATGATGCCTTCTTCTGTATTCCATTCATCTCAGAGTCACAAGAATTGTTGGCTTGTGAGTGGCAGGACACAACATGCAACACAAGCAATAATGCTGGGCCGTCTTGCACCAATGGTTCAAAATTCCCCACACCATCATTGGGGAAATGTCCTCTAAAGACCTAAAAGTTCTACCTCTGTAAAAGGGAACCCTCCTTCAATATGAAGATGACCTTCTGATCGCCAGGCCTACTAAAGACGCCTCTGAACTACCTAGCCAAGAAAGGATAGAAGGTGTCCAAGAAAAAGGCTCAAATATCCCAGGCTCAGGTGACATGCCTGGGCTTCATTCTCACAGATATTCGGAGAAACGCATCCCAGGATAGGGAAGAAGCCATTTGCAGCCTTACCTCTTCTAAAACTAGAAGACAGCTTAGGGGTTCTTTGGGAGGCCAAGGTTTTCTGCATCTGGATCCCTACCTACAGTCTAATAGCTGGGCCTCTACATAAAACACTGACACGGAAAGATGATGATCCTTTTGAATAGAATCCAGAAGCAGCCTTTCAAGAATGGAAAGAGCAGTCAATTCAGACCCTTGCCCAGGAACTCACTAATTTAGCTAAACCCTTTGACCTTTACATACCCGGTCAAAGGTTAATCACCCTTGGAGACTTAGTGCAAAAACTGGGACCACTTGAAATGGAGCAACACAAGACTGCCCTTCAGGTATGATAAACTATGGTCCCCAAGGGCTTTGCCCACCGACTCATCAGGCCAGGATACTGGGGTATCTAAAAAGCTAGAAATCAGCAGCCCGCAAGGCCAGCTCCCTCCTAAGGGAAAAGGACCCCACATCGTGATGCTAACCACCCATCATGTCCTGAAGTTGCAGGGCTCGCTCTGTGGACACACTGACCACGAGTGAGGAGGCCTTCCAACTCCAACCTCCTGAGAGACAAATGGGGGCATCAGGCCCCCAAGATGACTTGTGTGACCATCACTTGACCTGGAGTTTCTCTCAGAAAACAACAAGACTGTGCCCCGAAAGAGCAGACTACTGCTTGCAGGACTTACTGCACCCAGAGGGGAGCTAATAAGCTTGGTGGGGGAAAAGTATATCACGCTTTCACCATAGAAAACCCTACAGACACCGGGGTGATGGTGGCCAATATGACCAGCTGGACTGCTGGCTACTTCTAAAGGCCGTTGACTCAGTGGACGTCATGGTCCTGGATAACCACTGACCCTGGACTGTCTGGGAGTTGCGCGGGCAGGGCTCTGACACATGGTGCTGTTTGTACATTAATTCAGGGACCTAATTAAAGAAAGCACAGACTACTGGTCAGAGCATCTGGACTGGCAAAAACCATCAGCCTAAGGTCACGGAACAAATGTGGGGTGGGGTGAAACCTGCCACCACAGCATCTTTGCGCATCTCTTTCCTGGAACCTTAAAGGTCATTAGAATCTATAACACTTCCAATGCTGGTGCTCAGGCGGACGAGAAGTGAGGCAGGAGGCTTTGGAACAATCAACCTCACCTGGAGGCTGGTGGGGAGACGTTTTGCCCCTCCCCCCAGGTATCAGGGCTGCCACCACAGCATGAAGCAGTTACAAAAGAGGGGTCTGCACCCTCAACACCCCAAGAATGAGGAACGGAACAAAAAGCAGAGGAGGGGTTCGTCTCTGGCAACGTTCATTAAAAATTCCTGGGAGATAAAAAGAGAATCTGGGCAATAAAATAAGTCTAACCTGTTTTAACTTTGTGCTTTGTCTAATTTCACGTGCTCCTAGGGTTCCGCATGCAGAGGTCCCACACCCAGCACTTCAGACCCAATTTCCTAGTGCAGAATGGCTGGGTCGACACCTCAGCTAGTGGAGTCCCATGCAGACTCCACGGCATAGAGCCTGAGCTGCAGCCAACCCAGCCCTCGAGAGCTCCATCCCCTAACTCCCACTGACGCTGCCGGGATCCCTACACAGTAGCCCAGCCCACAGCCCATGGGGGAGTGCACGCTCTCACCTCTCCATTAGGTTTTCAAAATAATTTTTCCTTTGCTTCTGAACCAAACTCAGTCTTGATCTGTTGGCTCCAATAACACTGCGCTCGGGGACTCCTGTTGGGGTACACTCTGGATGATCAGTAACAGAAATTGAGAACATTGTAACTTCAATGAACAGATGTCTGAGCCAAACTGTAGTTAACATAGAGCAGTGTATAATGCTCGGGTAAAATAAGATTTTTCTAAGAGTTACATTTGATAATTCCATCACTTTACTATAAGCAAGTTGAGTGAAGACGTCTGTCTTATTTGTCAGGTCAACATTAGAGAAATGAAGTGATTTATTTCCATGGTTGTACATCGAATACTCTTGGCTGAAGCTTCAATCTTGTTTTGAATGCTTTTCCATTGAAAAGGATACCTCTCTTTCAGCTCCCCCATTTCTGAGAAGTATAAAATCTTATAATTTATTATTACCAAAGGGGAAAGGTAGGAAAAGGGATAAATTAACAGTTTGGGATTAACACATACAGACTGCTGTGTATAAAATAGATCATCAACAGGGAACTACTGTATAGCACAGGGAACTACACTCAATATTTTGCAATAACCTATAAGGGGAAATAATCTGAAAAAGAATCGATATTTTTATTGACATCATCTATCAATGACAGATAAAATGTAACCTAAGCAAGGCCGATGGTGAGCGCTTCTGAACCTGAAGATTTCAATCATCTAAAATTTGGGCTCTGCCTATTTCCCAAGGCCCTTAATGGACATACGTGTAGGCGTAGCTTAAAAATTCCCCAGTTTGGGGTTCGGGGAGGCACTGATTTGGAAAAATCCCTGGTGTTCTCCTTCCATGCACGGGACCCTTCCTACGGCTAAAACATGCCTGTCACACCTAGAGGATGGTACACCGTTTGATCGGAAAGAGTTTGGAAAAGGCACCTCATCTCCTCATCGCCTGGTGCACGGGTTCACCCCTCCAGCATCTTTCCTAACAAACTCCTCACATGGGGATATCAGCACCGTCAACATCCTGTTGCACACAGTTTGGAATTTGCCCAGACGATGAAGCGGAAGGATGAGAAAAATTTAGAGACAAGTCTTAGGTCTTCGGACAGGCACATGCCACTCTAATTTCCAATCTGGAAGACAAATTCATCAAAGGCTAGAATTGCCCACGGGAAGAGAATAGGGCTAGAGGAAATTCCGCTGTTTTGTGTCGAGTTTCCAAAAACACAAGTTGAAAAATGGAACTCAGGGGCACTAAAATTCATGAAACTGCAGAGTTGAAAATATCTATCATCGAAAAATGTCTTGAGGTAAGTCACAGAAAAGGAGTTGTAAGCAAGGGAGAGTGGCAGGAAACAGATTTGAAGAGGTAGAAAGGACTCCCCATTAAAGCACAAGAAAAGGGGCTGAACATCACCAATGATGCAGTTGGCCCAAAAGGGCGTATGCATTTTTTCTGAATATATTCAAGTAAAGGCCATACACACTTTTTATCCAACCAAACAGGTGGGCACTGGAAATCAATACTACAAAATGTATCACTTCACATCAGTCAGAAGGGCCATCCACATAAAGTGTAAACACCAGAAATGCCGGACAGGATGAGGAGAAAAGGGAGCCCTGTGAGGCTGATAGTGGAAATGTAATGTGCCAACGGCCACTCTGGAGATGTGTATTGTGTTTGCTAAAACATCTGAAAACTGAGCTACAGAGCATAGGGCACTTGCACTCATGGGCGTATATCTTGGGAAAAACAAAAAAATGACAGAAAACAGGCACTCCAACATTTTCCACCTCTCTGTTAAAAAGGGCCTCCACTTGGATATAAACTAAATGTCCCTGGAAGGATAAAATGGATAAAAGAGATGGGGTACTTATGTAGAGTGGAATATTACTCATCCAGAAATCAATGAAATAAGGCCAGTTGTAACAACTCTGGAGGAGTTACATACAATCATTCTAAGTGACACATGTGAGAAAGAAAAAGACACATATCATAAGATGTCACTTAAAGGTGGAATCAAAAATGGCTACACATGAAATAAACTACAAAACAGAAACATAGTCAAATATGTAGAAAATAGACATAAGGCTGCTAAATGGGAAAGGTGGGGAATGGTGAGGTATTATCCAGGAGGTTGAAATTAGCAAAGATTCCATTCCAAGTACCAAATTGAATAACTGGCAAGGCCTACACGGTACCTCAAAGAACTGCACTCAGTCCACTCAAGTCACTGGAAAATAATACATATGACTCGTAGGCATCTGAGAAAGAATTTATTGTTGTCTCACAGTACATGAATCAAGTGGATGTACAGCAGCAAAAAACAGAGCTTTGAAAATCAGCTGTAACCAATATAAAATTACATTTAAAAATATTTATAAAAACAGTGAGACAGACAAAAATTCTTACAACTTTTGTTGAAGGGCTATGATGTAACATGGATTGAACACATGTAGACCCACAGCAGGATGATATATAAGGCTGGAAGCTATGCACGCTGGGAGATGTTAGAGAGGCTGGGTGAGGAAATGCAGACCTTTTAAAGTAATACTGCCTGATACCCATTCCATGGGTCCCAAATCTGAAGTTTCAAGGGAATCTTCTGACAGGGAAAACATGCCTGGGAAACCGAGATGAATGTACACCGTGTGCTCAGGAAAGGTGTCTAAAATGCACCTCATTTTTGATCTCCTGGTGCTGGGGTTCGCCATTCCAGCCACATTACTAACAATCTCCCCACTTGGAGAATCAGCACCTTTAACCTCCTGTTTCACACAGTTTGCAAGTTTTGAAGAGGATAAATGGGAAGAGGAGGAACCAGTGAGAGATTAGCTGTAGGAGATTTGACAGGCACATGTCACTCTAGTATCCCTTTAGGAAGAAGAATTAACCAAAGGCTCAACCTGCCTCCCCAGAACCATAATAGGGCCGGTATCAATCCAATGGTTTGGGGGCCAGCTCACAAAAAATGCGAGTTGCAAAATGGAGCTCAGGAGCAGACAATTCAAAGACCTGCAAAGATATAAATGAGAACCAACGTCCAAAAATATATTCAGGTAAGGCAACGAAGAGGTTCTGAATGAGAGGCAGAATTGCAGGAAACATTTTTCAAAAGGTAGATTGTACTCACATTTAAAGCATATGAAAAGCAGCAGAATTTCTAAAATGATGCAGTTGGGCAAAAGGGTGTATGCATTTTTTTCGTGAATATCTTCAGGAAATAAACACATACAGAGTTTTTGGCCAACCAAGCAAGGGGGAAATGCAAATCCGCACAATAAAGAAGTCTCAATTTCCACTGCTCAGAAAGTCCATCCAAAAAATGTGTACAAATCAAAAATGCAGGAGAGGCCATGGAAAACAGGGAGACTAGTCACGCTGATGGGTGGGGTATAAATATCCAAGAGCTACTCTGAAGAAGTGTATGCTGTTTCCTAAAACATCTAAAATACAAAGCCCCCGAGCAAAGGGGACTTCAACTCATGGACATATAACTTGGGAAGACTAAATATCAACAAGACACAGGCACCCCAAAGTTTAGGGCTGCTCTGCATACAAGTACCTCAACTTCGCTACACCTAAAGTATCCCAGGAAAAAGAGAAATGCATATAGAACTTGTGGTAATTTTGTACAACGGAATATCACTCAGACGTGAAATCAATGTCATAAGGCCAGTAGCAGCATAATGAGAGGATTTAGGTATGATGATTCTAAGGGAAATTAGTCACACAGAAAAAGAATCTTATCATAAGATATCACTTACAGAGGGAATGTCAACATCACAACACATGAACTGAATTAGGAAAGAGAGCAGCGTCTCACATTTAGAAAACACTCTTATGCCTCCTTAAGGGGAAAGGAGACGTGGGGTGATGCATAAAACCAGAGATTGATATTAGCACAGTTACCATTCCATAAACCAAATACAGAATAGACAAGACCTACACCTTCCTCAGTGAACGGGACTCAAAACCCCTATTCCCCACAGAGGAATATATCTGATTAGTAAGAATCTTAAAACCTATGTACTGATATGCCTCTGTAAGGGAATCAAGTGTGTCTAGACTGGCATAAACACGTCAGGGAAAATCAGCTCAACCCCATTATAAAAATGAATTTCAAAAACAAAACAAAAAACAGCGAAATTCTTACACAATTCCTTCAGGGGTTCTGATGAAACCTAGAATGACCCTATCTGCAAAGACAGCTGGATGAGACATAAGGCTGGACACTTGGGACTGAGAGGACTGGTGAGATTGGGAGAGAAAATGCAGACCCTTTAAAGTAGTAATGCATGCCACCATTCTATGGGTCCCAAATTTCCAGGTAGAAGGGAATATCACTACAGTTATAACATGTATGGGAAACCTAGAGAATGGACACCCTGTGATGGCGAAAGGTTTCTGAAAGTCTCCTACTTTTTCCTCTCCTTGTGCTAAAGTTTGGCATTCCAACTACTTTACTATCAATCTCCCAACTTAGGAGAGTCATCCCCTATAACCTCCTGGTTCGCACAGTTTGCTAATTGTGCAGGGGATGAAAGGGAAGAGGGAGAACAAATCAGAAAGTAGATGTAGGCCTTTGGACGGACACATGTCACTCTAAATTCCCATCAGGAAGAAGAATTAACCAAAGCCTCAGCCACCCACAGGGAACCAGTATAGCCACCCCTGGAACCAGTATAGTTCCTGAAGCAAAATTGTGGATTTGCGGTCAGCTCCCAAAAATGGGATTTGAAAATTGGAGCTCAGGGGCAAAGCAAATCAAAAACCTGCAGAGTTATAAAGGACTACTCTCTTCCAAAAATCTGTTGAGGGAAGGCAACAAAGCGGACTTGAAAATGAGGCAGAATTGCACAAAACATATTTCAAGAGGTAAATTGGAATCGCCTTTAAAGCACAGGAAAGGCATCACAACTTCGAGAATGATGCACTTGGCCAAAAACAGCATATGACTTTTATCCTGAATATATTCAGGAGAAAAGGCATAGGCCCTTTTTGGCCAATCAAACAAGCACGCAATGCAAATCCACACTACAAAGAATTGTCACTTCCCACCGTTCAAAAAGGATATCCGAAAATCTGTAAAAACCAGAAAGGCAAGATAGAGATGACAAGGGCATAAAGCAATATGATCCCAAGGGTCATGGAGGATTGTGATGACAAGCACATGGAGCATTGTGATGACAAGATTATGTATCATTTTTCTGTCAAAGGCATTGTGATGACAAGGTTCATGGAGCACTGTGATGACAAGCGTCATGGAGCATTGTGATTACAGGGTTCATGGAGCACTGGGATGACAAGGGCATGGAGCATTTTGATGACAAGATTCCCGGATCATTGTGTTGTCAGGGTTCATGGAGCGTTTACATGACAGTGGTCATGGAGCATTGTGATGACAGAGGTCATGGAGCATTGTGATGAGAACGTCATGGAGCATTGGGCTGAAAATGTTCATGGAGTATTGTGATGACAGGGGTCAAGGAGCATTGTGATGACAAGGTACTGGATCATTGTGATGAGAAGACCATGGAGCCATGTGATGACAAGTCTCATGGAGCATTCTGATGAAAAGGCTCATGGAGCATTGTGATTAAAGGGGTCTTGGAGCATTGTGATGACAAGGGCAGTGAACAATGGGATGAGAATGTCGTGGAGCGTTCTGATGACATGCATCATGGAGCTTTGTGAGGACAAGGGCATGGAACATTGTGATTACAGGGTCCTTGGAGCACTGTGAGGGAAAGGGCATGTAACATTGTGATGAAAAAGGCATGGAGCCTTGTCATGACAGGTTTCAAGGAGCATACTGATGACAAGTGTCAGGGACCATTGTGATGACAAGGGTATTGAGCACTGTGATGACAAATGGCATGGAGCATTGTGATTAGAAGACCATGGATCCTTGTGATGATGAGCGTTATGTGGAGCTGTGATGATAGGTGTTATGGAATATTGTGATCACAAGGATTTGGAGCATTGTGATGACAGAGGTCATAGAGCATTTTGATTTCATTGTGATGACAATAGCATGAAGCATTATGATGATGTGCCTTTGGTTCATTGTGATGACAGCGTTCATGGAGCATTGAGATGAAAAGGGGCATGGAGCATTATGATTACAGGAGTCTTGGATCATTGTGATGAAAAGGGCATGGAACATTGGTCTGAAATGTTTCATGGATTATTGTGATGAGAGGGGGCAAGGAGCATTGTGATAACAAGGGAACGGAACACTGTGATACATGGTTCATGGAGGATTGTAATGAGAAGCGCATGGAGCATTGTGAGAAGAATGGCATCGAGCATTGTGATGAAATGCATCATGGATCGTGTGATGACAAGGGCTTTGAACAGTGTGATGAGAGGTTTTTGGAGCATTGTGATGACAATGGCATGGAGCATTGTGATGCCAAGTGTCATGAATCCTTGTGATGACAAAGGTCATGGAGCATTTTGATGACAAGGGTGTGGTGCATTCTCTTGTGATGGGCAGGGAGCATTGTGATGACAGGGTCATGGAGCAATTTGATGAAAAGTGTCATGGAACATTTTGATGACAGGGGTTATGGAACATTGTGATGTCAGGAGTCATGGAACATTTTCATGACGGTGTTGTGGACCATTGTGATGACAGGGGAGTGGGTGTATTGTGATGACTAGTGAGGGAACATTTTGATATCATTCGTGAGAGAGCATTTTGATAAGAAGTGCATGGAGCATTGTGAGGACAAGTTTTATGGAGCATTGTGATGACAAGCTTGTGGAGCACTGTGATGACAAGCACATGGCGCATTGTGATGACATGTGTCATGGAGCACTGTGGTGACAAAGGAATGGAGCAATGTGATGACAAGGGTCACCGAGCATTGTGATGAAAATTTCATGGAGCATTTTGGTGACAAAGGTCACAGAGCCTAGTGATGACGAGGGCATGGACCATTGTGATGACAAAGGTCATGAAGCATTGTGATGACTGGAGTCACTGAGCATTGTGATGACAGGGGTCATAGAGCTTTGTGATGAAAAGGCAATGAGCATTGTGATGACAGGGGCATGGAGCATTGGCCTGACATGTTTCATGGATTATTGTGATGACAGTGGGCATGGTGCAATGTGATGACAAAGGCATGGAGCATTGTGATGAGAAGGTCATGGAGTATTTTGAAGACAGGTCTCAGGGAGCATTGTGATGACATATGTCATGGTCCATTGCGATGACAATGGAATGGAATATTGTGATGCCAAGTGTCATGGAGGATTGTGATGACAAATGTAATGGAGCATTTTGATGACAAGGGCTTGGAGCATTCTGATGACAATGGACATGGAGCATTGTGATGACAAGGGCATGGAGCATTGTGATGACAAGGGCCATTGAGAATTTTGATGACAAGTTCATGAAGCATTGTGATGAGAAGCACATGGTTTCCTATGACAGGGGTCATGGAGCATTGCGATGACAAGTGCATAGAGAATAGTGATGACAAATCATGTAACACAGTGATGAGAAGTGTCATGGAGCATAGTGATGCCAAGAACGAGGAGAATTTTGATGACAGGGGACATGGAGCATTGTGATGACCAGGGCATGGAGCATTGTGATGGCAAGACCGTGGAGCTTTGTGATGAGAAGGCCATGGATAATTGTGATGACGAGCATCATGGAGCACTGTAATGACAAGGGGAATGGAGCCCTGTGATGAGAGTGGCCATGGAGCATTGTGATGACAAGTGTCATGGAGCATTTTGATGACAAGGGCGTGGAATATTGTGATGAGAAGACCATGGATAATTGTGATGGCGAGAGTCATGGAGCACAGTAATGACAAGGGGTATGGAGCATTGTGATGACAGTGACCATGGAGCATTGTGATGACAAGTGTCATGGAGCATTCTGATGACAAGCTTGTGGAGTATTGTGACGACAATGGCATGGAGCATTGTGATGAAAAGGGCATGGAGCATTGTGATAAAAAAGGCATGAAGCCATTTCATGACAGGTTTCAAGGAGCATTCTGACGACAAGTGTCAGGGAACATTGTGATGACAAGTGTATTGAGAATGGTGATGAAAAAGATCATGGAGCATTTTGACGAAAAGGGCATGGAGTATTATGATGACAGGCATCATGGAGCGTTGTGATGACAAGTGTTATGGAACATTGTTATCACAAGGATTTGGAGAATTGTGATGATAGAAGTCATGGCTAATTTTGTTTTCAAGGAGCATGGAGCATTGGGATGACAAGGGCATGAATCAATGTGATCCCAAGGTTCATGGATGATTGTGATGACAATGCTAAAGGAGTATTGTGATGACAAGCAAATGGAGCATTGTGATGACAAGGTCATGTAGCATTTTGCAGACACAGGCATGGAGCATTGTGATGATAAGGGTCATGGAGCACTGTGATGAGAAGCATCACGGATCATTGTGATTACAGGGGTCATGGAGCTTAGGGATGGCAAGGCCATGGATCATTGTGATGACAAGTGTCATGGAGCATTGGGCTGAAAATTTTCATGGAGCATTGTGATGACAAGGGAATGGTGCATTTTGATGACAAGAGTCCCGGATCACTGTGTTGTCAGGGGTCATGGAGCGTTGTGATGACAGTGGTCATGGAGCATTGTGATGATAGGGATCATGAAGCATTGTGATGAGAATTTCCTGGAGAATTGGACTGAAAATGTTCAGGAAGTATTGTGAGGACAGGGGTCATGGAGCATTGTGATGACAAGTGAATGGAGCACTGTGATGAAAAGTTCCTGGAGCATTGTGATGAGAAGACCATGGAGCCTTGTAATAACAAGTCTCATGGAGCATTCTGATGAAAAGGGGCATGGAGTATTGTGATTACATGGGTCTTGGAGCATTGTGATGACAAGGGCATGGAGCACTGTGATTACTGGTGTCTTGGAGCATTGTGATGAAATTGGCATGGATCATTGTTATGAAAATGGTATGGAGCCTTCTCATGACAGGGTTCCAGGAGCATACTGATGACAAGTGTCAGGGAGCATTGTGATAACAAGTGTAATAAGCATTGTGATGACAAATGTCATGGAGCATTGTGATGAAAAGACCATGGATAATTGTGATGATGAGCGTCAAGGGGTGTTGTGATGATAAGAGTTATGGAACATTGTGATCACCAGGGTTTGGAGCATTGTGATGACAGAGGTCATGGAGCATTTTGATTTCATTGTGATGACAATAGCCTGAAGCATTATGATGATGGGCATCGTCCATTGTGATGACAGGGTTCATGGAGCATTGAGATGAAAAGACGCATGGAGCATTTTGATTAAAAGGGTCTTGGAGCATTGTGATGACAAGTGAATGGAGAATTGTGATGACAATTGTCATGGAGCACTGAGATGAGAAGGACATGGATCATTGTGATGAAAAAGGCATGGAGCCTTGTCATGACAGGGTTCAAGGAGCATACAGACAACAAGTGTCAGGGAGCATTTTGATGACAAGTGTAATGAGCATTGTGATGACAAAGGTCATGGAGCATTTTGATGAGAAGACCATGGATAATTGTTATGACGAGTGTCATGGGGCACTGTGATGACAAGAGTTATGGAATATTGTGATCACAAGGGTTTGGAGCATTGTTATGACAGAGGTCATGGAGCATATTGATTTCATTGTGATGACAATAGCCTGAAGCATTATGATGATGGGCATGGTGCATTGTGATGACAGGGTTCATGGATCATTGAGAAGAAAATGGGCATGGAGCGTTGTGATTACAGGGGTCTTGGAGCATTGTGATGAGAAGGGTCATGGAGCCTTGTGATGACAAGGCCACGGAACATCGTGATGGCAGTTGTCATGGAACATTGTTATGACAGGGGTAATGGAACATTGTAATGGCAAGCACATGGAGCATTGTGATGAGAAGGCCATGGAGCATTCTGATGACGTGTGTCATGGAACTTTGTGATGACAAGGGCATGGAGCAATGTGATGAGAGAGTATATGGAGCATTGTGATGACAATGACAGGGAACATTGTGATGCCATGGGTCATGGATTTTTGTGATGACAAAATTCATGGAGCATTTTGATGACAAGTGTTTGTGCATTGTGATGAGAAGGGCAGGGAGCATTGTGATGACAGGGTCATGGAGCAATTTGATGAAAATTGTCATGGAATATTTTTATGACAGGGGTTATGGAACATTGTGATGTCAGGGGTCATCGAACATTGTGATGATAAGTGCATGTAGCATTGTGATGACAGTGGTCATGTAACATTGTGATGACAGGGGTGAGGGAGTATTGTGACGAATAGTGATGTAACATTTTGATATCTGTGGTGAGAGAGCATTTTGATGAGAAGTGCATGGAGCATTGTGATGACAAGGTTTATGGAGCATTGTGATGACAAGATTGTGGAGCACTGTGATGACAAGCACATGGTGCATTGTGATGACATGTGTCATGGAGCATCTTGCTGACAAGCGCATGGAGCATTGTGATGACAAGGGTCAAGGAGCATTGTGCTGAGAAAGGCATAGAGAATTGTGATTACCAGATTCAAAGAGCATTGTGATGAAAACTTCATGGAGCTTTGTGATGACAATGGTCAAGGAGCATTGTGATGACAAGGGCATGGAAAATTGGTCTACTAAGTTTCAAGGTTTATTGCGATGACTGTTGGAATGGTGCATTGTGGTGACAAGGGCATGGAGCATTGTGATAGCCATGTCATGCAGTATTGTGAAGACTGGTGTCAGGGAGCATTGTGTTGACATATGTAATGGCCCATTGTGATGACAATGGCCTGGAGCATTGTCATGCCAATTGTCATGGAGGATTCTGATGACAAAGGTAATGGAGCACTCTGATGACAATGGCTTGGAGCATTGAGATAACAAGGGTCAGGGAGCATTGTGCTGACAAGTGCATGGAGAATTGTGATGACAAGGGTCCTGGAGCATTGGGCTGAAAATGTTCATGGAGTATTGTGATGACAGGGGTTATGGAGCATTGTGATGACAGAGGTCATGGAGCCTTGTGATTTCATTGTGATGACAATAGCATGAAGCATTATGATGATGGGCATGGTGCATTGTGATGACAGGGTTCATGGATCATTGAGATGCAATGGGGCATGGAGCATTGTGATTACAGGGGTCTTGGAGCACTGTGATGACAAGGGCATGGAGCATTTTGATGAGAAGGACATGGAACATTCTGATGTCATGTATCATGGAGCTTTGTGATGACAAGGGCATGGAGCTTTTTGATTACAGGGGTCTTGGAACATTGTGATGACAAGGGTCATGGAGCCTTGTGATGACAAGGCCGTGGAACATTGTGATGGCAGTTGTCATGGAGCATTGTTATGACAGAGGTAAAGGAGCACTGTGATCAGAAGGGCATGGAGAATTGTGATTACAAGTTTTATGGAGCATTACCATGACAAATTTGTGGACCGCTGTGATGAAAAGTGCATAGCACATTTTGATGACAAGGTTCATGGAGCTTTGTTCTCACAAAGGCATGGATCATTTTGATGACAAGAGTCACGGAGCATTGTGATGAAATGTTCATCGAGCACTGTGGTTATAAAGGTCACAGAGCCTTGTGATGACGCGGGCATTGATCATTGTGATGACAAATATTATGAAGCACTGTGATGACTTGAGTCACGGAGCATTGTGATGCCAGTGGTCATGGAGCATTGTGATGACAAGGGCATGGAGCATTGTGGTGACAGGGGCATGGAGCATTGTTCTGACCAGTTTCATAGATTATAGTGATGACAGTGGACATGGTGCATTGCGATGGCAAGGGCATGGATCATTGTGAAGAGAAGGTCATGGAGTACTGTGAAGACAGGTGTCAGGGAGCATTGTGATGACATATGTCATGGTCCATTGCAATGACAATGGCAGGGAGCATTGTGATGCCAAATGTAATGGAGGATTTTGATGACAAATATAATGGAGCATTGTGATGACTAGGGCTTGGAGCATTATGATGACAAGGGGCATTGAGAATTTTCATGAAAATGTCGTGAAGCAGTGTGACGACAAGGTCCTGGAGCATTGTGATGTGAAATCCATAGAGACGTGTGATGACAAATCTCATGGAGCATACTGATGAAAAGGGGCATGGACCATTGTGATTACAGGGGTCTTGGAACATTTTGATGACATGGGCATGGAGCATTGTGAGGAGAAGGCCCAGGAGCATTCTGAAGACATGTTTCATTGAGATTTGTGATGATAAGAGCACGGAGCATTGGGTTTAAAGGTGTCTTAGAGCATTGTGATGGAAAGGGCATGGATCATTGTGATGAAAAAGGCATGGAGCCTTGTCATGACAGGGTTCAAGGAGCATACAGACAACAAGTGTCAGGGAGCATTTTGATGACAAGTGTATTGAGCATTGTGATGACAAAGGTCTGCAGCATTTTAATGAGAAGACCGTGGATAATTGTGATGATGAGTGTCATAGGGCACTGTGATGACAAGTGTTATGGAATATAGTGATCACAAGGGTTTGGAGCATTGTTATGAGAGAGGTCATGGAGCATTTTCAATTCATTGTGATGGCAATAGCATGAAGCATTATGATGATGGGCATGGTGCATTGTGATGACAGGGATCATGGATCATTTTGATGAAAAGGGGCATAGAGCATTGTGATTACAGGGTTTATGGAGCATTGCTATGACAAATATGTGGACCCTTGTGATGAAAAGCGCATGGCACATTGTGAATACAAGTGTCATGGAGCATTTTTCTGACTAAGCCATGGAGCATTGTGATGACAAGGATCACAGAGCATTGTGATGAAAAGTTCATGGAGAATTGTGGTTACAATGGTCACAGAGCCTTGTGATGATGCCGGCATGGACAATTGTGATGACAAATGTTATGAAGCATTGTGATGACTGGAGTCACGGAGCATTGTGATGACAGGGGTCAAGGAGTACTGTGATGACAAGGGCATGGAGCATTGTGATGACAGGTGCATGGATCATTGGTCTGACAAGTTTCATAGATTATTGTGATGACAGGGGACATGGTGCATTGTGATGACAAGAGCATGGATCATTGTGATGAGAAGGTCATGGAGTATTGTGAAGACAGGTGTCAGGGAGCATTGTGATGACATATGTCATGGTCCATTGCGATGACAATGGCAGGGAGCATTGTGATGCCAAATGTAATGGAGGATTTTGATGACAAATATAATGGAGCATTGTGAGGACTAGGGCTTGGATCATTATGATGACAAGGGCCATTGAGAATTTTCAGGACAATGTCGTGAAGCATTGTGATGATAAGGTCCTTGAGCATTGTGATGAGAAAAACATGGAGCAATGTGATGACAACTCTCTTGGAGCATACTGATAAAAAGGGGCATGGACCATTGTGATTACAGGGGTCTTGGAACATTGTGATGACATGGGTATGGAGCATTGTGAGGAGAAGGTGAAGGAGCATTCTGAAGACATGCGTCATTGAGCTTTGTGATGACAAGTGCATGTAACACTGTGATTGCAGGGGTCTAGGAGCATTGTAATGAAAAGGGCATGGATCATTGTGATGGAAAAGGCATGGAGCCTTGTCATGACAGGGTTCAAGGAGCATACTGACGACAAGTGTCAGGGAGCATTTTGATGACAAGTGTATTGAGCATTGTGATGAGATAGGTCATGGAGCCTTGGGATGACAAGGCCATGGAACATCGTAATGGCAGGGGTCATGGAGCATTGTTATGACAGGGGTAATGGAGCACTGTGATGGCAAGGGCATGGAGCATTGTGATGAGAAGGCCATGGAGCATTCTGATGACATGTGTCATGGAGCTTTGTGAAGACAAGGGCATGGAGCAATGTGATGAGAGCGTTCATGGAGCATTGTGATGACAATGACATGGAGCATTGTTATGCCAAGGGTCATGGATATTTGTGATGACAAAGGTCATGGAGCATTTTGATGGCAAGGGCGTTGTGCATTGTGATGAGAAGAGCAGGGAGAATTGTGATGACAGGGTCATGGAGCAATATGATGAAAATTGTCATGGAACATTTTGATGACAGGTGTTATGGAACATTATGATGTCAGGGGTCATCGAACATTGTGATGATAAGTGCATGTAGCATGGTGATGACAGGAGTCATGGAACATTGTGATGACAGGGTGAGGGAGTATTGTGACAAATAGTGATGTAGCATTTTGATATCAGTGGAGAGAGAGCACTTTGATGAGAAGTGCATGGAGCATTATGATGACAATGTTTATGGAGCATTGTGATGACAAGATTGTAGAGCACTGTGATGACAAGCACATGGTGCATTGTGATGACATGTGTCATGGAGCATTGTGCTGACAAGCGCATGGAGCATTGTGATGACAAGGGTCATGGAGCATTGTGCTGAGAGAGGTATAGAGCATTGTGATGACAAGGGTCAAAGAGCATTGTGATGAAAATTTCATGGATCATTGTGGTTAAAATGGTCACAGAGACTGCTGATGACGAAGGCATGGACCATTGTGATGACAAAGTTCATGAAGCATTGTGATGACTGGAGTCACGGAGCACTGTGATGACAGGGCTCATGGAGGATTGTGATAACAAGGGCATGGAACATTGTGATGACAAGGGCATGGAACAATAGTCTAATAAGTTTCATGGACTGTTGCGATGAGAGTTGGAATGGCGCATTGTGATGACAAGGGCATGGAGCATTGTGATGACCACGTAATGCAGTATTGTGAAGACAGCTGTCAGGGATCATCGTGATAACATATGTAATGGCCCATTGTGATTACAATGGCATGGAGCATTGTGATGCCAATGGTCATGGAGGATTCTCATCACAAAGGTAATGGAACATTGTGATGACAATGGCTGGGAGCATTGTGATGACATGGGTCAGGGAGCATTGTGCTGACAAGTGCATGGAGAATTGTGATGACAAGGGTCATGGAGCATTCTGATGACAAGCTTGTGGAGTATTGTGATGACAATGGCATGGAGCATTGTGATGAAAATGGCATGGGGCATTGTGATGAAAAAGTCATGGAGACTTTTCGTGACAGGGTTCAAGGAGCATTCTGATGACAATGTCAGGGAGCATTGTGATGACATATATATTGAGAATTGTGATGACAAAGGTCATGGAGCACTGTGATGAAAAGGGCATGGAGTATTGTGGTGACAGGCATCATGGAGCGTTTTGATGACAAATGTTATGGAACATTATGATCACATGGTTTTGGAGCATTGTGATGACAGAGGTCATGGATCATTTTGATTTCAAGGAGCATGGAGCATTGAGATGACAAGGGCATGAAGCAATGTGATCCCAAGGTTCATTGAGGATTGTGATGACAATGGAAATGGAGTATTGTGATGACAAGCGCATAGAGAATTGTAATGACAAGGTCATGTAGCATTTTGCTGACAAAGGCATGGAGCATTGTGATGACATGTGTCATGGAGCACAGTGATGACAAGCGTCACGGAGCATTGTGAATACAGGGGTCATGGAGCATAGGGATGACAAGGACATGGATCATTGTGATGACAAGGGTCACGGAACATTGGGCTGAAAATGTTCATGGAGTGTTGTGATGACAGGGGTCTTGGAGCACAGTGATGAGTAGAGAATGGAGCATTGTGATGACAAGAGTCCCGGATCATTGTGTTGTCAGGAGTAATGGAGTGTTGTGATGACAGTGGTCATGGAGCATTGTGATGATATTGGCCATGGAGCATTGTTATGTGTTGGTCGTGGAGCATTGGGCTGAATATGGTAATGGATTATTGTGATGACAAGGGTCATGGAGCATTGTATGACAAGGCAATGGAGAATGGTGATGACAAGGTCCTGGAGCACTGTGATGAGATGACCATGGAGACTTGTGATGACAAGTCTCACGGAGCATTCTGATGAAAAGGGGCATGGAACATTGTGATTACAGGGGTCTTGGAGCATTGTGATGACTAGGGCATGGATCATTGTGATGCGAAGGCCATGGAGCATTCTGATGACATGCTTCATGGAGTTTTGTGATGACAAGCCCATGGATCATTTTGATTACAGTGATCTTGGTGCATTCTGATGAAAAGGGCACGGAGCATTGTGATGAAAATGCATGGAGCCTTGTCATGACAGGGTTCAAGGAGCATACTGACGACAAGTGTCAGGGAGAATTGTGATGACAAGAGTATTGAGCATTGTGATGACAAAGGTCATGGAGCATTGTAATGAGAAGACCATGGATAATTGTGATGATGAGCGTCATAGGGTGTTTTGATGATAAGTGTTTTGGAACATTGTGATCACAAGTGTTTGGAGCATTATGATGACAGAGGTAATGGAGCATTTTAATTTCATTGTGATGACAATAGCCTGAAGCATTATGATGATGGGCATGGTGCATTGTGATGACAGGGTTCATGGAGCATTGAGATGAAAAGGGGCATGGAACATTGTGATTACAGGTGTCTTGGAGCATTGTGATGACAAGGACATGGAGCATTGTGATGAGAAGGCCATGGAACATTCTGATGACATGTGTAATTGAGCTTTGTGATGAAAAGGGCATGGAGCATTGTGATTACAGGGGTCTTGGAGCATTGTGATGACAAGAGTCATGGAGCCTTGTTATGACAAGGCCGTGGAACATTGTGATGGCAGGGGTCATGGATCATTGTTATAACAGATGTAATGGAGCATTGCGATGAGAAGGGCATTGAGAATTTGCCTGAAAGCTTTCATGGATTATTGTGATGAGAGTGGGCATGGAGCATTGTGATGACAAGGGCACGGAACACTCTGATACATGAGTCATGGAGGATTGTGATGAAAATGGCATGGAGCATTTTGATGAGAAGTGCATCAAGCATTGTGATGACAAGTGTCATGGAGCTTTGTGATGACAAGTGCATGGAGCAATGAGATGAGAGGGTTCTTGGAGCATTGTGATGACAATGACATGGAGCATTGTGATGACAAAGGTCATGGAGCATTTTGATGACAAGCGTGTGGTGCATTGTGATGAGAAGGTGAGGGATCATTTTTTTTAATGATTTAATAAAATTTGTTAGGGCCATTTTGAGAAATGTTTTTATTATAGATTTTTTTAACCCACTTTCTATTTATTTATTTATTTATTTATTTATTTATTTATTTATGGCTGTGCTGGGTCTTCGTTTCTGTGCGAGGGCCTTCCCTAGTTGTGGCAATTGGGGGCCACTCCTCATCACGGTGCGCGGGCCTTTCATTATCGTGGCCTCTCTTGTTACGGAGCACAGGCTCCAGATGCGCAGGATCAGTAATTGTGGCTCACGGGGCTAGCTGCTCCGTGGCATGTGGGATCTTCACAGACCAGGGCTCGAACCCATGTACCCTGCATTGGCAGGCAGGCTCTCAACCACTGCACCACCAGGGAAGCCCCCATAAGGTGAGTGATCATTTTGATGACAGGGTCATGCAGCAATTTGTTGAAAAGTGTAATGGAACATTTTGTTGACAGGGGTTACGGAACATTGTGATGCCATGGTTCATGGAGCGTTGGGATGAAAACTGTCATGGAGCATTTTGATGAGAGTGGTTATGGAAAATTGTGATGTCAGAGGGGTCCTGGAACATTGTGATTACAGGGTTGAGGGAGGATTGTGATGACTAGTGATGGAACATTGTGATATCTCAGGTGAGAGAGCATTTGGATGAGAAGTGCATGGAGCATTGTGATTACAAGTTTTATGGAGCACAGCGATGACAAGGTTGTGGATCACTGTGATGAAAAGCGTGTGGCACATTGTGATGACAAGGGTCATGGAAAATTGTTCTGACAAAGGCATGGAGCATTGTGATGACAAGGGTCACGGAGCATTGTGATGAAAAGTTCATGGAGCATTGTGGTTACAAAGGTCACAGAGCCTTGTGATGACGCGGGCATGGACCATTGTGATGACAAACGTTATGAAGCAATGTGATGACTGGATTCACGGAGCATTGTGATGACAGGGGTCATGGAGCATTGTGATGACAAGAGCATGGAACATTGTGATGACAGGGACATGGAGAGTTGTGGAGACAAGTTTCATAGATTATTGTGATGACAGTAGACATGGTGCATTGTGATGACAAGGGCATGGAGCATTGTGATGAGAAGGTCATGGAGTATTGTGAAGAGAGCTGTCACAGAGCATTGTGATGACATATGTCATGGTCCATTGCGATGACAATGACAGGGAGCATTGTGATGCCAAATGTAATGGAGGATTGTGATGACAAATATAATGGAGCATTGTGATGACTAGGGCTTGGAGCATTATGATGACAAGGGTCATTGAGAATTTTTATGACAAAGTCGTGAAGCATTGTGATGACAAGCTCCTGGAGCATTGTGATGAGAAAACCATGGAGCATTTTGATGAATAGTCTCATGGAGCATACTGATGAAAAGGGGCAAGGAGCATTCTGATTACAGGGTTCTTGGAACATTGTGATAACAAGGGCATGGAGCATTGTGATGACAAGTGCATGGAACATTGTTCTAATTAGTTTCATGGATTATTGTGATGACAGTTGGAATGGCGCATTGTGATGACAAGGGCATGGAGCATTGTGATGACCAGGTCATGCATTATTGTGAACAGAGGTGTCAGGGAGCATTGTGATGACATATGTAATGGCCCATTGTGAAGACAATGGCATGGAGCATTGTGACGCCAAGTGTCATGGAGGATTCTGATGACAAATGTAATGGAGCATTGTGATGACAATGGCTTGGAGCATTGTGATGACAAGGGTCAGGGAGCATTGTGCTGACAAGTGCATGTAGAATTGTGATGACAAGTGTCATGGAGCATTCTGATGACAAGCTTGTGGAGTATTTTGATGACAATGGCATGGAGCATTGTGATGAAAACTGCATGGGGCTTTGTGATGAAAAATGCATGGAGCGCTTTTGTGACAGGGTTCAACGAGCATTCTGACGACAAGTGTCAGGCAGCATTGTGATGACAATTGTATTGAGAATTGTGATGAGAAAGGTCATGGAGCATTGTGATGAAAAGGCCATGGAGTATTGTGATGACAGGCATCATGGAGCGTTGTGATGACAAGGGCATGAAGCAATGTGATCCCAAGGTTCATGGAGGATTGTGAGGACAATTGTAATGGAGTATTGTGATGACAAGTGCATAGAGCATTGTAATGAGAAGGTCATGGAGCATTTTGCTGAGAAAGGCATGGAGCATTGTGTTGACAGGTGTCATGGAGCATTGGGATGACAAGGGCATAGATCATTGTGATGACAAGGGTCATGGAGCATTGGGCTGAAAAAGTTCATGGAGTATTGTGATGACAGGGGTCATGGAGCATTGGGATAACAAGGGCATGGAGCATTGTGATGACAAGGGCATGGACCATTGGTATAATAGTTTCATGGATTATTGCGATGACAGTTGGAATGAAGCATTGTGATGACAAGGGCATGGAGCATTGTGATGACAAGAGTCCCGGATCATTGTGTTGTCAGGTGTCATGGAGTGTTGTGATGACAGTGGTCATGGAGCATCGTGATGATATTGGTCAGGGAGCAATGTGATGAGAATGTCATGGAGCATTGGGCTGAAAATGTTCATGGAGTATTGTGATGAAATGGGTCATGGAGCATTGTGATGAAAAGGGCATGGATCATTGTGATGAAAAAGGCATGGATCCTTGTCCAGACAGGGTTCAAGGAGAATACTGATGACAAGTGTCAGGGAGCATTGTGATGACAAGTGTATTGAGCATTGTGATGACAAAGATCATGGCACATTGTGATGACAAGACCATGGATAAATGTGATGATGAGCGTCATGGAGTGTTGTGATTATAAGTGTTATGGAACATTGTGATCACAAGGGTTTGGAGCATTATGATGACAGAGGTCATGGAGAATTTTGATTTCATTGTAATGCCAATAGCCTGAAGAATTATGATGATGGGCATGGTGCATTGTGATGGCAGTGTTAATGGAGCATGGAGATGAAAAAGGGCATGGAGCATTGTGATTACAGGGTTCTTGGAGCATTGTGATGACAAGGGCATGGAGCATTGTGAGGAGAAGGCCATGGAACCTTCTGATGATATGCGTCATGGAGCTTTGTGATGAAAAGGGCATGGAGCATTTTGATTACAGGTGTCTTGGAGCATTGTGATGACAAGGGTCATGGAGCCTTGTGATGACAAGGCCGTGGAACATTGTGATGGCAGGGGTCATGGAGCATTGTTATGACAGAGTTAATGGAGCATTGTGATGAGAAGGGCATTGAGCATTGGTCTGAAATATTTCATGGATTATTGTGATGAGAGTGGGCATGAAGCATTGTGATGACAAGGGCACGGAACACTGTGATACATGGGACATGGAGGATTGTAAGGACAAATGCATGGAGCAATGTGATGAGAGAGTTCATGGAGCATTGTGATGACAATGACATGGAGAATTGTGAGGAGAAGGCCATGGAGCATTCCAATTACATGCATCAGGTAGCTTTGTGATGACAAGGGCTAGGAGCATTGTGATTACAGGGGTCTTGGAACATTGTGATGCAAAGGGTATGGATCATTGTGATGAAAAAGGCATGGAGCCTTGTCATGACAGGGTTAAAGGAGCATACTGACAAGTGTCAGGGAGCATTGTGATGACAAGTGTATTGAGCATTGTGATGACAAAGATCATGGAGCATTGTGATGACAAGACCATGGAAAATTGTGATGTGGATCGTCATGGGGTGTTGTGATGATAAGTGTTATGGAACATTATGATCACAACGGTTGGGAGCATTTTGATGACAGAGGTCATGGAGAATTTTGATTTCATTGTAATGATAATAGCCTGAAGCATTATGATGATGGGCATGGTGCATTGTTATGACAGGGTTCATGGAAAATTGAGATTAAAAAGGGCATGGAGCATTGTGATTTAAGGGGTCTTGGAGCATTCTGATGACAAGCGCATAGAGCATTGTAATGACAAGGTCATGTATTATTTTGCTGACGAAGGCATGGAGCATTGTGATGACAGGTGTCACGGATCATTGTGAATACAGGGGTCATGGATCATTGGGATGACAAGGGCATGGATCATTGTGATGAAAAGGGTCATGGAGCACTGCCCTTAAAATGTTCATGGAGTATTGTGATGAGAGGAGTCATGGAGCATTGTGATGACAGAGGTCATGGAGAGTTTTGATTTCATTGCACTGACAATAGCCGGAAGCATTATGGTGATGGGCATGATGCATTGTGATGACAGGGTTCATGGAGCATTGAGATGAAAAGGGGCATGGAGCATTGTGATTACAGGGGTCTTGGAGCACTGTGATGACAAGGGCATGCCTCATTTTTATGAGCGGGCCATGGAACATTCTGATGACATGTGTCATGGAGCTTTGTGATGACAAGGGCATGGAGAATTGTGATTACAGGGGTCTTGGAGCATTGTGTAGACAACTGTCACTGAGCCTTGTGATGACAAGGCCGTGGAACATTGTGATGGCAGGGGTCATGGATCATTGTTATGACCGGGGAAATGGAGCACTGTGATGAGAAGGGCATGGAACATTGAGATTACAATGTTTATGGAGCATTGCGATGACAAATTTGTGGACCGTTGTGATGAAAAGCGTGTGGCACATTTTGATGACAAGGGTCATGGAGTATTTTTCTGACAAAGGCATTGAACATTGTGATGACAAGTGTCACCGAGCATTGTGATGAAAAGTTCATGGAGCATTGTGGTAACAAAGGTAACAGAGCCTTGTGATGATGCGGGCATGGACCATTGTGATGACAAATGTTATGAAGCATAGTGATGACGGGAGTCACAGAGCATTGTGATGACAGGGGTCATGAAGGTCTGTGATGACAAGGGCAAGGAGCATTGTGCTTAGAAAGGCATACAGCATTGTGATGACAAGGGTCAAAGAGCATTGTGATAAATAGTTAATGGAACATGGTGGTTAAAAAGGTCACATAGACTGTTGATGATGAGGGCATGGACCATTGTGATGACAAAGTTCATGAAGCATTGTGATGACTGGAGTCATGGAGCATTGTGATAAAAAGGGCATGGAGAATTGTTATGACAAGGGCATGCAGCATTGGTCTAATAAGTTTCATGGATTATTGCGATGATAGTTGGAATGGCACATTGTGATGAGAAGGGCATGGAGCTTTGTAATGACCAGGTCATGCAGTATTGTGAAGACAGGTGTCAGGGAGCATTGTGATGAGACATGAAATGGCCCATTGTGATGACAATGGCATGGAGCATTGTAATGCCAAGTGTCATGGAGGATTCTGATGACAAAGTTAATGGAGCATTGTGATGACAATGGCTTGGAGCATTGTGATGACAAGGGTCAGGGAGCATTGTGCTGACAAGTGCATGGAGAATTGTGATGACAAGGGTCATGGAGCATTCTGATGACAAGCTTGTGGAGTATTTTGATGACAATGGCATGGAGCTTTGTGATGAAAACAGCATAGGGCATTGGGATGAAAATGGCATGGAGCCTTTTCGTGACAGGTTTCAAGGAGCATTCTGACAACAAGTTTCAGGAAGCACTGTAATGACAAGTGTATTTAGAATTGTGATGAAAAAGTTCATGGAGCATTGTGAGGAAAAGTCCATGGAGTATTGTGATGACAGGCATCATGGAGCGTTGTGATGACAAGTGTTATGGAACATTGTGATCACAAGTGTTTGGAGCATTGTGATGACAGAGGTCATGGATCATTTTGATTTCAAGGAGCATGGAGCATTGTGATGACAAGCACATGAAGCAATATGATCCCAAGGTTCATGGAGGATTGTGATGACAATGGTAATGGAGTATTGTGATGACAAGCGCATAGAGCATTGTAATGACAAGGTCATGTAGCATTTTGCTGACAAAGGCATGGAGCATTGTGATGACAGGTGTCATGGAGCACTGTGATGACAACCGTCACGGAGCATTGTGAATACAGGGGTCACGGAGCATTGGGATGACAAGGGCATGGATCATTGTGATGACAAGTGTCATGGAGCATTGGGCTGAAAATGTTCATGAAGTATTGTGATGACAGGGGTCATGGAGCATTGTGATGACAGATGTCATAGAGAATTTTGATTTCATTGTGCTGACAATAGCCAGAAGCATTATGATGATGGGCATGATGCACTGTGATGACAGGGTTCATGGACAATTGATATGAATAGGGGCATGGAGCACTGTGATTACAGGGGTCTGGGAGCATTGTGATGAAAAGGGAATGGAGCATTTTGATGAGAAGGCCATGGAACATTCTGATGACATGTGTCATGGAGCTTTGTGATGACAAGGTCATAGAGCATTGTGATTACAGTGTTCTTGGGGCATAGTGATGAGAAGGGTCATGGAGCCTTGTGATGAAAAGGCCATGGATCATCGTGTTGGCTTGGGACATGGAGCATTTTAATAACAAGGGATTGGAGCATTGTGATGACAAGGACATGGAGCATTGGTCTAATAAGTTTCATGGATTCTTGCGATGAGAGTTGGAATGGCGCATTGTGATGACAAGGGAATGGAGCATTGTGATGACCAGGTCATGCAGTATTGTGAAGACAGGTGTCAGGGAGCATTGTGATGACATATATAATGGCCCATTGTGATGACAATGCCATGAAACATTGTGATGCCAAGTGTCATGGAGGATTCTGATGACAAATGTAATGGAGCATTGTGATGACAATGGCTTGGAGCATTGTGATGACAAGGGTCAGGGAGCATTGTGCTGACAAGTGCATGGAGAATTGTGATGACAAGGGTCATGGAGCATTCTGATGACAAGCTTGTGGAGTATTTTGATGACAATGACATGGAGCATTTTGATGAAAACGGCATGGGGCATTGTGATGAAAAAGTCATGGAGCCTTTCATGACAGGGTTCAAGGAACATTCTGATGACAAGTGTCAGGGAGCACTGTGATGACAAGTGTATTGAGAATTGTGACGACAAAGGTCATGGAGCATTGTGATGAAAAGGGCATGCAGTATTGTGATGACAGGCATCATGGAGTGTTGTGATGACAAGTGTTATGGAACAGTGTGATCACAAGGGTTTGGATCATTGCGATGACAGAGGTCATGTGTCATTTTAATTTCAAGGAGAATGGAACATTGTGATGACAACGTCATGAAGCAATGTGATCCCAAGGTTCATGGAGGATTTTGATGACAATGGAAATGGAGTATTGTGATGACAAGCGCATAGAGCATTGTAATGACAAGGTCATGTAGCATTTTGCTGACAAAGGCATGGAGCATCGTAATGACAGGTGTCATGGAGCACAGTGATGACAAGCGTCACGGAGCATTGTGAATACAGGGGTCATGGAGCATTGGGATGACAAGAGCATGGATTATTGTGAGGACAGGGATCATGGAGCATTGTGATGACAGAGGTCATGGAGTATTTTGATTTCACTGTGCTGACAATAGCCGGAAGCATTATGATGATGGGCATGATGCATTGTGATGACAGGGTTCATGGAGCATTGAGATGAAAAGGGGCATGGAGCATTGTGATTACAGGGGTCTGGGAGCATTGTGATGACAAGGGAATGGAACATTTTGATGAGAAGGCCATGGAACATTCTGATGACATGTGTCATGGAGATTTGTGATGACAAGGGCATGGAACATTGTGATTACAGGTGTTTTGGAGCATTGTGATGACAAGGGTCATGGTGCCTTGTGATGGCAAGGCCATGGAACATTGTGATGGCAGGGGTCATGGAACATTGCTATGACAGTGGTAATGGAGCATTTTGATGAGAAGGGCATGGAGCATTGTGATTACAAGATTTATGGAGCATTGCGATGACAAATTTGTGGATCGTTGGGATGAAAATCGCGTCGCCCATTGTGATGACAAGGATTATGGAGCATTTTTCGGACAAAGGCATGGAGGATTGTGATGACAATGGTCTCGGAGCATTGTGATGAAAAGTTCATGGAACACTGTGGTTACAAAGGTAACAGAGCCTTTTGATGACGTGAGCATTGACCATTGTGATGACAAATGTTATGAAGAATTGTGATGACAGGAGTCACCGAGCATTGTGATGACAGGGGTCATGGAGCACTGTGATGACAAGGGCATGGAGCACTGTGCTAAGAAAGGCATAGTGCATTGTGATGACAAGTGTCAAAGAGCATTGTGATGAAATGTTCATGGAGCATTGTGCTTAAAAAAGTCACAGACTGTTGATGATGAAGGCATAGACCACTGTGATGACAAAAGTCATGGAGCATTGTGATGACTGGAGTCACGGAGCATTGTGATGACAGGGGTCATGGAACATTGTGATAACAAGGGCATGGAGCATTGTGATGACAAGGGCATGGAACACTGGTCTAATAATTTTCATGGAGTATTGTGATGACACTTGGAATGGCACATTGTGATGACAAGGGCATGTAGCACTGTGATGACCAGGTTTTGCAGTATTGTGAAGAGAGGTGTGAGGGAGCACTGTGATGACATATGTAATGGCCCATTGTGATAACAACGGCCTGGAGCATTGTGATGCCAAGTTTCATGGAGAATTGTGATGACAAGGGTCATGGTGCATTCTGATGAAAAGCTTGTGGTGTATTTTGATGACAATGGCATGGAGCATTGTGATGAAAATGGCATGGGGCTTTGTGATGAAAAAGGCATGCAGCCTTTTCGTGACAGGGTTCAAGGAGCATTCTGACGACAAGTGTCAGGGAGCACTGTGATGACAAGTGTATTGAGAATTGTGATGACAAAGGTCATGGAGCATTGTGATGAAAAGTGCATGGAGTATTGTGATGGCAGGCATCATGGAGCGTTGTGATGACAAGTGTTATGGAACATTGTGATTCCAAGTGTTTGGAGCATTGTGATGACAGGGGTCATGGATCATTTTGATTTCAAAGTGCATGGAGCATTGTGATGACAAGGGCATGAAGCAATGTGATCCCAAGGTTCATGGAGGTTTGTGATGACAATGGTAATGGAGTATTGTGATGACAAGTGCATAGAGCATTTTAATGACAATGTCATGTAGCATTTTGCTGACAAAGGCATGGAGCATTGTGATGCCAAGTGTCATGGAGCATTGGGCTGAAAATGATCATGGAGTATTGTGAGGACAGCGGTCATGGAGCATTGTGATGAGTAGGGAATGGAGCATTGTGATGACAAGAGTCCCGGATCATTGTGTTGTCAGGTGTCATGGAGTGTTGTGATGACAGTTGTCATGGAGCATTTTGATGATATTTGTCATGGAGCATTGTGATGAGAATTTCATGGAGCATTGGGCTGAAAATATTCATGGAGTATTGTGATGACAGGGGTCATGGAGCATTGTGATGACAAGGGAATGCAGCATGGTGATGACAAGGTCCTGGAGCATTGTGATGATAAATGCATGGAGACTCGTGATGACAAGTCTCATGGAGCATTCTGATGAAAAGGGGCATGGAGCATTGTGATTACAGGGGTCTTGGAGAATTGTGATGACAAGGGCCTGGAGCATTGTGAGGAGAAGGCCATGGAGCATTCTGATCACATGTGTCATTGAGCTTTGAGATGACAAGGGCATGGAGCACTGTGATTACAGGTGTCTTCGAACATTGTGATGAAAAAAAATGGATCATTGTGATGAAAAGGCATGGAGCCTTGTCATGACAGGGTTCAAGGAGCATACTGACGACAAGTGTCAGGGAGCATTGTGATGACACGTGTATTGAGAATTGTGATGACAATATTCATGGAGCATTGTGATGAGAAGACCATGGATAATTGTGATGATGAGCGTCATAGGGTGTTGTGATGTTAAGTGTTATGGAACATTGTGATCACAAGTGTTTGGAGCATTATGATGACAGTGGTCATGGATAATTTTGATTTCATTGTGATGACAATAGCCTGAAGCATTTTGATGATGGGCATGGAGCATTCTGATGACAGGCTTCATGGAGCACTGAGATGAAAAGTAGTATGGAGCATTGTGAATACAGGGGTCTTGGAGCATTGTCATGACAAGGGCATGGAGGATTGTGATGAGAAGGCCATTGAACATTCTGATGGCATGCGTCATGGGGCTTTGTGATGAGAAGGGCATGGAGCATTTTCATTACAGGGGTCTTGGAGCATTGTGATGACAAGGGTCATGGAGCCTTGTGATGACAGGGCCGTGGAACACTCTGTGGGCAGGTGTCATGGAGCATTGTTATGACAGAGGTAATGGAGCATTGTGATGAGAAGGGTATCGAGCATTGGTCTGAAAGTTTTCATGGATTTCTGTGAAGAGATTGGGCATGGAGCACTGTGATGACAAGGGCACGGAACACTGTGATACATGGGTCATGGAGGATTGTAATGACAAGGGCATGGAGCATTGTGATGAGAAGGGCATCGAGCATTGTGATGACAAGTGCCATGGAACTTTGTGATGACAAGGGCATGGAGCAATGTGATGAGAGGGTTCATCGAGCACTTTGATGACAATGACATGGAGCATTGTGATGCCAAGGGTCATGGAGCTTTGTGATGACAAAGTCATTGAGCATTTTGATGACAAGGGTGTGGTGCATTGTGATGAGAAAGGCAGGGAGCATTTTGATGACAGGGTCATGTAGCAATTTGATGAAAAGTATAATGGAATATTTTGATGACTGGGGTTATAGAACATTGTGATGCCAGGGGTCATGGATCTTTGGGATGAAAAGGGTCATGGAGCATTTTGATGACAGTGGTTATGGAACATTGTGATGTCATGGGTCATGGAACATTGTGATGATATGTGGATGTAGCATTGTGATGACAGGGGTCATGGAACATGGTGATAACAGGGGTGAGTGAGGATTGTGATGACTAGTGATGGAACATTGTGATATCTCATGTGAGAGAGCATTTGGATGAGAAGTGCATGGATCATTGTGAGTACAAGGTTTATGGAGCATAGCGATGACAAGGTTGTGGATCATTGTGATGAAAAGTGCATGGCACTTTGTGATGACAACGTTCATGGAGCATTGTCCTGACAAAGGCATGGAGCATTGTGATGACAAGGGTCACGGAGAATTGTGATGAAAGGTTCATGGAGCATTGTGTTTACAAAGGTCACAAAGCATTGTGATGACGCACGCATGGACCATTTTGATGACAATCGTTATGAAGCATTGTGATGACTGGAGTCACGGAGCATTGTGATGACAGCGGTCATGGAGCATTGTGATAACAAGCGTATGGAGCATTGTGATGACAGCGGCATGGAGCATTGGTCTGACAAGTTTCATAGATTATTGTGATGACATTGGACATGGTGCATTGTGATGACAAGGGCATGGAGCATTTTGATGAGAAGGTCATGGAACATTCTGATGACATGTGTCATGGAGCTTTGTGATGAAAAGGGCATGGAGCATTGTGATTACAGGGGACTTGGAGCATTGTGATGACAAGCGTCATGGAGCCTTGTGATGACAAAGCCGTGGAACATTGTGATGGCAGGGGTCATGGAGCATTGTTATGACAGGGGTCATGGAGCATTGTGATGACAAGTGCATGGAGCATTGTGATGACAGTGTCATTGAACATTGGTTTGACAAGTTTCCTAGATTATTGTGATGACAGTGGACATGGTCCATTGTGATGACAAGGGCATGGAGCATTGTGATGACAAGGGCATGGAATATTGTGAAGAGAGGTGTCAGGGAGCATAGTGATGACATATGTCATGGTCCATTGCAATGACAATGGCATGGAGCATTTTGATGCCAAATGTAATGGAGGATTGTGATGACAAATATAATGGAGCATTGTGATGACTAGGGCTTGGAGCATTATGTTGACAAGGGCCAATGAGAATTTTCATGACAATGTCGTGAAGCATTGTGATGATAAGGTCCTGGAGCACTGTGATGAGAAAATCATGGAGCCTTGTGATGACAAATCTCATGGAGCATACTGATGAAAGGGGGCATAGACCATTCTGATTACAGGCGTTTTGGAACATTTTGATAACTATGGAATGGAGCATTGTGATGACAAGGGCATGGACCATTGGTCTAATAATTTTCATGGATTATTGTGATGACAGTTGGAATGGTGCATTTTGATGAAAAGGGCATGGAGCATTTTGATGACCAGGTTATGCATTATTGTGAAAAGAGGTGTCATGGAGCATTGTGATGATATATGTAATGGATCATTGTGATGACAATGTCATGGAGCATTGTGATGCCAAGTGTCATGGAGGATACTGATGACAAAGGTAATGGAGCTTTGTGATGAAAATGGCTTGAAGCATTGTGATGACAAGGGTCTGGAAGCATTGTTCTGACAAGTGCATGGAGAATTATGATGACAATGGTCATGGAGCATTCTGATGACAAGCCTGTGGAGTATTTTGATGACAATGGCATGGAGCATTGTGATGAAAATGGCATGGGGTTTTGTGATGAAACATGCATGGAGCCTTTTTGTGACAGGTTTCAAGGAGCATTATGACGACAAGTGTCAGGGAACATTGTGATGACAAGTGTATTGAGAATTGTGATGAAAAAGGCCATGAAGCACTGTGATGAAAAGGGCATGGATTATTGTGAGGACAGGCATCATGGAGCGTTGTGATGACAACTGTTATGGAACATTGTGATCACAAGTGTTTGTAGCATTGTGATGAGAGAGGTCATGGATGATTTTGATTTCAAGGAGCATGGAGCTTCGTGATGACAAGGGCATGAAGCAATGTGATCCTAGGTTCATGGAGGATTGTGATGACAATGGAAATAGAGTACTGTGATGACAAGCGCATAGAGCATTGTAATGACAAGGTCATGTAGCATTTTGCAGAAAAAGTCATGGAGAATTGTTATGACAGGTGTCATGGAGCATTGTGATGACAAGCGTCACGGAGCATTGTGAATACAGGTGTCATGGAGCATTGGGATGACAAGGGCATGGATGATGGTGATGAAAAGTGTCATAGAGCATTGGGCTGAAAATTTTCATGGAGCATTGTGATGACTAGGGAATGGAGCATTGTGATGACAAGAGTCCCGGATCATTGTGTTGTCAGGTGTCATGTTGTGTTGTGATGACTATGGTCATGGAGCATTTTGATGATATTTGACATGGAGCACTGTGATGGGAATTTCATGGAGCATTGGGCTGAAAATGTTCATGGAGTATTGTGATGACAGGGGTCATGGAGCATTGTGATGACAAGGGAATGGAGCATGGTGATGACAAGGTCCTGGAGCACTGTGATGATAAGAGCATGGAGATTTATGATGACAAGTCTCATGGAGCATTCTAATGAAAAGGGGCATGGAGCTTTGTGATTACAGGGGACTTGGAGCATTCTGATGACGTGTCGTGGAGCTTTGTGATGACAAGGGCATGGAACACTGTGATTACAGGTGTCTTGGAGCATTGTGATGAAAAGGGCATGGATTATTGTGATGAAAATGCATGGAGCCTTGTCATGACAGGGTTCAAGGAGCATACTGATGACATGTGTCAGGGAGCATTGTGATGACAAGTGTACTGAGAATGGTGATGACAAATGTCATGGAGCATTGTGATGAGAAGACCATGGATAATTGTGATGATGAGCGTCATAGGGTGTTGTGATGATAAGTGTTATGGAACTTTGTGATCACAAGGGTTTGGAGCATTATGATGACAGTGGTCTTGGATAATTTTGATTTCATTGTGATGACAATAGCCTGAAGCATTTTGATGATGGGCATGGTGCATTTTGATGACAGGCTTCATGGAGCATTGAGATGAAAAGGAGCATGGAGCATTGTGATTACAGGTGTCTTGGAGCACTGTCATGACAAGGGCATGTAGCATTGTGATGAGAAGGCCATGGAACATTCTGATGGCATGGGTCATGGAGCTTTGTGATGACAAGGGCATGGAGCATTATGATTACAGCGGTTTGGAGAATTGTGATGACAAGGATCATGGAGCTTTGTGATGACAAGGCCATGGAACATTTTGATGGAAGGGGTCATGGAGCATTGTTATGACAGAGGTAATGGATCATTGTGATGAGAAGGGCATTGAGCATTGGTCTGAAATATTTCATGGATTACTGTGATGAGAAGGGCATTGAGCATTGTGATGACTAGTGTCATGGAGCTTTGTGATGACAAGGGCATGGAGCAATGTGATGAGAAGGTTCATGGAGCATTGTGATGCCAAGTGTCATGGAGCTTTGTGATGACAAAGTCATGGAGCATTTTGATGACAAGGGTGTGGTGCATTGTGATGAGAAAGGCAGGGAACATTTTGATGACAGGGTCATGCAGCAATTTGATGAAAAATGTAACGGAATATTTTGATGACAGGGGTTATAGAACATTGTGATGCCAGGGGTCATGGAGCTTTGGGATGAAAAGTGTCATGTAGCATTTTGATGACAGTGGTTATGGAACATTGTGATGTCAGGGGTCATAGAACATTGTGCTGATAAGGGAATGTAGCATTGTGATGACAGGGTTCATGGAACATTGTGATAACAGGGGTGAGGGAAGATTGTGATGACTAGTGATGGAACATTGTGATATCTCATGTGAGAGAGTATTTGGATGAGAAGTGCATGGAGCATTGTGCTTAAAAGGTTTATGGAGCATAACGATGACAAGTTTGTGGATCATTGGGATGAAAAGCACATGGCACACTGTGATGACAAGTGTCATGGCGCATTGTTCTGACAAAGGCATGGAACACTGTAATGACAAGTGTCACGCAGCATTTTGATGAAAAGTTCATGGATCATTGTGGTTACAAATGTCACAGAGCCTTGTCATGATGCGGTCATGGACCGTTGTGATGACAAACGTTATGAAGCATTGTGATGACTGCAGTCACGAAGCATTGTGATGACAGAGGTCATGGAGCATTGTGATGACAAGGGCATGGAGCATTGTGATGACAGGGGCATGGAGCATTGGTCTGACAAGTTTCCTAGACTACTGTGATGACAGTGGACATGGTGGATTTTGATTAAAAGGGCAGGGAGCATTGTGATGACAAGGGCATGGAATATTGTGAAGACTGGTGTCAGGGAGCATTGTGATGACATATGTCATGGTCCATTGCGATGACAATGGCATGGAGCATTGTGATGCCAAATGTAATGGAGGATTGTGATGACAAATATAATGGAGCATTGTGATGACTACGGCTTGGAGCATTATGATGACAAGGGCCATTGAAGATTTTCACGAAAATGTTGTGAAACATTGTGATGGCAAGCTCCTGGAGCATTGTGATGAGAAATCCATAGAGCCTTGTGTTGACAAATCTCATGGAGCATACTGATGAAAAGGGGCATGGAGCATTCTGATTACAGGGGTTATGGAACATTGTGATAACTAGGGCATGGAGCATTGTGATGACAAGGGCATGCAGCATTGGTCTAATAAGTTTCATGGATTATTGTGATGAAACTTGGAATGGCGCATTGTGAAGACAAGGGCATGGAGCATTGTGATGACCAGGTCATGCAGTATTGTGAAGAGAGCTGTCAGGGAGCATTGTGATGACATATGTAATGGCCCATTGAGATGACAATGGCATGGAGCATTGTGATGCCAAGTGTCATGGAGGATTCTGATGACAAAGGTAATGGAGCATTGTGATTACAGGGGTCTTGGAGCATTGTGATGACAAGCGCATAGAGCATTGTAATGACAAGGTCATGTAGGATTTTGCTGACAAAGGCATGGAGCGTTGTGATGACAGGTGTCATGGAGCACTGTGAATACAGGGTTCATGGAGCATTGGGATGACAAGGACATGGATCATAGTGATGACAAGAGTCATGGAGCATTGGGCTGAAAATGTTCATGGAGTATTGTGATGACTGGGGTCATGGAGCATTGTGATGAGTAGGGAATGAAGCATTGTGATGACAAGAGTCCCGGATCATTGTGTTGTCAGGTGTCATGGAGTGTTGTGATGACAGTGGTCATGGAGCACTGTGATGAGAATTTCATGGAGCATTGGCCTGAAAATATTCATGGAGTATTGTGATGAAAGGGGTCATGGAGCATTGTGATGACAAGGGAATGGAGCATGGTGATGACAAGGTCCTGGAGCATTGTGATGATAAGACCATGGAGACTTGTGATGACAAGTCTCAGGGAGCATTCTGATGAAAAGGGGCATGGAGCATTGTGATTACATGGGTTTTGGAGCATTGTGATGACAAGGGCATGGAGCATTGTGAGGAGAAGGCAATGGAGCATTCTGATGACATGTGTCATGGAGCATTGTGATGAAAAGGGAATGAAGTATTGTGATAACAGGGGTCATGGAGCCTTGTGATGGCAAGGCCGTGGAACACTGTGATGGCAGGGGTCAAGGAGCATTGTTATGACTGAGGTAATGGAGCATTGTGATGACAAGCGTCACGGAATATTGTGAATACAGGGGTCATGGAGCTTTGGGATGACAAGGGCATGGATGATTGTGATGACAAGGGTCATGGAGGATTGGGCTGAAAATGTTCATGGAGTATTTTGATGACACGGGTCATGGAGCATTGTGCTGATAAGGGGATGTAGTATTGTGATGACAGGGGTCATGGAACATTGTGATAACAGGGTTAAGGGAGGACTGTGATGACTAGTGATGGAACATTGTGATATCACATGTGAGAGAGCATTTGGATGAGAAGTGCATGGAGAATTGTGATTACAAGGTTTATGGAGCATAGCAATGACAAGGTTGTGTATCATTGTGATGAAATGCGCATGGCACAATATGATGACAAGGGTCATGGAGCATTGTGATGAAATGTTCATGGAACATTGTGGTTACAAAGGTCACAGAGCCTTGTGATGATGCAGGCATAGACCGTTGTGATGACAAACATTATGAAGCACTGTGATGACTGGAGTCACGGAGCATTGTGATGACAGGGGTCATGGAGCATTGTGATGAAAAGGGCATGGAGCATTGTGATGAAAGGGGCAAGGAGAATTGGTCTGACAAGTTTCATAGATTATTGTGATGACAGTGGGCATGTTGCATTGTGATGACAAGGACATGGAGCATTGTGATGACAAGGGCATGGAGTATTGTGAAGACGTGTCAGGGAGCATTGTGATGACATATGTAATGGCCCATTGTGATGACAATGGCATGGAGCATTGTGATGCCAAGTGTCATGGAGGATTCTGAGGACAAAGGTAATGGAGCATTGTGATGACAATGGCTTGGAGCATTGTGATGACAAGGGTCAGGGAGCATTGTGCTCACAAGTGCATGGAGAATTGTGATGACAAGGGTCATGGAAAATTCTGATAAAAGGCTTGTGGAGTATTTTGATGACAATGGCATGGTGCATTGTGATGAAAATGGCATGGGGCTTTGTGATGAAAAAAGCATGGAGCCTTTTCGTGACAGGGTTCAAGGAGCATTCTGATGACAAGTGTCAGGGGGCATTGTGATGACAAGGGTATTGAGAATTGTGTTGACAAAGGTCATGGAGCATTGTGATGAAAATGGCATGGAGAATTGTGATGACAGGCATCATGGAGCGTTGTGATGACAAGTGTTATGGAACACTGGGATCACAAGTGTTTGGAGCATTGCGATGACAGATGTCATGGATCATTTTGATTTCAAGGAGCATGGTGCATTGTGATGACAAGGGCATGAAGCAATGTGATCCCAAGTTTCATGGAGGATTGTGATGAAAATGGTAATGGTGTATTGTGATGACAAGCGCATAGAGCATTATAATGAAAAGCTCATGTATCATTTTGCTGACAAAGGCATGGAGCATTGTGATGACAGTTGTCATGGAACAGTGTGATGACAAGCGTCACGGAGCATTGTGAATACAGGGGTCATGGAGCATTGGGATGACAAGGGCATGGATCTTTGTGATGACAAGTGTCATGGAGCATTGGGCTGAAAATGTTCATGGACAATTGTGATGACAGGGGTCATGGTGCATTGTGATGACTAGGGAATGGAGCATTGTGATGACAAGAGTCCCGGATCATTGTGTTGTCAGGTGTCATGGAGTGTTGTGACGACAGTGGTCATGGAGCATTGTGATGATATTGGTCATGGAGCATTGTGATGAGAAGGTTATGGAGCATTGGGATGAAAATGTTCATGGAATATTGTGATAACTGTGGTCATGGAGCATTGTGATGACAAGGGAATGAAGCATGGTGATGACAAGGTCCTGGAGCATTGTGATGAAATGACCATGGAGACTTTTGGTGACAAGTCTCATGGAGCATTCTGGTGAAAAAGGGCATGGAGCATTGTGATTACAGTGGTCTTGGACCATTGTGATGACAAGGGTCATGGAGCCTTGTCATGACAAGCCCGTGGAACATTGTGATGGCAGGTGTCATGGAGCATTGTTATGACAGAGATAATGGAGTATTGTGATGATAAGGGCAAGGATCATTGTGATGACCAGGTCATGCAGTATTGTGAAAAGTGGTGTCAGGGAGCATTGTGATGACATATGTAATGGCCCATTGTGATGACAGTGGCATGGAGCATTTGGATGCCAAGTGTCATGGAGGATTCTGATGACAAAGGTAATGGAGCATTGTGATGACAATGGCTTGGAGCATAGTGAGGACAAGGGTCAGGGAGCATTGTGCTGACAAGTGCATGGAGAATTGTGATGACAAGGGTCATGGAGCATTCTGATGACAAGCTGGTGGAGTATTTTGATGACAATGGCATGGAGCATTTGGTGAAAACGGCATGGGGCTTTGTGATGAAAAAGGCATGGAGCCTTTTCGTGACAGGGTTCAAGGAGCATTCTGACGACAAGTGTCAGGGAACATTGTGATGACAAGTGTATTGAGAATTGTGATGACAAAGGTCAAGGAGCATTGTGATGAAAAGAGCATCGAGTATTTTGATGATAGGCATCATGGAACATTGTGATGACAAGTGTTATGGAATATTGTGATCACAAGGGTTTGGAGCATTGCGATGAAAGAGGTCATGGATCATTTTTATTTCAAGGAGCATGGAGCATTGTGATGACAAAGGCATGCAGCAATGTGATCCCAAGGTTCATGGAGGATAGTGATGACAATGGTAATGGAGTATTGTGATGACAAGCGCATAGAGCATTGTAATGGCAAGGTCATGTAGCATTTTGCTGAAAAAGGCATAGAGGATTGTGATGATTGGTGTCATGGAGCACTGGGATGACAAGCATCACGGATCATTGTGAATACAGTAGTCATGGAGCATTGGGATGACAAGGGCATGGATCATTGTGATGACAGGTGTCATGGAGCACTGTGATGACAAGCATCACAGAGCATTGTGAATACAGGGGTCATGGAGCATTGGGATGACATATGGCATGGTCCATTGAGATGACAATGGCAGGGAGCATTGTGATGCCAAATGCAATGGAGGATTGTGATGACAAATATAATGGAGCATTGTGATGACTAGGGCTTGGAGCATTATGATGACAAAACCTTGGAGCCATGTGATGACAAGTCTCATAGAGCATACTGATGAAAAAGGGCAGGCAGCATTGTGATTACAGGGGTCTTGGAACTTTGTGATGACAAGGGCATGGAGCATTGTGCGGAGAAGTCCAAGGAGCATTCTGATGACATGCATCATTGAGCTTTGTGATGACAAGGGCATGGAGCATCGTGATTACATGGGTCTTGGAGCATTGTGATGAAATGGGCATGAATCATTGAGATGAAAAATGCATGGAGCCTTGTCATGACAGGGTAAAAGGATCATACAGACAACAAGTGTCAGGGAGCAGTTTGATGACAAGTGTATTGATCATTGTGATGATGAAGGTCATGGAGCATTGTGATGAGAAGACCATGGATAATTGTGATGACGAGCGTCATGGGGCACTGTGATGACAAGTGTTATGGAATACTGTGATCACAAGGTTTTGCAGCATTGTTATGACAGAGGTCATGGAGCATTTTGATTTCATTGTTATGACAATAGCATGAAGCATTGTGATGATGGGCATGGTGCATTGTGATGACAGGTTTCATGGATCATTGAGATGAAAAGGGGCATAGAGCATTGTGATTACAGTGTTCTTGGAGCATTGTGATGAGAAGGGTCATGGAGCCTTGTGATGACAAGGCTATGGAACAAAGTGATGGCAGGGGTCATGGAGCATTGTTATGAGAGGGATAATGGAGCATTGTGATGAGAAGGTCATGGAGCATTCTGATGACATGTGTCATGGAGCTATGTGAAGTCAAGGGCATGGAGCAATGTGATGAGAGCATTCATGGAGCATTGTGATGACAATGACATGGAACATTGTGATGCCAAGGGTCATGGATCTTTGTGATGACAAAGGTCATGGAGCATTTTGATGGCAAGGGTGTTGTGCATAGTGATGAGGAGGGCAGGGAGCATGGTGATGACAGGGTCATGGAGCAATTTGATGAAAAGTGTCATGGTACATTTTGATGACAGGTGTTATGGAACATTGTGATGTCATGGGTCATCGAACATTGTGATGATAAGTGCATGTAGCATTGTGATGACAGGAGTCATGGAACATTGTGATGACAGGGGTGAGGGAGTATTGTGACAAATAGTGATGTAGCATTGTGATATCAGTGTTGAGAGAGCATTTTGATGAGAAGTGCATGGAGCATAGTGATGACAAATTTTATGGATCATTGTGATGACAAGATTGTGGAGCACTGTGACGATAAGCGCATGGTGCATTTTGATGACATGTGTCATGGAACATTGTGCTGACAAGCGCATGGAGCATTGTGATGACAAGGGTCATGGAGCATTGTGCTGAGAAAGGCATAGCACATTATGATGACAAGGGTCAAAGAGCATTGTGATGAAAAGTTCATGGAGCATTGTGGTTAAATAGGTCACAGAGACTGTTGATGACGAGGGCATGGACCATTGTGATTGCAAAGGTAATGAAGCACTGTGATGACTGGAGTCACGGAGCATTGTGATGACAGGGGTCATGGAGCATGGTGATAAAAAGGTCATGGAGCATTGTGATGAAAAGGGCATGGAGTATTTTGATGAGAAGCATCATGGAGCATTGTGATGACAAGTGTTATGGAACATTGTGATTACAAGAGTTTGGAGCATTGTGATGAGAGAGGTCATGGATCATTTTGATTTCAAGGCACATGGAGCATTGTGATGACAAGGGCATGAAGCAATGTGATCCCAAGGTTCAAGGAGTATTGTGATGACAATGGTAATGGAGTATTGTGATGACAAGCACATAGAGCATTGTAATGACAAGGTCATGTAGCATTTTGCTGACAAAGCAGGGAGCATTGTGATGACAGGTGTCATGCAGCACTGTGATGACAAGCGTCAAGGAGCATTGTGAATACAGGGGTCATGGAGCATTGGGATGACAAGTTCATGGATCATTGTGATGACAATGTTCATAGAGCATTGGGCTGAAAATGTTCATGGAGTGTTGTGATGACAGGGGTCATGGAGCATCATGATGACTAGGGAATGGAGCATTGTGATGACAAGAGTCCCGGATCATTGTGCTGTCAGGTGTTATGGATGGTTGTGATGACAGTGGTCATGGAGCATTGTGATGAGAATGTCATGTAGCATTAGGCTGGAAATGTTAATGGATTATTGTAATGACAGGGGTCATGGAGCATTGTGATGACAAGGGAATAGAGCATGGTGATGACAAGGTCCTGGAGCATTGTGATGAGATGACCATGGAGACTTGTGATGACAATTCTCATGGAGCATTCTGATGAAAAAGGGCATGGAGCATTGTGATTACAGGGGTCTTGGAGCATTGTGATGACAAGGGCATGGAGCATTGTGAGGAGAAGGCCATGGAGAATTCTGATGACATGCGTCATGGAGTTTTGTGCTGACAAGGCCATGGAGCATTGTGATAACAGGGGTCTTGGAGCATTGTGATGAAAAGGCATGGATCATTGTGATGTAAAAGGCATGGAGGCTTGTCATCACAGGGTTCAAGGAGCATTATGATGACAGGTGTCAGGGAGTATTGTAATGACAAGTGTATTGAGTATTGTGATGACAATGATCATGGAGCATTGTGATGAGAACACCATGGACAACTGTGATAATGATCATCATGGGGTGTTGTGATGATAAGTGTTATGGAACATTGTGATCACAAGGGTTTGGAGCATTATGATGACTGAAGTCATGGAGAATTTTGATTTCATTTTAGTGACAATAGCCTGAAGCATTATGAAGATGGGCATGGTGCATTGTGATGACAGGGTTCTTGGAGCATTGAGATGAAAAGGGGCATGGAGCATTGTGATTACAGGGGTCTTGGAGCATTGTGATGACAAGGGCATGGAGCATTGCGATGAGAAGGCCATGGAACATTCTGATGACATGCGTCATGGAGCTTTGTTATGACAAGGGCATGGAGAATTTTGATTACATGTTCCTTGGAGCATTGTGAAGACAAGGGTCAGGAGCCTTGTGATGACAAGGCCGTGGAACACTGTGATGGCAGTGGTCGTGGTGCATTGTTATGACGGAGGTAATGGAGCATTGTGATGAGAAGGGCATTGAGCATTGGTTTGAAATATTTCATATTTTATTGTGATGAGAGTGGACTGGAGCATTGTGATGACAAGCGTACGGAACACTGTGATACATGGGTCATGGAGGATTGTAATGACAAGTGCATGGAGCAATGTGATGAGAGGGTACAGGGAGCATTGTGATGACAATGCCATGGAGCATAGTGAGGAAAAGGCCATGGAGCATTCTGATGACATGCGTCATGCAGCTTTTGATGACAAGTGTATGGAGCATTGTGATTACAGGTGTCTTGGAGCATTGTGATGAAAAGGGCATGGATCATTGTGATGAAAAAGGCATGGAGCCTTGTCATGACAGTGTTCAAGGAGCATACTGACGACAAGTGTCAGGGAGCATTGTGAAGACAAGTGTATTGAGGATTGTGATGAAAAAGATCAGGGAGCATTGGGATCAGAAGACCAAGGATAATTGTGATGATGATCGTCATGGGGTGTGGTGATGATAAATGTTATGGAACATAGTGATCACAAGGGTTTGGAGCATTATGATGACAGAGGTCACGGAGACTCTTGATTTCATTGTAATGACAATAGCCTGAAGCATTATGATGATGGGCGTGGTGCATTGTGATGAGAGGGTTCATGGAGCATTGAGATGAAAAGGGGCATGGAGCATTGTGATTACAGGGGTCTTGTAGCATTGTGATGACAAGCGCATAGAGCACTGTAATGACAAGATCATGTAGAATTTTGCAGACAAATGCATGGAGCACTGTGGTGACAGGCGTCATGGAGCACTGTGATGACATGTGTCACAGAGCATTGTGAATACAGGGGTCATGGATCATTGTGATGACAAGGGTCATGGAGCATTGGGCTGAAAATGTTCATGGAGTACTGTGATGACAGGGGTCATGGAGCATTGTGATGAGAGAGGTCATGGAGAATTTTGATTTCATTGTGCTGACAATAGCCGGAAGCATTATGATGATTGGCATGATGCATTGTGATGACAGGGTTCATGGAGCATTGAGATGAAAAGGGGCATGGAGCATTTTGATTACAGGGGTCTTGGAGCATTGTGATGACAAGGGCATGGAGCATTTTGATGAGAAGTCCATGGAACATTCTGATGACATGTGTCATGGAGCTTTGTGATGACAAGGGCATGGAGCATTGTGATTACAGGTGTCTTGGAGCATTGTGATGACAAGTGTCATTGAGCCTTGTGATGACAAGGCCGTGGAACATTGTGATGGCAGGGGTCAAGGAGCATTGTTATGACAGGTGTAATGGAGCATTGTGATGAGAAGGGCATGGAGCATTGTGATTACAAGTTTTATGGAGCATTGTGATGACAAATATGTTGACCGTTGGGATAAAAATCGCGTGGCACATTGTGATGACAAGGGTCATGGAGTATTTTTCTGACAAAGGCATGGAGCACTGTGATGACAAGTGTCACGGAGCATTGCCATGAAAAGTTCATGAATCTTTGTGGTTAAAAAGGTCACAAAGCCTTGTGATGATGCGGGAATGGACCATTGTTATGACAAATGTTATGAAGCATTGTGATGACTGGAGTCAAGGAGCATTGTGATGACAGGGTCATGGAGCATTGTGATGACAAGGGCATGGAGCATTGTGCTGAGAAAGGCGTAGATCACTGTGATGACAAGGGTCAAAGAGCATTGTGATGAAGAGTTCATGGATCATTGTGGTTAAAAATGTCTCAGAGACTGTTGATGATGAGGGAATGGACCATTGTGATGACAAAGGTCATGAATCATTGTGATGACTGGAGTCACGGAGCATTGTGATGACAGTTGTCATGGAGCATTGTGATAACAAGGGCATGGAGCATTGTGATGACAAGGACATGGAGCATTGGTCTAATATGTTTCATGGATTATTGCGATGACATTTGGTATGGCACATTGTGATGACAAGGGCATGGAGCATTGTGATGACCAGGTCATGCATTATTGTGAAGAGAAGTGTTGGGAGCATTGTGATGACATATGTAATGGCCCATTGTGATGAAAATGGCATGGAGCATTGTGATGCCAAGTGTCATGGAAGATTCTGATGACAAAGGTAATGGAGCATTGTGATGACAATGGCTTGGAGCATTGTGATGACAAGGGTCAGGGAGCATTGTGCTGACAAGTGCATGGAGAATTGTGATGACAAGGGTCATGGAGCATTCTGATGACAAACTTGTGGAGTATTTTGATGACAATGGCATGGAGCATTGTGATGAAAACGGCATGGGGCAATGTGATGAAAAAAGCATGTAGCCTTTTCATGGCAGGGTTCAAGGAGCATTCTGATGACAAGTGTCAGGGAGCATTGTGATGACAAGTGTATTGAGAATTGTGATGACAAAGGTCATGGATTATGGTGATGAGAAGGCCATGGATAATAGTGATGATGATCGTCATGGGGTGTTGTGATTATAAGTGTTATGGAACATTGTGATCACAAGGTTTTGGAGCATTATGATGACAGAGGTCATGGAGAATTTTGATTTCATGGTGATGACAATAGCCTGAAGCATTATGATGATGGGCATGGTGCATTGTGATGACAGAGTTCATGGAGCATTGAGATGAAAAGAGGCATGGAGCACTGTGACTACAGGGGTCTTGGAGCATTGTGATGACAAGCGCATAGAGCATTGTAATGACACGGTCATGTAGAATTTTCCTGACAAAGGCATGGAGCATTGTGATGACAGGTGTCATGGAGAACTGTGACACAATTGTCACGGAGCATTTTGAATACAGGTGTCATGGATCATTGGGATGACAAGTGCATGGATCATTGTGATGAAAAGGGTCATGGAGCATTGGGCTGAAAATATTCATGGAGTATTGTGATGACAGGGGTCATGGAGCATTTTGATTACAGGGGTCTTGGAGCACTGTGATGACAAGAGTCCCGGATCATTGTGTTGTCACGTGTCATGGAGTGTTGTGATGACAGGGTTCATGGAGCATTGAGATGAATAGGGGCATGGAGCACTGTGTTTATAGGGGTTTTGGAGCATTTTGATGACAAGGGCAAGGAGCATTTTGATGAGACGGCCATGGAACATTCTGATGACATGTGTCATGGAGCTTTGTGATGACAACGGCATGGAGCATTGTGATTAAAGGGGTCTTGGAGCATTGTGATGACAAGTGTCATGGAGCCTTGTGATGACAAGGCCGTGGAACATTGTGATGGCAGTGGTCATGGAGCATTGTTATGACAGGGGTAATGGAGCATTGTGATGAGAAGGTCATGCATCATTGTGATTACAATATTTATGGAGCATTGTGTTGACAAATTTTTGGACCGCTGGGATGAAAAGCGCGTGGCACATTGTGATGACAATGGCCATGGAGCATTTTAATGACAAAGGCATGGAGCATTTGGATGACAAGGGTCACGGAACATTGTGATGAAATGTTCATGGATCATTGTGGATACAAAAGTAACAGAGCCTTGTGATGACGTGGGCATGGACCATTGTGATGACAAATATTATGAAGCACTGTGATGACTGGAGTCACAGAGCATTGTGATGACAGGTGTCATGGAGCATTGTGATGAAAAGTTCCTGGAGCTTTGTGATGAGATGACCATGGAGACTTGTGATGAGAAATCTCATGGAGCATTCTGATGAAAAGGGGAATGGAGCATTGTGATTACAGGGATCTTGGAGCATTGTGATGACAAGGGCATGGAGCACTGTGAGGAGAAGTCCATGGAGCATTCTGATGACATACTTCATGGAGCATTGTGCTGAGAAAGGCATAGAGCATTGTGATGACAGGGGATAAAGAGCATTGTGATGAAAATTTCATGGAGCATTGTGGTTAAAAAGGTCACAGAAACTCTTGATGATGAGGGCATGGACCATTGTGATGACAAAAGTCATGAAGCATTGTGATGACTGGAGTCACGGAGCATTGTGATGACAGGGGTCATGGAGCATTGTGATAACAAGGGAATGGAGCATTGTGATGACAAGGGCATGGAGCATTGTGATGACCATGTGATGCAGTATTGTGAAGACAGTTGTCAGGGAGCATTGTGCTGACATATATAATGGCCCATTGTGATGACAATGGCATTGAGCATTGTGATGCCAAGTGTCATGGAGGATTCAGAAGACAAATGTAATGGAGCATTGTGATGACAATGGCTTGGAGCATTGTGATAACAAGGGTCAGGGAGCATTGTGCTGACAAGTGCATGGATAATTGTGATGACAAGGGTCATGGAGCATTCTGCTGAAAAGCTTGTGGAGTATTTTGATGACAATGGCATGGAGCATTGTGATGAAAATGGCATGGGGCATAGTGATGAAAATGGCATGGAGACTTTTCGTGACAGGGTTCAAGGAGCATTCTGATGACAAATGTCAGGGAGCATTGTGATGACAATGTATTGAGAATTGTGATGACAAAGGTCATGGAGCATTGTGATGAAAAGGGCTTGGAGTATTGTGATGACAGGCATCATGGAGCGTTGTGATGACAAGTGCTATGGAACATTGTGATCACAAGGGTTTGGAGTATTGTGATGACAGAGGTCATGGATCATTTTTACTTCAAGGAGCATGGAACATTGTGATGACAAGGGCATGAAGCAATGTGATCCCGAGTTTCATGGAGGATTGTGATGATAATGGTAATGGAGTATTGTGAGGACAAGCGCATAGAGCATTGTAATGACAAGGTCATGTAGCATTCTGCTGACAAAGGCATGAAGCATTGTGATGCCATGTGTCATGGAGCACTGTGATGAGAAGCGTCACGGAGCATTGTGAATACAGGGGTCATGGAGAATTGGGATGACCAGGGCATGGATCATTGTGATGACAAGTGTCATGGAGCATTGGGCTGAAAATGTTCATGGAGTATTGTGATGACAGGGGTCATGGAGCATTGTGATGACTAGGGAATGGAGCACTGTAATGACAAGAGTCCCGGATCATTGTGTTGTCGGGTGTCATGGAGTGTTGTGATGACAGTGGTCATGGAGCATTGTGATGATATTGGCCATGGAGCATTGTGATGAGAAGGTCGTGGAGTATTTGGCTTAAAATATTCATGGAGTATTGTGATGACAGTGGTCATGGAACATTGTGATGACAAGGGAATGGAACATGGTGATGACAGTGGTCATGGAATACTTTGATTACAGGGTTGAGGGAGGATTGTGATGACCAGTGAGGGAACATGGTTATATCTCAGGTGAGAGAGCATTTGGATGAGAAGAGCATGGAGCATTGTGATTACAAGATTTATGGAGCATAGCGATTACAAGGTTGTGGATCATTGTGATGGAAAGCCCGTGGCACGTTTTGATGACAAGGTTCAAGGAGCATTTTTCTGACAAAGGCATGGAGCATTGTGATGACAAGTATCACGGAGCACTGTGTTGAAATGTTCATGGAGCATTGTGGTTACAAATGTCACAGAGACTTGTGATGACGCAGGTATGGACCGTTGTGATGACAAACGTTATGAAGCATTGTGATGACTGGAGTCACGGAGCATTGTGTTGACAGGGTTCATGGAGCATAGTGATGACAAGGGCATGGAACATTGTGATGACAAAGTCATGGAGTATTGTGAAGACAGGTGTCAGGGAGCATTTTGATGACATATGTCATGGTTCATTTCGATGACAATGGCATGGTGCATTGTGATGCCAAATGTAATGGAGGATTGTGATGACAAATATGATGGAGCATTGTGATGAGTAGGGCTTGGAGCATTATGATGACAAGGGCCATTGAGAATTTTCATGACAATGTCGTGAAGCATTGTGATGACAAGGTCCTCGAGCATTGTGATGAGAAAACCATGGAGCCTTGTGATGACATGTCTCATGGAGCATACTGATGAAAAGGGGCATAGAGCATTCTGATTACAGGGGTCTTGGAACATTGTGATAGCAAGGGCATGGAGCATTGTGATGACAAGTTCTGGAGCATTGTGATGAGAAAACCATGGAGGCTTGTGATGACAAGTCTCAAGGAGCATACTGATGAAAATGGGTCTGGAGTATTCTGATTACAGGGGACTTGGAACATTGTGATAACAAGGGCATGGAGCATTTTGATGACCAGGTCATGCAGTATTGTGAAGAGAGGTGTCAGGGAGCATTGTGATGACATATGTAATGGCCCATTGTAATGACAATGGCATGGAGCATTGTGATGCCAAGTGTCATGGAGGATTCTGATGACAAAGGTAATGGAGCATTGTGATGACAAGGGCTTGGAGCATTGTGATGACAGGTTTCAGGGAGCATTGTGCTGACAAGTGCATGGAGAATTGTGATGACATGGGTCATGGAGCATTCTGATCACAAGCTTGTGGAGTATTTTGATGACAATGGCATGGAGCATTTTGATGAAAAAGGCATGGGGATTTGTGAGGAAAAAGGCATGGAGCCTTTTCGTGACAGGGTTCAAGGAGCATTCTGATGACAAGTGTCAGGGAGCATGTCATGACATGTATATTGAGAATTGTGATGACAATTGTCATGGAGCATTGTGATGTAAAGGGCATGGAGTATTGTGATGACAGGCATCATGGAGCGTTGTGATGACAACTATAATGGAACACTGTGATCACAAGGTTTTGGAGCATTGTGATGACAGAGGTCATGGATCATTTTGATTTCAAGGAGCATGGAGCATTGTGATGACAAAGGAATGAAGCAATGTGATCCCAAGGTTCATGGAGGATTGTGATGACAATGGAAATGGAGTATTGTGATGACAAGCGCACAGAGCATTGTAATGAAAAGGTCATATAGCATTTTGCTGACAAAGGCATGGAGCATTGTGATGACATGTGTCATGGAGCACTGTGATGACAAGCGTCACGGAGCATTGTAAATACAGGGGTCATGGAGCATTGGGATGACAAGGGCATAGATCATTTTCATGACAAGAATCCCGGATCATTGTGTTGTCAGGTGTCATAGAATGTTGTGATGACAGTGGTCATGGAGCATTGTGATGATATTGGTCATGGAGCATTGCGATGACAAGCGAATGGAGCATGGTGATGACAAAGTCCTGGAGCACTGGGATGAGAAGACCATGGAGACTTTTGATGAGAAGTCTCATGGAGCATTCTGTTGAAAAGGGGCATGGAGCATTGTGATTACAGGGGTCTTGGAGCATTGTGATGACAAGGGCATGGATCATGGTGATGAGAAGGCCATGGAGCATTCTGATGACATGCATCAAGGAGCTTTGTGATGACAAGGGCATGGAGCATTGTGATTAAAGGGGTCTTGGAGCATTGTGATGAAAAGGGCATGGATCATTGTGATGAAAAAGGCATGGAGCCTTGTCATGACAGGTTTCAAGGAGCATACTGAAGACAAGTGTCAGGGAGCATTGTGATGACAAGTGTATTGAGCATTGTGATGACAAAAATCATAGAGCACTGTGATGAGAAGGACATGGATAATTGGGATGATGAGCGTCATGGGGAGTTGTGATGATAAGTGTTATGGAACATTGTGATCACAAGGGTTCGGAGTATTATGATGACAGAGGTCATGGAGGATTTTGATTTCATTGTGATGACAATAGCCTGAAGCATTATGATGATGGGCATGGTGCATTGTGATGACAGTGTTCATGGAGCATTGATATGAAAAGGGGCATGGAGCATTGTGATTACAATGGTCTTGGAGCATTGTGATGACAAGGGCATGGAACATTGAGATGAGAAGGCCATGGAACATTCTGATGACATGCGTCATGGAGCTTTGTGATGACAAGGGCATGGAGCATTGTGATTTCAGGCATCTTGAGCATGGTGATGTCAATTGTCATGGAACCATGTGATGACTAGCCCGTGGAACATTGTGATGGCGGGGGTCATGGTGCATTGTTATGAAAGGGGTAATGGAGCATTGTGATGAGAAAGACATGGAATATTGGTCTGAAATGTTTCATGAATTATTGTGATGAGATTGGGCATGGAGCATTGTGATGACAAGGGTACGGAACACTATAATACATGGGTCATGCAGGAATGTAATGACAGGGCATGGAGCATTGTGATGAGAAGTGCATCGAGCATTGTGATGACATGTGTCATGGAGCTTTGTGATGACAATGGCATGGAGCAATGTTATGAGAGGGTTCATGGAGCATTGTGATGACAATGACATGGAGCATTTTGATTCCAAGGGTCATGGAGCTTTGTGATGACAAGTCATGGAGCATTTTGATTACAAGGGAATTGTGCATTGTGATGAGAAGGGCAGGAAGCATTTTGATGACCGGGTCATGCAGCAATTTGATGAAAAGTGTAATGGAACATTTTGATGGCACGGGTTATAGAACATTGTGATGTCAGGGGTCTTGGAGCTTTGGTATGAAGAGGGTCATGGAGCCTTTTGATGACAGGGTTTATGGAACATTGTGATGTCAGGGGTCATGGAACATTGTGATGGTAAGCGGATGTAGCATTGTGATGACAGTGTCATGGAACATTGTGATTACAGGGGTGAGGGAGTATTGTGATGACTAGTGATGGAACACTGTGATATCTCTGGTGAGCGAGCATTTTGATGAGAAGTGCATTGACCATTGTGATTACAATGTTTATGGGGCATTGCAATGAAAAGATTTTGGACCGTTGTGATGAAATGCGCATGGCACATTGTGATGACAATGGCCATGGAGCATTGTTCTGACAAAGACATGGAGCATTTTGATGACAAGGGTCACAGAGAATTGTGATGAAAAGTTCATGGAGCATTGTGGTTACAAAGGTCACAGAGCCTTGTGATGAGTCGGGCATGGAACATTGTGATGACAAAGGTTATGTAGCATTGTGTTGACTGGTGTCACGGAGCGCTGTGATGACAGGGTTCATGGAGCATTGTGAGGACAAGGGCATGGAGCATTGTGATGACAGGGGCATGGATCATTGTTCTGAAAAGTTTCATAGATTATTGTGATGAGAGTGGGCATGGTGCATTGTGATGACAAGGGCATGGAGCATTGTTATGAGAATGTCATTGAGTATTGTGAAGACATTTGTCAGGGATCATTGTGATGACATATGTCATGGTCCATTGTGATGACAATGGCATGGACAGTGTGATGCCAAATGTAATGGAGGATTGTGATGCCAAATATAATGGAGCATTGTGATGACTAGGGCTTGGAGCATTATGATGACAAGGGCCATTGAAAATTTTCATGACAAGGTCTTGAAGCATTGTGATGACAAGGTCCTGGAGCATTGTAATGACAAAACCATGGAGCCTTGTGATGAGAATTCTCATGGAGCATACTGATGAAAAGGGGCATGGAGCATTGTGATTACAGGGGTCATGGATCATTGTGATGACAAGGGCATGGAACATAGTGAGGAGAAGACCAAGGAGAATTCTGATGGCATGCGTCATTGAGCTTGGTGATGACAAGGGCATGGAGCATTGTGATTACATGGGTCTTGGAGCATTGTGATGAAAATAGCATGGATCATTGTGATGAAAAAGGCATGGAGCCTTGTCATGACAGGGTTCAAGGAGCATACAGACAACAAGTGTTAGGGAGCATTTTGATGACAAGTGTATTGAGCATTGTGATGACAAAGCCATGGAGCATTGTGATGACAGGTGTCATGGAGCACTGTGATGACAAGCGTCATGGAGGATTCTGATGACAAAGGTAATGGAGCATTGTGATGACAATGGCTTGGAGCATTGTGATTACAAGGGTCAGGGAGCATTGTGCTGGCAAGTGCATGGAGAATTGTGTTGACAATGGTCATGGAGCATTTTGATGACTGGGGTTATGGAACACTGTGATGTCAGGGGTCATGGAACATTGTGATGATAAGGGGATGTAGCATTGTGATGACAGGGTCATGATACCTTGTTATTACAGGGGTGAGGGAGTATTGTGATGACTAGTAATGGAACATTGTGATATCTCTGGTGAGAGAGCATTTTGATGAGAAGTGCATGGACCATTGTGATTACAACGTTATGGAGCCTTGCAATGACAAGGTTGTGGACCGTTGTGATGAAATGTGCATGGCACATTTTGATGACAATGGTCATGGAGCATAGTTCTGACAAAGACATGGAGCATTGTGATGACAAGTGTCACAGAGAATTGTGATGAAATGTTCACAGAGCATTGTGGTTACAAAGGTCACAGAGCCTTGTGATGACGCTGGCATGGATCATTGTGATGACAAACGTTATGACGCATTGTGATGACTGGAGTCACGGAGCATTGTGATGACAGGGGTCATGGAGAATTGTAATGACAAGAGCATGGAGCATTGTTATGACTGGAGAATGGAGCTTTCGTCTAACAAATTTCATAGATTATTGTGATGACAGTGGACATGGTGCATTGTGATGACAAGGGCATGGAGCATTGTGAGGAGAAGGTCATGGAGTATTGTGAAGAAAGTTGTCAGGGAGCATTGTGATGATATATGTCATGGTCCATTGTGATGACAATGGCATGGAGCATTGTGATGCCAAATGTAATGGAGGATTGTGATGACAAATATAATGGAGCATTGTGATGACTAGGACTTGGAGCATTATGATGACAAGAGCCATTGAGAATTTTCATGACAAGGTCGTGAAACATTGTGATGACAAGGTCCTGGAGCATTGTGATAACAAATCTATGGAGCCTTGTGATGAGAATTCTCATGGAGCATACTGATGAAAAGGGGCATGGAGCATTTTGATTACAGGGGTCTTGGAACATTGTGATGACAAGGACATGGAACATTGTGAGGAGAAGACCAAGGAGCATTCTGATGGCATGTGTCATTGAGCTTTGTGATGACAAGGGCATGGAACATTGTGATTACATGGGTCTTGGAGCACTGTGATGAAAAGGTCATGGATCTTTGTGATGACAAAGGTCATGGAGCACTGGGATGAGAAGACCATAGATAACTGTGATGACGAGCCTCATGGGGCATTGTGATGACAAGTGTTATGGAATATTGTGATCACAAGGGTTTGGAGCATTGTTATGACAGAGGTCATGGAGCATTTTGATTTCATTGTGATGAAAATAGCATGAAGCATTATGGTGATGGGCATGGTGCATTTTGATGACAGGGTTCGTGGATCATTGAGATGAAAAGGGGCATGGAGCATTGTGATTACAGGGTTCTTGGAGTGTTGTTATGAGAAGGGTCATGGAGCCTTGTGATGACAAGGCCAAGGAACATCGTGATGGCAGGGTCATGGAGCATTGTTATGACAGGTGTAATGGACATCTGTGATGGCAAGGGCATGGAGCATTGGGATGAGAAGGACATGGAGCATTCTGATGACATGTGTCATGGAGCTTTGTGAAGACAAGGGCATGGAGCAATGTGATGAGAGCGTTCATGGAGCATTGTGATGACAATGACATGGAGCATTGTGATGCCAAGGCTCATGGATCTTTGTGATGACAAAAGTCATGGAGCATTTTGATGGCAACGGCGTTGTGCATTGTGATGAGAAGAGCAGGGAGAATTGTGATGACAGGGTCATGGAGCAATTGGATGAAAAGTGTCATGGAACATTTTGATGACAGGTGTTATGGAACATTCTGATGTCAGGGGTCATTGAACATTGTGCTGATAAGTGCATGTATCATTGTGATGACAGGAGTCATGGAACATTGTGATGACAGGGGTGAGGGAGTATCGTGACGAATAGTGATGTAGCATTGTGATATCAGTGGTGAGAGAGCATTTTTATGAGAAGTGCATGGAGCATTATGATGACAATGTTTATGGAGCACTGTGATGACAATTTTGTGGAGCACTGTGATGACAAGCACATGGTGCATTGTGATGACATGTGTCGTGGAGCATTGTGCTGACAAGCGCATGGAGCATTGTGATGCCAAGGGTCATGGAGCATTGTGCTGAGAAAGGCATAGAGCATTGTGATGACAAGGGTCAAAGAGCATTGTGATGAAAAGTTCATGGAGCATTGTGGTTAAAATGGTCACAGAGACTGTTGATGAAGAGGGCATGGACCATTGTGATGACAAAGGACATGAAGCATTGGGATGACTGGAGTCACGGAGCATACTGATGACAGGGGTCATGGAGCATTGTGATAACAAGGGCATGGGGCATTGTGATGACAAGGGCATGGAACATTGGTCTAGTAAATTTCATGGATTGTTGCAATGACAGTTGGAATGGCGCATTGTGATGACAACGGCATGGAGCATTGTGATGACCATGGCATGCAGTATTGTGAAGACATATGTCAGGGAGCATTGTGATGACATATGTAATGGCCCATTTTGATGACAATGGCATGGAGCATTGTGATGCCAAGTGTCATGGAGGATTCTGATGACAAAAGTAATGGAGCATTGTGATGACAATGCCTTGGAACATTGTGATGACAAGGGTCAAGGAGCATTGTGCTGACAAGTGCATGGAGAATTGTGATGACAAGGGTTATGGAGAATTCTGATGACAAGCTTGTGGAGTATTTTGATGACAATGGCATGGAGCTTTGTGATGAAAACGGCATGGGGTATTGTGATGAAAAAGACTTGGAGCCTTTTCGTGACAGTGTTCAAGGAGCATTCTGATGACAAGTGTCAGGGAGCATTGTGATGACAAGTGTATTGAGAATTGTGATGACAAAGTTCATGGAGTATTGTGATGAAAAGTGCATGGAGTATTGTGATGACAGGCATCATGGAGTATTGTGATGACAAGTGTTATGGAACATTGTGATCACAGGGGTTTTGAGCATTGTGATGACAGAGGTCATGGATCATTTTGAGTTCAAGGAGCATGGAGCATTGTAATTACAAGGGCATGAGTCAATGTGATCCCAAGGTTCATCGAGTATTGTGATGACAAGCGCATAGAGCATTGTAATGACAAGGTCATGTAGCATTTTGCTGACAAAGGCATGGAGCATTGTGATGACATGTGTCATGGAGCAATATGAGGACAAACGTCACAGAGCATTGTGAATACAGGGATCATGGAGCATTGGGATGACAAGGGCATGGATCATTGTGATGACAATGGTCATGGAGCACTGGGCTGAAAATGTTCATGGAGTGTTGTGATGACAGGGGTCATGGAACATTGTGATGAGGAGACCATGGTGACTTGTGATGACAAGTCTAATGGAGCATTCTGATTAAAAGAGGGATGGAGCATTGTGATTACCGGGGCCTTGGAGCATTGTGATGACTAGGGCATGGAGCATTGTGATGAGAAGTCCATGGCGCATTCTGATGACATGTGTCATGGAGTTTTGTGATGACAAGGTCATGGAGCATTCTGATTACAGGGATCTTGGAGCATTGTGATGAAAAGGGCACTGATCATTGAGATGAAAATCGCATGGAGCCTTGTCATGACAGGGTTCCAGGAGCATACTGACGACAATTGTCAGGGAGCATTGTGATGACAAGTGTATTGAGCATTGTGATGATAAAGATCTTGAAGCATTGCGATGAGAATGCCATGGCTGATTGTGATGATGAGCGTCATGGAGTGTTGTGATGATAAGTGTTATGGAACATTGTGATCACAAGGGTTTGGAGCATTATGATGACAGAGGTCATGGAGAATATTGATTTCATTGTGATGACAATAGCCTGAAGCATTATGATGATGGTCATCGTGCATTGTGATGACAGGGTTCATGGAGCATTGAGATGAAAATTGGCATGGAGCATTGTGTTTACAGGTGTCTTGGAGCATTGTGATGACAAGTTCATGGAGCATTGTGAGGAGAAGGCCATGGTGCATTCTGATGACATGCATCATGGAGCTTTGTGATGACAAGGGCATGGAGCATTGTGAGTACAGGGGTCTTCAGCATTGTGATGACAAGTGTCATGGATCCTTGTGATGACTAGGCGTTGGAACATTGTGATGGCAGTGGTCATGGTGCATTGTTATGACAGAGGTAATGCAGCATTGTGATAAGAAGGGCTTGGCACATTGGTCTGAAATGTTTCATGGATTATTGTGATGAGAGTGGACATGGAGCATTGTGATGACAAGGGCATGAGGCAATGCGATCCCAAGGTTCATGGAGGATGGTGATGACAATGGAAATGGAGTATTGTGATGACAAGTGCATAGAGCATTGTAATGACAACGCCATGTAGCATTTTGGTGACAAAGGCATGGAGCATTGTGAGGATATGTGTGATGGAGAACTGTGATGACAGGCGTCACTGAGCATTTTTAATACAGGCATCAGGGAGCACTGGGATGACAAGTGCATGGATCATTGTGATGACAAGGTTCATGGAGCACTGGGCTGAAATGTTCATGGAGTGTTGTTATGACAGGGGTCATGGAGCATTGTGATGACTAGTGAATGGAGCATTGTGATGACAAGAGTCCCGGATCATTGTGTTGTCAGGAGTCATGGATTGTTGTGATGACAGTTGTCATGGAGCATTGTGATGATATTGGCCATGGAGCACTGTGATGTGTAGGTCGTGGAGCATTGGGCTGAATATGTTCATGGATTATTGTGATGATACGGGTCATGGAGCATTGTGATGACAAGGGAATGGAGCATGGTGATGACAATGTCCTGGAACATTGCGATGAGAAGACCATGGAGACTTATGATGACAAATCTCATGGAGCATTCTCATGAAAAGGGGCATGGAACATTGTGATTACAGGCGTCATGGAGCACTGTGATGACTAGGGCATGGAGCTTTGTTATGAGAAGGCCATGGAGCATTCTGATGACATGCGTCATTGAGTTTTGTGATGACAAGGGCATGGAGCATTGTGATTACAGGCAACTTGGAGCACTGTGATAAAATGGGCATGGATGATTGTTATGAAAATGGCACGGAGCCTTGTCATGACAGGGTTCAAGGAGCATACTGACGACAAGTGTCAGGGAGCATTGTGATGACAAGTGTATTGAGCATTGTGATGACAAAGATCATGGAGCATTGTGATGAGAAGACCATGGATAATTGTGATGATGATCGTCATGGAGTGTTGTGATGATATGTGATATGGAACATTGTGATCACAAGGGTTTGGAGCATTATGATGACAGAGGTCATGCAGAATTTTGATTTCATTGTGATGACAATAGCCTGAAGCATTATGATGATGGTCATGGTGCATTGTGATGACAGGGTTCATGGGCATTGAGATGAAAAGAGGCATGGAGCATTGTGATTACAGGGATCTTGGAGCATTGTGATGACAAGGGCATGGAGCATTGTGGTTACAGGGTTCTTGGAACATTGTGATGACAAGTGTCATGGAGCCTTGTGATAACAAGGCCGTGGAACATTGTGATGGCAGTGGTCATGGAGCATTGTTATGACAGAAGTAATGGAGCATTTTGATGAGAAGGGCATTGAGCATTGGTCTGAAATATTTCATGGATTATTGAGATGTGAGTGGGCATGGAGCATTGAGATGATAAGGGCAAGGAACACTGTGATACATGGGTCATGGAGGATTGTAATGACAAGGGCATGGAGCACTGTCATGGGAAGGGCATCGAGCATTGTGATGACAAGTGTCATGGAGCTTTGTGATGACAAGGGCATGGAGCAATGTGATGAGATTGTTCGTTGAGCATGGTAACGACAATGACATGGAGCACTGTGATGCCAAGGGTCATGGAGCTTTGTGATGACAAAGTTCATGGAGCATTTTGATGACAAAGGTGTGGTGCATTGTGATGCGAAGGGCAGGGAGCATTTTGATGACAGGGTCATGCCGCAATTTGATGAAAAGTGTAATGGAACATTTTGATGACATGGGTTATAAAACATTGTGATAACAGGGGTCATGGAGCTTTGGGATGAAATAGGTCATGGGGCATTTTGATGACAGTGGTTATGGAATATTGTGATGTCAGGGGTCATGGAACATTGTGATGATAAGGGGATGTAGCATTGTGATGACAGGGTCATGGAACATTGTGATTATAGGGGTGAGGGTGTATTGTGATGACTACTGATGGAACACTGTGATATCTCTGGTGAGAGCATTTTGATGAGAAGTGCATGGACAATTGTGATTACAAGGTTTATGGAGCACAGCGATGACAAGGATGTGGATCATTGCAATGAAAAACGCGTGGCACACTGTGATGATAAGGGTCATGGAGCATTGTTCTGACAAAGACATGGAGCACTGTGATGACAAGTGTCACGGAGCATTGTGATGAAATGCTCATGGAGCATTGTGGTTACATAGGACACAGAACCTTGTGATGACGTGGGCATGGACCGCTGTGATGACAAACGTTATGAAGCATTGTGATGACTGGAGTCATGGAGCATTGTGAGGAAAGGGGTCATGGAGCATTGGGATAACAAGGGCATGGAGCATTGTGAAGACAGGGGCATGGAGCATTAGTCTGACAAGTTTCATAAATTATTGTGATGACAGCGGACATCGTGCATTGTGATGACAAGGGCATGGAGCATTGTGATGAGAAGGTCATGGAGTATTGTGAAGACAGGTGTCAGGGAGCATTGTGATGACATATGTCATGGTCCATTGCGATGACAATGGCAGGGAGCATTGTGATTCCAAATGTAATGGAGGATTGTGATGGCAAATATAATGGAGCATTGTGATGACTAGGGCTTGCAGCATTATAATGACAATGGCCATTGAGAATTTTCATGACAAGGTCGCGAAGCATTGTGGTGAAAATGTCCTGCAGTTTGTTATGAGAAAACCATGGAGCCTTGTGAAGACAAGTCTCATGGAGCATACTGATGAAAAGGGGCATGGAGCATTCTGATTACAGGGGTCTTGGAACATTGTGATAACAAGGGCATGGAGCATTGTGATGACAAGGGCATGGAGCATGGGTCTAATAAGTTTCATGGATTATTGTGAAGACAGTTGGAATGGCACATTGTGATGACTAGGGCATGGAGCATTGTGATGACCAAGTCTTGCAGTATTGTGAAGAGAGGTGTCAGGGAGCAATGTGATGACAAGTGTATTGAGAATTGTGATGACAAAGGTCATGGAGCATTGTGATGAAAAGGGCATGTAGCATTGTGATGACAGGAGTCTTGGAACATTGTGATGACAGGGGTGAGGGAGTATTGTGACAAATAGTGATGTAGCATTGTGATATCATTGGTGAGAGAGCATTTTGATGAGAAGTGAATGGAGCATTGTGATGACAAATTTTAAGGAGCATTGTGATGAGAAGATTGTGGAGCACTGTGATGACAAGCGCATGGTGCATTGTGATGACATGTGCCATAGAGCATTGTGCTGACAAGCGCATGGAGCATTGTGCTGACAAGGGTCAAAGAGCATTGTGATGAAAAGTTCATGGAGCATTGTGGTTAAAAAGGTCACAGAGACTGTTGATGACGAGGGCATGGACCACTGTGATGACAAAGGTCATGAAGCATTGTGATGAATGGAGTCACGGAGCATTGTGATGACAGGGGTCATGGAGAATTGTGATAACAAGGGCATGGATCACTGTGATGACAAGAGCATGGAACATTGGTCTAATAAGTTTCAAGGCTTATTGCAATGACAGTTGGAATGGCGCATTGTGATGACAATGACATGGAGCATTGTGATGCCAAGGGTCATGGAGCTTTGTGATGACAATTCATGGAGAATTTTGATGACAAGGGCATGGTGCATTGTGATGAGAAGTGCAGGGAGAATTTTGATGACCGGGCCATGCAGCAATTTGATGAAAAGTGTAATGGAATATTTTGATGGCAGGTGTTATAGAACATTGTGATGTCAGGGGTCTTGGAGCTTTCGGATGAAAAGGATCATGGAGCATTTTGATGACAGGGGTTATGGAACATTGTGATGTCAGGGGTCATGGAACATTGTGCTGATAAGGGGATGTAGCATTGTGATGACAAGGTCATGGAACATTGTGATTACAGGGGTGAGGGTGTATTGTGATGACTAGTGATGGAACACTGTGATATCTCTGGTGAGAGAGCATTTTGATGAGAAGTGCATGGACCATTGTGATTACAAGGTTTATGGACCATTGCAATGACAAAGTTGTGGACCGTTGTGATGAAATGCGTGTGGCACATTGTGAAGACAATGGTCATGGAGCATTGTTCTGACAAAGACATGGAGCATTGTGATGACACGTGTCACTGTGAATTGTGATGAAAAGTTCATGGAGCATTGTGGTTACAAAGGTCACAGAACCTTGTGATGACACGGGCATGGATCATTGTGATGACAAACGTTATGAAGCATTGTGATGACTGCAGTCACGGAGCACTGTGATGACAGGGGTCATGGAGCATTGTGATGACATGTGTCATGGAGCATTGTGCTGACAAGCGCATGGAGCATTGTGATGACAAGGGTCATGGAGCATTGTGCTGAGAAAGGCATAGAGCATTGTGATGACAATGGTCAAAGAGCATTGTGATGAAAAGTTCATGGATCATTTTGGTTATAAAGCTCACAGAGAGTGATGATGACGAGGGCATGGCCCATTGTGGTGACAAAGGTCATGAAGCATTGTGATGACTGGAGTCACAGAGCATTGTGATGGCAGGGGTCATGGAGCATTGTGATAACAAGGGCATGGAGCATTGTGATGACCAGGGCAAGGAGCATTGGTCTAATAAGTTTCATGGATTATTGCGATGACAGTTGGAATGGCGCATTGTGATGACAAGGGCATGGAGCATTGTGATGGCCAGGTCATGCAGTATTGTGAAGACAGGTGTCAGGGAGCATTGTGATGACATGTGTCATGGCCCAATGTGATGACAATGGAATGGAGCATTGGGATGCCAAGTGTCATGGAGCATTCTGATGGTAAAGGTAATGGAGCATTCTGATGACAATGGCTTGGAGCATTGTGATGACAAGGGTCAGGGAGCATTGTGCTGACAAGTGCATGGAGAAATGTGATGACAAGGGTCATGGAGAATTCTGATGACTAGCTGGTGGAGTATTTTGATGACAATGGCATGGAGCATTGTGAAGAAAACGGCATGGGGCATTGTGATGAGAAAGGCATGGAGCCTTTTCGTGACAGGGTTCAAAGAGCATTCTGATGGCAAGTGTCAGAGAGCCTTGTGATGACAAGTGTATTGCGAATTGTGATGACAAAGGTCATGGAGCATTGTGATGAAAAGAGCATGGAGTATTGTGATGACAGGCATCATGGAGCGTTGTGATGACAAGAGTTATGGAACATTGTGATCACAAGGGTTTGGAGCATTGTGAGGACAGAGGTCATGGATCATTTTGATTTCAAGGAGCATGGAGCATTGTGAGGAGAAGGGCATGAAGCAATGTGATCCCAATGTTCATGGAGGATTGTGATGACAATGGAAATGGAGTATTGTGATGACAAGCGCATAGAGCATTGTAATGACATTGTCATGTAGCATTTTGCTGACAAAGGCATGGAGCATTGTGATGACATGTGTCATGGAGCACTGTGATGACAAGCGTCACGGAGCATTGTGAATACAGGGGTCATGGAGCATTGGGATGTCAAGGGCATGGATCCATGTGATGACAAGGGTCATGGAACACAGGGCTGATAATGTTCATGGAGTATTGTGATGACAGGTGTCATGGAGCATTGTGATGAGTATGGAATGGAGCATTGTGATGACAAGAGTCGCGGATCATTGTGTTGTCGGGTGTCATGGAGTGTTGTGATGACAGTGGTAATGGAGGATTGTGATGATATTGGCCATGGAGCATTGTGATGAATAGGTGTTGGAGCATTGGGCTGAAAATATTCATGGATTATTGTGATGACAGGGGTCATGGAGCATTGTGATGAGAAGGGAATGGGGCATGGTAATGACAAGGTCCAGGAGCATTGTGATGAGAAGACCATGGAGACTTGTGATGACAAGTCTCATGGAGCATTCTGATGAAAAGGGGCATGGAGCATTGTGATTACAGAGGTCTTGGAGAATTGTGATGACTAGGGCATGGAACACTGTGATACATGTGTCATGGGTCATGGAGGATTGTGATGACAAGTCATGGAGCATTGTGATTACAAGGGCATGGAGCATTGTGATGACAGGAGCATGGAGCATTTGTCTGACAAGATTCAGAGATTATTGTGATGACAGTGGACATGGTGCATTGTGATGACAAGGGCCTGGATCATTGTGTAGAGAAGGTCATGGTTTATTGTGAAGACAGGTGTCAGTGAGCATTGTGATTACATATATCATGGTCCATTGCAATGACAATGACAGGGAGTATTGTGATGCCATATGAAATGGAGAATCGTGATGACTATGGCTTGGAGCATTATGATGACAATGGCCATTGAGAATTTTCATGACAAGGTCGTGAAGCATTGTGATGACAAGTTCCTTGAGCATTGTGATGACAAAACCATGGAGCCTTGTGATGACAAGTCTCATGGAGCATACTAATGAAAAGGGTCTTGGAACATTGTGATGACAAGGGCATGGAGCATTGTGATGAGAAGACCAAGGAGTATTCTGATGGCATGTGTCATCGAGCTTTGTCATGACAAAGGCATGGAGCATTATGATTACATGGGTCTTGGAGCATTGTGATGAAAATGGCATGGATCATTGTGATGAAATAGGCATGGAGCCTTTTCATGACAGGGTTCAAGGAGCATACAGACAACAAATGTCAGGGAGCATTTTGATGAAATGTGTATTGAGCATTGTTATGACAAAGGTCATGGAGCATTGTGATGAGAAGACCATTGATAATTGTGATGACGAGCGTCATGGGGCATTGTGATGACAAGTGTTATGGAATATTGTGATCACAAGGGTTTGGAGCATTGTTATGACAGAGGTCATGGAGCAATTTGATTTCACTGTGATGACAATAGCAGGAAGCATTATGATGATGGGCATGGTGCATTGTGATGACAGGGTTCATGGATCATTGAGATGAAAAGGGGCATAGAGCATTGTGATTACAGGGTTCTTGGAGCATTGTGATGAGAAAGGTCATGGAGCTTTGTGATGACAAGGCCATGAAACATCGTGATGGCAGGGGTCATGGAGCATTGTTATGACAGTGGTAATGGAGCATTGTGATGGCAAGGGCATGGATCATTGCGATGAGAAGGCCATGGAGCATTCTGATGACATGTGTCATGGAGCTTTGTGAAGACAAGGGCATGGAGCAATGTGATGAGAGCGTGCATGGAGCATTGTGATGACAATGACATGGAGCATTGTGATGCCAAGGGTCATGGATCTTTGTGATGACAAAGGTCATGGAGCATTTTGATGGCAAGGGCGTTGTGCATTGTGATGAGAAAGGCAGGGAACATTCTGATGACAGGGTCTTTGAGCAATTTGATGAAAAGTGTCATGGAACATTTTGATGACAGGTGTTATGGAACATTGTGATGTCAGGGGTCATCGAACATTGTGATGATAAGTGCATGTAGCATTGTGATGACAGGAGTGATGGAGTATTGTGACAAATAGTGATGTAGCATTGTGATATAAGTGGTGAGAGAGCATTTTGATGAGAAGTGCATGGAGCATTGTGATGACAAATTTTATGGAGCATTGTGATGACAAGATTGTGGAGCACTGTGATGACAAGCACATGGTGCAATGTGATGACATGTGTCATGGAGCATTGTGCTGCCAAGCGCATGGAGCATTGTGATGACAAGGGTAAAAGAGCATTGTGATGAAAAGTTCATGGAGCATTGTGGTTAAAAAGGTCACAGAGACTGTTGATGACCAGGGCATGGACCATTGTTATGACAAAGGTCATGAAGCATTTTGATAATTCGAGTCACCGAGCATTGTGATGACAGGGGTCATGGAGCATTGTGATAACAAGGGCATGGAGCATTGTGATGAAAAGGGCATGGAACATTGGTCTAATATGTTTCATGGATTATTGTGATGACAGTTAAAATGGCGCATTGTGATGACAATGGCATGGAGCATTGTGATGACCAGGCCATTCAGTATTGTGAAGACAGGTGTCAGGGAGCATTGTGATGACATATGTAATGGCCAATTGTGATGACAATGGCATGGAGCATTGTGATGCCAAGTTACATGGAGGATTCTGATGACAAAAGAAATGGAGCATTGTGATGACAATGGCTTGGAGCATTGTGATGACAAGGGTCAGGGAGCTTTGTGCTGACAAGTGCACGGAGAATTGTGATGACAAGGGTCAAAGAGCATTGTGATGAAAAGTTCTTGGAGAATTGTGGTTAAAAAGGTCACAGAGACTGTTGATGACCAGGGCATGGACCATTGTGATGACAAAGTTCATGAAGCATTTTGATGATTGGAGTCACCGACCATTGTGATGACAAGGGTCAGGGAGCATTGTGCTGACAAGTGCATGGAGAAATGTGATGACAAGGGTCATGGAGCATTCTGATGACAAGGTTGTGGAGTATTTTGATGACAATGGCATGGAGCATTGTGATGAAAACGGCATGGGGCATTGTGATGAAAAAGGCATGGAGCCTTTTCCTGACAGGGTTCAAGGAGCATACAGATGACATGTGTCAGGGAGCCTTGTGATGACAAGTGTATTGAGAATTGTGATGACAAAGGTCATGGAGCATTGTGATGAAAAGAGCATGGAGTATTGTGATGACAGGCATCATGGAGCGTTGTGATGACAAGTGTTATGGAACATTGTGATCACAAGGGTTTGGAGCATTGTGATGACAGAGGTCATGGATCATTTTGATTTCAAGGAGCATGGAGCATTGTGAGGAGAAGGGCATGAAGCAATGTGATCCCAAGGTTCATGGAGGACTGTGATGACAATGGAAATGGAGTATTGTGATGACAAGTGCATAGAGCATTGTAATGGAAAGGTCATGTAGCATTTTGCTGACAAAGGCATGGAGCATTGTGATGACATGTGTCATGGAGCACTGTGATGACAAGCGTCATGGAGCATTGTGAATACAGGGGTCATGGAACATTGGGATGACAAGGACATAGATCATTGTGATGACAAGGGTCATGGAGCACTGGGCTGAAAATGTTCATGGAGTGTTGTGATGACAGGTGTCATGGAGCATTGTGATGACTATGGAATGGAGCATTGTGATGACAAGAGTCGCGGATCATTGTGTTGTCGGGTGTCATGAAGTGTTGTGATGATAGTGGTCATGGAGCATTGTGATGATACTGGCCATGGAGCATTGTGATGAATAGGTCTTGGAGCATTGGGCTGAAAATATTCATGGATTATTGTGATGACAGGGGTCATGGAGCATTGTGATGAGAAGGGAATGGAGCATGGTGATGACAAGGTCCAGGAGCACTGTGATGAGAAGACCATGGAGACATGTCATGACAAGTCTCATGGAGCATTCTCATGAAAAGGGGCATGGAGCATTGTGATTACAGAGGTCTTGGAGAATTGTGATGACTAGGGCATGGAACACTGTGATACATGTGTCATGGGTCATGGAGGAATGTGATGACAAGTCATGGAGCATTGTGATGACAAGTGCATGGAGCATTGTGATGACAGGAGCATGGAACATTTGTCTGACAAGATTCAAAGATTATTGTGATGACAGTGGACATGGTGCATTGTGATGACAAGAGCATGGATCATTGAATAGAGAAGGTCATGGTGTATTGTGAAGACTGGTGTCAGGGAGCATTGTGATGACATATGTCATGGTCCATTGCGATGACAATGGCAGGGAGTATTGTGAAGCCAAATGAAATGGAGAATTGTGATGACAAATATAATGGAGCATCGTGATGACTATGGCTTGGAGCATTATGATGACAATGGCGATAGATAATTTTCATGAGAAGTTCGTGAAGCAGTGTGATGACAATTTCATGGAGAATTGTGGTTAAAATGGTCACAGAGCCTTGTGATGACACGGGCATGGACCATTGTGATGACAAACGTTATGAAGCATTGTGATGACTGGAGTCTCGGAGCATTGTGATGACAGGGGTCATGGAGCATTCTGCTGACAAGCGCATGGAGCATTGTGATGACAAGGGTCATGGAGCATGGTGCTGAGAAATTCATAGAGCATTGTGATGACCAAGGTCAAAGAGCATTGTGATGAAAGTTCATGGATCATTTTGGTTAAAAATCTCACAGAGACTGATGATGACGAGGGCATGGACCATTGTCGTGACAAAGGTCATGAAGCATTGTGATGACTGGAGTCACAGAGCATGGTGATGGCAGGGGTCATGGAGCATTCTGATAACAAGGGCATGGACCATTTTGATTACCAGGACATGAAGCATTGGTCTAATAAGTTTCATGGATTATTGCGATGACAGTTGGAATGGCGCTTTGTGATGACAAGGGCATGGAGAATTGTGATGGCCAGGTCATGCATTATTGTGAAGACAGGTGTCAGGGAGCATTCTGATGATATATGTAATGGCCAATTGTGATGACAATGGCATGGAGCATTGTGATGCCAAGTGTCATGGAGGATTCTGATGGCAAAGGTAATGGAGCATTGTGATGACAATGGCTTGGAACACTGTGATGACAAGGGTCAGGGAGCATTGTGCTGACAAGTGCATGGAGAATTGTGATGACAAGGGTCATGGAGCATTCTGATGGCAAGATTGTGGAGTATTTTGATGACAGTGGCATGGAGCATTATGATGAAAACGGCATGGGGCATTGTGATGAAAAATGCTTGGAGCCTTTTCGTGACATGTTTCAAGGAGCATACTGATAACAAGTGTCAGGGAGCATTGTGATGACAAGGGCATGGATCATTGTGAAGAGAAGGTCATGAAGTATTGTGAAGACAGGTGTCAGGGATCATTGTGATGACATATGTCATGGTCCATTGCGATGACAATGGCTGGGAGTATTGTGATGCCAAATGTAATGGAGGATTTTGATGACAAATATAATGGAGCAATGTGATGACTATGGCTTGGAGCAATATGATGACAATGGCCATTGTGAATTTTCATGACATGGTCGTGAAGCATTGTGATGACAAGTTCCTTGAGCATTGTGATGACAAAACCATGGAGCCTTGTGATGACAAGTCTCATGGAGCATACTGATGAAAAGGGTCTTGGAACATTGTGATGACAAGGGCATGGAGCATTGTGAGGAGAAGACCAAGGAGCATTCTGATGGCATGCGTCATCGAGCTTTGTGATGACAAGGGCATGGAGCATTGTGATTACATGGGTCTTGGAGCATTGTGATGAAAATGGCATGAATCATTGTGATGAAATAGGCATGGAGCCTTTTCATGACAGGGTTCAAGGAGCATACAGACAACAAGTGTCAGGGAGCATTTTGATGACAAGTGTATTGAACATTGTGATGACAATGGTCATGGAGCATTGTGATGAGAAGACCATTGATAATTGTGATGACGAGCGTCATGGGGCATTGTGATGACAAGTGTTATGGAATATTGTGATCACAAGGGTTTGGAGCATTGTTATGACAGAGGTCATGGAGCAATTTGATTTCATTTTGATGACAATAGCATGAAGCATTATGATGATGGGCATGGTGCATTGTGATGACAGGGTTCATGGATCATTGAGATGAAAAGGGGCATAGAGCATTGTGATTACAGGGTTCTTGGAGCATTGTGATGAGAAGGGTCATGGAGCTTTGTGATGACAAGGCCATGGAACATCGTGATGGCAGGGGTCATGGAGCATTGTTATGACAGTGGTAATGGAGCATTGTGATGGCAAGGGCATGGATCATTTTGATGAGAAGACCATGGAGCATTCTGATGACATGTGTCATGGAGCTTTGTGAAGACAAGGGCATGGAGCAATGTGATGAGAGTGTGCATGGGGCACTGTGATGACAATGACATGGAGCATTGTGATGCCAAGGGTCATGGATCTTTGTGATGACAAAGGTCATGGAGCATTTTGAAGGCAAGGGCATTGTGCATTGTGATGAGAAAGGCAAGGAACATTCTGATGACAGGGTCTTTGAGCAATTTGATGAAAAGTGTCATGGAACATTTTGATGACAGGTATTATGGAACATTGTGATGTCAGAGGTCATCGAACATTGTGATCATAAGTGCATGTAGCATTGTGATGACAGGAGTGACGGAGTATTGTGACAAATAGTGATGTAGCATTGTGATATCAGTGGTGAGAGAGCATTTTGTTGAGAAGTGCATGGAGCATTGTGATGACAAGATTGTGGAGCACTGTGATGACAAGCACATGGTGCATTGTGATGACATGTGTCATGGAGCATTGTGCTGCCAAGCGCATGGAGCATTGTGATGACAAGGGTAAAAGAGCATTGTGATGAAAAGTTCATGGAGCATTGTGGTTAAAAAGGTCACAGAGACTGTTGATGACCAGGGCATGGACCACTGTGATGACAAAGGACATGAAGCATTGTGATGATTGGAGTCACGGAGCATTGTGATGACAGGGGTCATGGAGCATTGTGATAACAAGGGCATGGAGGATTGTGATGACAAGGGCATGGAACATTGGTCTAATAAGTTTCATGGATTATTGTAATGACAGTTAGAATGGCGCATTGTGATGACAACGGCATGGAGCATTGTGATGACCAGGCCAAGCATTATTGTGAAGACAGGTGTCAGCGAGCATTGTGATGACATATGTAATGGCCCATTGTGATGACAATGGCATCGAGCATTGTGATGCCAAGTGTCATGGAGGATTCTGATGACAAAAGTAATGGAGCATTGTGATGACAATGGCTTGGAGGATTGTGATGACAAGGGTCAGGGAGCATTGTGCTGACAAGTGCGTGGAGAATTGTAATGACAAGTGTCATGGAGCATTCTGATGACAAGTTTGTGGAGTATTTTGATGACAATGGCATGGATCATTTTGATGAAAACGGCATGGGGCATTGTGATAAAAAAGGCATGGAGCCTTTTCGTGACAGGGTTCAAGGAGCATTCTGATGACAAGTGTCAGGGAGCATTGTGATGACAAGTGTATTGAAAATTGTGATGACAAAGATCATGGAGCATTGTGATGAAAAGGGCATGGAGTATTCAGATGACAGGCATCATGGAGCATTGTGATGACAAGTGTTATGGAACATTGTGATCACAAGGGTTTGGAGCATTGTGATGACAGAGGTCATGGATCATTTTGATTTCAAGGAGCAGGGAGCATTGTGATGACAAGTGCATGAAGCAATGTGATCCCAAGGTTCATGAAGGATTGTGATGACAATGGAAATGGAGTACTGTGATGACAAGCGCATAGAGCATTGTAATGGAAAGGTCATGTAGCATTTTGCTGACAAAGGAATGGAGCATTGTGATGACAAGGGAATGGAGCATGGTGATGACAAGGTCCTGGAGCATTGTTAGGAGAAGACCATGGAGACCTGTGATGAGAAATCTTATGGAGCATTCTGATGAAAAGGGGCATGGAGCATTGTGATTACATGGGTCTTGGAGCATTGTGATGACAAGTGCATGGAGCATTATGATGAGAAGGCCATGAAGCATTCTGATGACATGCGTCATGGAGCTTTTTGATTACAAGGGCATGGATCATTGTGATTACAGGGATCTTGGAGCATTGTGATGAAAAGGGCATGGATTATTGTGATGACAAAGGAATGGAGCCTTGTCATGACAGGGTACAAGGAGCATACAGACGACACGTGTCAGCGAGCATTGTGATGACAAGTGTATTGAGCATTATGATGACAAAGATCATGGAGCATTGTGAAAAGAAGACCATGGATAATTGTGATGATGAACGTCATGAGGTGTTGTGATGATAAGTGTTATGGAACATTGTGATCACAAGTGTTTGTAGCATTATGATGACAGAGGTCATGAAGAATATTGATTTCATTGTGATGACAATAGACTGAAGCATTATGATGATGGGCATGGTGAATTGTGATGGCAGTGTTCATGGAGCATTGAGATGGAAAGGGTCATGGAGCACTGTGTTTACAAGATCTTGGAGCATTGTGATGACAAGGGCATGGAGCATTGTGATGAGAAGGCCATGGAACTTTCTGATGAAATGCGTCATGGAGCTTTGTGATGACAAGGGCAAGGAGCATTGTGATTACAGGGGCCTTCAGCATTGTGATGACAGGTGTCATGGAACCTTGTGATGACTAGGCCGTGGAACATTGTGATTGCAGGGGTCATGGTGCATTGTTATGACAGAGGTAATGGAGCATTGTGATTAGAAGGGCATGGAACATTGGTCTGAAATGTTTCATGGATTATTGTGATGAGAGTGGGCATGGAGCATTGTGATGACAAGGGTACGGAACACTATGATACATGGGTCATGCAGGATTGTAATGACAAGGGCATGGAGCATTGTGATGAGAATGGCATTGAACATTGTGATGACAAGTGTCATGGAGCTTTGTGATGACAAGGGCATTGAGCAATGTTATGAGAGGGTTCATGGAGCATTGTGATGACAATGACATGGAGCATTGTGATGCCAAGGGTCATGGAGATTTGTGATGACAAGTCATGGAGCATTTTGATGACAAGGGCATGGTGCATTGTGATGAGAAGGGCAGGGAGCATTTTGATGACTGGGCCATGCAGCAATTTGATGAAAAGTGTAATGGAATATTTTGATGGCAGGTGTTATAGAACATTGTGATGTCAGGGGTCTTGGAGCTTTGGGATGAAAAGGATCATGGAGCATTTTGATGACAGGGGTTATGGAACATTGTGATGTCAGGGGTCTTGGAACATTGTGCTGATAAGGGGATGTAGTAGTGTGATGACAGGGTCATGGAACATTGTGATTACAGGGGTGAGGTTGTATTGTGATGACTAATCATGGAACACTGTGATATCTCTGATGAGAGAGCATTTTGATGAGAAATGCATGGACCATTGTGATTACAAGGTTTATGGAGCATTGCAATGACACGTTTGTGGACCATTGTGATGAAATGCACGTGGCACATTGTGAAGACAACGGTCATGGAGAATTGTTCTGACAAAGACATGGAGCTTTGTGATGACAAGGGTCACTGTGAATTGCGATGAAAAGTTCATGGAGCATTCTGGTTACAAAGGTCACAGAAACTTGTGATGACACGGCCATGGATCATTGTGATGACAAACGTTATGAAGCATTGTGATGACTGGAGTCACGGAGCATTGTGATGACAGGGGTCATGGAGCATTGTGATGACATGTGTCATGGAGCATTGTGCTGAAAAGCGCATGGAGCATTGTGATGACAAGGGTCATGGAGCATTGTGCTGAGAAAGGCATAGAGCATTGTGATGACAATGTTCAAAGAGCATTGTGATGAAACGATCATGGATCATTTTGTTAAAAAGCTCACAGAGAGTGATGATGACGAGGGCATGGACAATTGTGGTGACAAAGGTCATGAAGCACTGTGATGACCGGAGTCACAGATCATTGTGATGGCAGGGGTCATGGAGCATTGTGATAACAAGTGCATGGAGCATTGTGATGACCAGGGCAAGGAGCATTGGTCTAATAAGTTTCATGGACTATTGCGATGACAGTTGGAATGGCGCATTGTGATGACAAAGGCATGGAGCATTGTGATGGCCAGGTCATGCAGTATTGTGAAGACAGGTGTCAGGGAGCATTGTAATGACATATGTAAAGGCCCATTGTGATGACAATGGCATAGAGCATTGGGATGCCAAGTGTCATGCAGGATTCTGATGGCAAAGGTAATGGAGCATTGTGATGACAATGGCTTGGAGCATTGTGATGACAAGGGTCAGGGAGCATTGTGCTGACAAGTGCATGGAGATATGTGATGACAAGGGTCATGGAGCATTCTGATGACAAGCTAGTGGAGTATTTTGATGACAATGGCAAAGAGCATTGTGATGAAAATGGCATAGGGCTTTGTCATGAAAAAAGCATGGAGCCTTTTCGTGTCAGGCTTCAAGGAGCATTCTGATGACAAGTGTCAGGGAGCATTGTGATGACAAGTGTATTGAAAATTGTGATGACAAAGGTCATGGAGCATTGTGATGAAAATTGCATGGAGTATTGTGAGTTCAGGCATCATGGAGCTTTGTGATGACAAGTGTTATGGAACATGGTGATCACAAGGGTTTGGAGCATTGTGATGACAGAGATCATGGATCATTTTGATTTCAAGGAACAGGGAGCATTGTGATGACAAGGGCATGAAGCAATGTGATCCCACGTTTCATGGAGGATTGTGATGACAATGGATATGGAGTATTTTGATGACAAGCGCATAGAGCATTTTAATGGAAAGGTCATGTAGCATTTTGCTGACAAAGACATGGAGCATTGTGATGACATGTGTCATGGAGCACTGTGATGACAAGTGTCACGGAGCATTGTGAACACAGGGGTCATGGAGCATTGGGATGACAAGGGCATGGATCATTGTGATGACAAGGGTCATGGAGCACTGGGCTGAAAATGTTCATGGAGTGTTTTGATGACAGGGGTCATGGAGCATTGTGATGACTAGGGAAAGGAGCATTGTGATGACAAGAGTCCCGGATCATTGTGTTGTCCGGTGTCATGGAGTGTTGTGATGACAGTGGTCATGGAGCATTGTGATGATATTGGCCATGGAGCATTGTGATGAGTAGGTCGTGGAGCATTGGGCTGAAAATGTTCATGGACTATTGTGATGACAGGGGTCATGGAGCATTGTGATGACAAGGGAATGGAGCATGATAATGACAAGGTCCTGGAGAATTGTGTTGAGAAGACCATGGAGACTTGTGATGACAAGTCTCATGGAGCATTCTGATGAAAAGGGTCATGGAGCATTGTGATTACAGGGGTCTTGGAGCATTGTGATGAAAAGGGCATGGATTTTTGTGATGACAAAGGCAAGGAGCCTTGTCATGACAGGGTCCAAGAGCATACTGATGGCAAGTGTCCGGGTGAATTGTGATGACAAGTGTATTGAGAATTGTGATGACAAAGTTCATGGAGCATTGCGATGAGAAGACCATGGATAATTGTGATGATGAGCGTCATGGGGTGTTGTGATGATAAGTGTTATGGATCACTGTAATCACAAGGGTTTGGAGCCTTATGATGACAGAGATCATGGAGAATATTGATTTCATTGTGATGACAATAGCCTGAAGCATTTTGATGATGGGCATGTTGCATTGTGATGACAGGTTTCATGGAGCACTGAGATGAAAAGGGGCATGTAGCATTGCGTTTACACGGGTCTTGGAGAATTGTGATGACATGGGCATGGAGCATTGTGATGAGAAAGCCATATAACATTCTGATGACATGCGTCATGGATCTTTGTGATGACATGTGCATGGAGCATTGTGATTACAGGGGTCTTCAGCATTGTGATGACAAGTGTCATGGAACCTTGTGATGACTAGGCTGTGGAACATTGTGATGGCAGTGGTCATGGTGCATTGCTATGACAGAGGTAATGGAGCATTGTGATGAGAAGGGCATGGAACACTGGTCTGAAATATTTCATGGATTATTGTGATGAGAGTGGACATGGAGCATTGTGATGACAAGGGTACGGAACACTATGATATATGTGTCATGCAGGATTGTAATGACAAGCGCATGGAGCATTGTGTTGAGAAGTGCATCGAGCAATGTGATGACAAGTGTCATGGAGCTTTGTGATGACAAGGGCATTGAGCAATGTGATGAGAGGATTCATGGAGCATTGTGATGACAATGACATGGAGCATTGTGATGCCAAGCGTCATGGAGCTTTGTGATGACAAGTCATGGAGCATTTTGATGACAAGTGAATGGTGCATTGTGATGAGAAGGGCAGGGAGCATTTTGATGAAAGGGTCATGCAGCAATTTGATGAAAAGTGTAATGGAATATTTTGATGGCATGGGTTATAGAACATTGTGATGTCAAGGGTCTTGGAGCTTTGGGATGAAAAGTGTCATGGAGCATTTTGATGACAGTGGTTATGGAACATTGTGATGTCAGGGGTCATGGAACTTTTTGATGATAAGGGGATGTAGCAGTGTGATGACAGGGTCATGGAACATTGTGATTACAGGGGTGAGGGAGTATTGTGGTTACTAGTGATGGAACACTGTGATATCTCTGCTGAGAGAGCATTTTGATGAGAAGTGCATGCAGCATTGTGATTATAGGTTTATGGAGCATTACAATGACAAGTTTGTGGACCATTGTGATGAAATGCGTGTGGCACATTGTGATGACAGTGGTCATGGAGCATTGTTCTGACAAATACATAGAGCATTGTGATGAAAAGGGTCACAGAGAATTGTGATGAAATGTTCATGGAGCATTGTGGTTACAAAAGTCACAGAGCCTTGTGATGACGCGGGCATGGACCATTGTGATGCCAAACGTTATGAAGCATTGTGATGAATGGAGTCACGGAGCATTGTGATGACAGGGTTCATGGAGCATTGTGAGGACAAGGGCATGGAGCATTGTGATGACAGAGGCATGGATAATTGGTCTGACAAGTTTCACAGATTTTTGTGATGACAGTGGACATGTTGCATTGTGATGACAAGGGCATGGAGCATTGTGATGACAAGTGCATGGAGTATTGTGAAGACAGGTGTCAGGGAGCATTGTGCTGACATATGTCTTGGTCCATTGTGATGACTATGGCATGGAGAATTGTGATGCCAAAAGTAATGGAGGATTCTGATGACAAATATAATGGAGCACTGTGATGACTTGGGCTTGGAGCATTATGATGACAAGGGCCATTGAAAATTTTTATGACAAGGTCGTGAAGCAATGTGATGACAAGGTCCTGGAGCATTGTGATGACAAAAACATGCAGCCTTGTGATGACAAGTCTCATGGAGCATACTGATGAAAAGGGGCATGGAGCATTGTGATTACAGGGGTCTTGGAACATTGTGATGACAAGGGCATGGAGCATTGTGAGGAGAAGACCAAGGAGCATTCTGATGGCATGCGTCATAGAGATTTGTGATGACAAGGGCATGGAGCATTGTGATTACATGGTTCTTGGAGCATTGTGATGAAAACGGCATGGATCATTGTGATGAAAAAGGCATGGAGCCTTGTCATGACAGGGTTCAAGGAGCATACAGACAACAAGTGTGAGGGAGCATTTTGATGACAAGTGTATTGAGCATTGTGATGACAAAGGTCATGGAGCATTGTGATGAGAAAATCATGGATAATTGTAATGACGAGCATCATGGGGCATTGTGATGACAGGTGTTTTGGAATATTGTGATCACAAGGGTTTGGAGCATTGTTATGACAGAGGTCATGGAGCATTCTGATTTCATTGTGATGACAATAGCATGACGCATTATGATGATGGGCATGGTGCATTGTGATGACAGGGTTCATGGATAATTGAGATGAAAAGGGGCATAGAACATTGCAATAACATGGTTCGTGGAGCATTGTGGTGAGAAGGGACATGGAGCCTTGTGATGACAAGGCCATGGAACATCGTGATGGCAGGGGTTATGGAGCATTGTTATGACAATTGTAATGGAGCATTGTGATGGCAAGGGCATGGAGCATTGTGATGAGAAGGCTATGGAACATTCTGATGACATGTGTCATGGTGCTTTGTGATGACAAGGGCATGGAGCAATGTGATGAGAGCGTTCATGGAGCATTGTGATGACAATGACATGGAGCATTGTGATGCCAAGAGTCCTGGATCTGTGTGATGACAAAGGTCATGGAGCATTTTGATGGTAAGGGCATTGTGCATTGTGATGAGAAGGGCAGGGAGCATTTTGATGACAGGTTCATGGAAAAATTTGCTGAAATGGGTCATGGAACATTTTGATGACAGGTGTTATGGAACATTGTGATGTCAGGGGTCATGGAGCATTTTGATGAAAAGGATCATGGAGCAGTTTGATGACAGGTGTTATGGAACATTTTGATGTCAGGGGTCATCGAACATTGTGATGATAAGTGCATGTAGCTTTGTGATGACAGGCGCCATGAATCATTGTGATGACAGTCGTGAGTGAGTATTGTGACAAATAGTGATGTAGCATTGTGATATCAGTGGTGAGAGACCATTTTGATGAGAAGTGCATGGAGCATTGTGATGACAATTTTATGGAGCACTGTGATGACAAGTTTGTGGAGCATTGTGATGACAAGTGCATGGTGTATTGTGATGACATGTGTCATGGAGTATTGTGCTGAGAGAGGCATACAGCATTTTGATGACAAGGGTCAAAGAGCATTGTAATGAAATTTTCATGGAGCATTGTGGTTAAAAATGTCACAGAGACAGTTGATGACGAGGACATGGAAAATTGTGATGACAAAGTTCATGAAACATTGTGATGACTGGAGTCAAGGAGCACTGTGATGACAGGGGTCAGGGAGCATTGTGATAACAAGGGCATGGAGCATTGTGAGGACAAGGGGATGGAACAGTTGTCTATTTAGTTTCATGGATTATTGTGATGACAGTTGCAATGGGGCATTTTGATCACAATGGCATGGAGCATTGTGATGCCAAGTGTCATGTAGGATTCTGCTGACAAAGGTAATGGAGCATTGTGATGACAATAGCTTGGAGCATAGTGATGACAAGTTTCAGGGAGCACTGTGCTGACAAGTGCATGGAGAATTGTGATGACAAGGGTCATGGAGCATTCTGATGACAAGCTTGTGGAGTATTTTGATAACAGTGGCATGGAGCATTTTGATGAAAACGTCATGGGGCTTTGTGATGAGAAATGCATGGATCCTTCTCGTGACAGTGTTCAAGGAGCATTCTGACGACACGTGTCAGAGAGCATTGTGATGACAAGTGTATTGAGAATTGTGATAACAAAGGTCATGGAATATTGTGATGAAAAGGGCATGGAGTATTGTGATGACAGGCATCATGGAGCTCTGTGATGACAAGTGTTCTGGAACATTGTAAGGACAAGGGATTTGAGCATTTTGATGACAGAGGTCATGGATCATTTTGATTTCAAGGAGCATGCAGCATTGTGATGACAAGGGCATGAAGCAATGTGATCCCAAGATTCATGGAGGATTGTGATGACAATTATCATGGAGTATTGTGATGACAAGCATATAGAGCATTGTAATGACAAGGTCATGTAGCATTTTGCTGACAAAGGCATTGAGCATTGTGATGAGAGAGGTCATGTAGCACTGTGATGACAACCGTCACGGAGCATTGTGAATACAGGGGTCATGGAGCATTGCGATGATAACGGCATGGATCATTGTGATGGCAAGTTTCAAGGAGCATTGGGCTGAAAATGTTCATGGAGTATTGTGATGACAGGGGTCATGGAGCATTGTGATATCTAGGGAATGGAGAATTGTGATGACAAGAGTCCTGGATCATTGTATTGTCAGGTGTCATGGAGTATTGTGATGACAGTGGTCATGGAGAATTGTGATGATATTGGACATTGAGCATTGTGATTATAAGGTCATGGAGCATTTGGCTAAACATTTTCATGGAGTATCTTTATGACAAGGGAATGTAGCTTGGTGATGACAAAGTCCTGGAGCATTGTGATGAGAAGACCATGGAGACTTTTGATGATTAGTCTCATGGAGGTTTCTGTTGAAAAGAGGCATGGAGCATTGTGATTACAGGGGTCTTGGAGCATTGTGATGACAAGGGCATGGATCATGGTGATGAGAAGGCCATGGAACATTCTGATGACATGCGTCACGGAGCTTTGTGATGACAAGGGCATGGAGCATTGTGATCACAGGGGTCATGGTACATTGTGATGAAAAGGGCATGGATCATTGTGATGAAAATGGCATGGAGACTTGTCATGACAGTGTTCAAGGAGCATACTGAAGACAAGTCTCAGGGAGCATTGTGATGACAAGGGTATTGAGCATTGTGATGACAAATATCATGGAGCATTGTGATTAGAAGACCATGGATAATTGTGATGATGAATGTCATGGGGTGTTGTGATGATAAATGTTATGGACCATTGTGATCACAAGGTTTCGGAGTATTGTGATGACAGAGGTCATGGAGAATATTCATTTCATTGTGATGACAATAGCCTGAAGCATTATGATGATGGTCATGGTGCATTGTGATGACCGGGTTCATGGAGCGTTGACATGAAAAGGGGCATGGAGTATTGTTATTACAGGGATATTGGAGCATTGTGATGACAAAGGCATGGAGCATTGTGATGTGAAGTCCATGGAACATTCTGATGACATGCGTCAGGGAGCTTTGTGATGACAAATGCAAGGAGCACTGTGATTACAGGGGTCTTGAGCATTGTGATGAGAAGGGTCATGGAACCTTGTGATGACAAGGCCATGGAACATCGTGATGGCAGGGGACATGGAACATTGTTATGAATGGGGTAATGGAGCATTGTGATGGCAAGGGCATGGAGCATTGTGATGAGAAGGCCATGGAGAATTCTGACGACATGTGTCATGGAGCTTTGTGAAGACAAGTGCATGGAGCAATGTGATGAGAGCTTTCATCGAGCATTGTGATGTCAATGACATGGAGCACTGTGATGCCAAGGGTCATGGATCTTTGTGATGACTAAGGTCTTGGAGAATTTTGATGTCAAGGGCGTTGTTCATTGTGAAGAGAAGGGCAGGGAGCATTCTGATGAGAGGTTCATGGAGCAATTTGATGAAAAGGGTCATGGAGCATTGTGCTGAGAAAGGTATAGAGCATTGTGATGACAAGGGTCAAAGAGCATTGTGATGAAAAGTTCATGGACCATTGTGGTTAAAAAGGTCACAGAGACTGTTGATGATGAGGGCATGGACAATTGTGATGACAAAGGTCATGAAGCATTGTGATGACTGGAATCACGGAGCATTGTGATGACAGGGGTCATGGAGCATTGTGATAACAAGGGCATGGAGTATTGTGATGACAATGGCATGGAACATTGGTCTAATAAGTTTCATGGATTATTGCAATGACAGTTGGAATGGTGCATTGTGATGACAAGGGCATGGAGCATTGTGATGAGCAGGTCATGCAGTATTGTGAAGACAGGTGTCAGGGAGCATTGTGATGACATATGTAATGGCCCATTGTGATGAAAATGGCATGGAGCATTGTGATGCCAAGTGTCATGGAGGATTCTGATGACAAAGGTAATGGAGCATTGTGATGACAATGTCTTGGAGCATTGTGATGACAAGGGTCAGGGAGCATTGTGCTTACAAGTGCATGGAGCATTGTGATGACAAGGGTCATGGAGCATTCTGAGGACAACCTTGTGGAGAATTTTGATGACAACTGCATGGAGCATTGTGATGAAAACGACATGGAGCATTGTGATGAAAAAGGCATGGAGCCTTTTCGTGACAGGTTTCAAGAAGCATTCTTATGGCAAGTGTCTGGGAGCATTGTGATGACAAGGGTATTGAGAATTGTGATGACAAAGGTCAGGGAGCATTGTGATGAAAAGGGCATGGAGTATTGTGATGACAGGCATCATGGAGCGTTGTGATGACAAGTGTTATGGAACACCGTGATCACAAGTGTTTGGAGCATTGTGATAACAGAGGTCATGGATCATTTTGATTTCAAGGACCATGGAGCATTGTGATGACAAGGGGATGAAGCAATGTGATCCCAAGGTTCATGGAAGTTTGTGATGACAATGGAAATGGAGTATTTTGATGACAAGCGCATAGAGCATTGTAATGACAAGCTCATGTAGCATTTTGCTGACAAAGGCTTGGAGCATTGTGATGACATGTGTCATGGAGCACTGTGATGACAAGCGTCACGGAGCATTGTGAAAACAGGGGTCATGGAGCATAGGGATGGCAAGGACATAGATCATTGTGATGACAAGGGTCATGGAACATTGGGCTGAAAATGTTAATGGAGAATTGTTAAGACAGGGGCTATGGAGCATTGTGATGACGAGGGAATGGAACATTGTGATGACAAGAGTGCCGAATCATTGTGTTGTCAGGTGTCATGGAGTGTTGTGATGACAGTGGTCATGGAGCATTGTGATGATACTGGCCATGGAGTTTTGTAATGAGAAGACCTTGGGTAATTGTGATGTCCAGCATCATGGAGCACTGTAATGATAAGGGGCATGAAGCATTGTGATGACAGGTGTCAGGGAGCATTGTGATGACAGTGGACATGGAGCATTGTGATGACAAATGCATGGAGCATTGTGATGACAAGTCTTTGGAGCATTGCAATGTCAAGTGGATGGAGAATTGTGATGACAAGAGCATGTAACATATTGACGAGAAATGTCATGTAGCACTGTGATGACATGGACGTGGATAATTGTGATGACAAGGGACATGGAGCATTGTGATAACCAGGGCATGGTGCATTGTGATGACAGGGGTCATGGAGCATTATTATAAGAACGGCCATGGTGCATTCTGACATAAGATATCACTTATGAATGGAATATAAACATGGCTACATATGAACTGAATTAGGGAAGAGAACAGAGTCTCACATTTAGAAAACACTCTTATGCCTGCTTAAGGGGGAAGGAGAGGTGGGGTGATGCATAAAACCAGAGTTTGATATAAGCACAGGTACCATTCAAAAACCAACTATGGAATAGCCAAGACTTACACCTTCCTCAGTGAAAGGGATTCAAAACCCCATATTTCCCACAGAGGAATATATTGGATTAGTTAGAATCTTAAAACCTATGTATTGATATGTCTCCGTAAGGGAATCAAGTGTGTCTAGAACGACATAAACATGGCAGTGAGAATCAGCTCAAACCCAATATAGAACTGAATTTCAAAACAAAACATAAAAACAGTAAAATTCTTACACAATAGCTTCATGGGTTCTGATGTAACTTGGAATGACCCCATCTACAATGACAGCTGGATGTGGCATAAGGCTGGTCACTTGGGACTGAGAGCATTGGTGAGATTGGGTGAAAAAATGCAGACCCTTTAAAGCAATAATGCCTGCCACCCATTCCATGGTTCCCAACTCTCCAGGTAGAAGGGAATATCACTACAGTTATAACGTGTATGGGAACCTAGAGAATGGAAACCATCTGATGATGAAAGGTTTCTAAAACTCTACTACTTTTTTCTCTCCTTGTGCTCCAGTTTGACATTCCAACTGATTTACTATCAATCTCCCAACTTGGAAAGTCATCCTGTATATCCTCCTGGTTCGCACAGTTGGCAAATTGTGCAGAGGATATAAGGGAAGAGAGAGAACCAATGAGAGAGTAGCTGTAGGCATTTGGACGGCCACATGACACTCTAATTTCCCATCACAAAGAGGAATTAAGCAAAGTCTCAGCCTGCCCCCCCAGAACCAGTATAAGTCCAGAAGCAAAATTGTTGATTTGCTGTCAGCTCACAAAAACGCGAGTTGAAAAATGGAGCTCCGGGCCACAGCAATTCACTAACCTGAAGAGTTATAAAGGACTATGCTCTTCCAAAAATCTGTTGAGGGAAAACCATGAGGCGGAAGGGAAAATGAGGCAGAATGGCATGAAACAGATTTCAAGAAGTACCATGGAATCGCCTTTAAACAAAAGAAAAGCATTACAACTTCGAAAATTATGGAAATGGCCATAAAGGGCATATGGCTTTTCACGTGAATATATACAGGAGAAAACGCATATGCCCTTTTTGGAAAAGCAAGCAAGTGGGCAATGCAAATCTGCACTACAAAGAAGTATCACTTCCCACCGGTCAAAAGGGACATCCACAAAATGTGTAAATACCAGAAAGGCAAGACAGGCCCTGGAGAACAGGGAGCATTGTTATGCTGATGGGCGGCATGTAAACTGCCAACTGCCTCTCTGGAGGAGTGTATTGTGTTTCCTAAAACAAGTAAACAACAGAGCTACAGAGCCAAGGGCACTTCCAGACTAGGGAATATACCTGGGGAAAACTGAAAATAAATAAGACAGATCCACACCAAAATTCAGGGCTGCACTGCTTACAAAAAACTCAACTTGGGTACACCTTAAATATCCCAGGAAAGACAAAAATGGTTCAAGAAATTGTGGTACTTACGTATGATGGAATATCCCTCAGCCATGAAATCAACGTCATAAGGCCAGTAGCGGCAAAATTAGTGGATTCAGGTACGATAATTCTAAGTGAAATAAGTCACACAGAAAAAGAAACTTATCATAATATATCACTTATGAAGATCCTGTAAACATGGCTACACATGAACTGAGTTAGGAAAGAGAAGAGAGACTCACATTTAAAAAACACACTTATGCCTGCTTAAGGGGGAAGGAGAGGTGGGGTGATGCATAAAACCAGAGTTTGATATTAGTACAGGTACCGTTCCAAAAACCAAATACGGAAGAGACAAGACCTACATATTCCTCAGTGAAAGGGACTCAACACCCCATATTCACCGCAGAGTAATATAACTTACTAGTATGAATCTTAAAACCTATGTATTGATATGTCTCCGTAAGGGAATCAAGTGTGTCTAGACTGGCATAAACATGACAGTGAGAATCAGCTCAAACCCACTATAAAAAGGAATTTCAAAAACAAAACAAAAAAAAAGGGAAATTCATTACAATTCCTTCAGGGTCTCTGATGAAACCTGGAATGACACTATCTACAATGACAGCTGGCTGTGGCATAAGGCTGGACACTTGGGACTTAGAGGATTGGTGAGATTGGCTCAGCAAATGCAGACACTTTAAAGCAATAATGAGTGGCACCCATTCCATGTGTCCCAACTCTACAGGTTGAAGGGAATATTACTACAGCTATAACATGTACGGGAAACCTAGAGAATGGACACAATGTGAACATGAAAGGTCTCTAAAACTCAACTAATAGTCTCTCTCCTGGTGCTCCGGTTTGACTTTCCAACTGCTTTACTATCAATCTCCCAACTTGGAGAGACTGCCCCTTTAACCTCCTGGTTCTCACAGGTTGCCAATTTGGCAGAGGATGAAAAGGAAGAGGGAGAACCAATGAGAGAGTAGCTCTTAGGCATTTGGACGGACACATGTCACTCTTATTTCCCGGGAGGAAGAAAAATTAACCAAATTCTCAGCCACCCACCAGACACCAGGATAGGTCCTCAACCAAAGTTTGCACTTGCATTCATCTCACAAAAAACGAGTTGAAAAATGGAGCTCAGTGGCACAGCAATTCACAAACTGGCAGAGAAATACAGGACAACTATCGTCCAAATATCTGTTTAATGTAAGGCAACGAGGCAGACTTGAAAGCGAGGCAGAATAGCAGGAAACAGATTTCAAGAGGTACGTTGGAATCGCCTTTAAAGCACAGGAAAAGGGGCACAATTTCGACAATGATGCACTAGGCCAAAAAGGGCGTATGGGTTTTCTCCTGAATATATTCAGGAGAAAACACATATACGCTTTTTGGCCAGGCAAGCAAGCGGGCAATTCAAATCTGCACTACAAAGAAGTATCACTTCCCACCGGTCAAAAGGGACATCCACAAAATGGGTAATTACCAGAAAGGCAAGACTGGTCCTGGAGAACAGGGAGCCTTGTTATGCTGATGGGTGGTATGTAAATTGTCAACTGCCTGTCTTGTGGAGTGCATTGTGTTCCCTAAAACAAGTAAACAACAGAGGTACAGAGCCAAGGGCACTTCCAGTCTAGGGAATAAACCTTGGGAAAACTGAAAATCAATAAGACAGAGCCACCCCAATATTTAGGGCTGCACTGCTTACAAGAAGCTCATTTGGGTGCACCTTAAATACCCCTGAAAGATAAAAATGGTACAAAAAATTGTGGTACTTACGTCTGATGAAATATCCCTCAGCCATGAAATCAATGTCATAAGACCAGTAGCAGCAAAATGAGTGGATTCAGGTACGATGATTCTAAGTGAAATAAGTCACACAGAAAAAGAAACCTATCATAAGATATCACTTACAGATATCCTGTAAACATGGCTACACATGAACTGAGTTAGGAAAGAGAAGAGAGTCTCACATTTAGAAAACACTCTTATGCCTGCATAAGGGGGAAGGAGAGGTGGGGTGATGCATAAAACCAGAGTTTAATATTAGTACCAGTACCGTTCCAAAAACCTAATCCGGTATAGTAAGACCTACAACTTCCTCAGTGAACGGGATGCAACAACCCATATTTCGTGCAGAGGAATATATCTTACTAGTAAGAATCTTAAAACCTATGTATTGATATTGTCTCCATAAGGGAAACAAGTGTGTCTAGATTGGCATAAACATGGCTGTGAGAATCAGCTGAAACTCACTATAAAAAGGAATTTCAAAAACAGAACAAAAATAACAGGGAAATTCTTTACAATTCCTTCAGGGTATGTGATGAAACCTGGAATGACCCTATCTACAACAACAGCTGGAAGTGGCATAAGGCTGGACACTTGGGACTGAGAGGATTGGTGAGATTGGGTCAGCAAATGCAGACCCTTTAAAGCAATAATGCATGGCACCCATTCCATGGGTCCCAACTCTCCAGGTTGAAGGGAATATTACTACAGCTATAACATGTACGGGAAACCTAGAGAATGGACACACTGTGAATACGAAAGTTTTCTAAAACTCAACTAAGAGTCCCTCTCTTGGTGCTCCAGGTTCAATTTCCAACTGCTTTACTATCAATCTCCCAACTTGGAGAGACAGCCCCTTTAACCTCCTGGTTCGCACAGGTTGCCAATTTGGCAGAGCATGAAAGGGAAGAGGGAGAACCAATGAGAGAGTAGTTGTTAGGTATTTGGATGGTCACATGTCACTCTAATTGCCCGGCAGAAGAAGAATTAACCAAAGTCTCAGCCATCCGCAGGGAACCAGTATAGGTCTTGAACCAATATTTTGGACTTGCGGTCAGCTCACAAAAAATTAGTTGAAAAATGGAGCTCAGGGGCACAGCAATTCACAAACTGGCAGAGAAACACAGGACAACTATCGTTCAAATATCTGTTTAATGGAAGGCAACGAGGCGGACTTGAAAGCGAGGCAGAATAGCCGGAAACAGATTTCAAGAGGTACGTTGGGATCGCCTTTAAAGCACAGGAAGAGGGGCACAACTTAGACAATGATGCACTTGGCCAAAAAGTGCTTATGCGCTTTCTCCTGAATATATTCAGGAGAAAACGCATACGCCCTTTTTGGCCAAGCAAGCAAGTGGGAAATGCAAATCTGCACTACAAAGAAGTATCACTTCCCACCGGTCCAAAGGGACATCCACAAAATGGGTAAAATCCAGAAACGCAAGACAGGCCCTGGAGAACAGGGAGCCTTGTTATGCTGATGGGCGGCATGTAAATTGCCAACTGCCTCTCTGGAGGAGTGCATTGTGTTCCCTAAAACAAGTAAACAACAGAGATACAGAGCCAAGGGCAATTCCAGTCTAGCAAATATACCTTGGGAAAACTGAAAATCAATAAGACAGAGCCACCCCAAAATTTAGGGATGCACTGCTTACAAAAACCTCAACTTGGGTACACCTTAAATATCCCAGGAAATATAAAAATGGTTCAAAAAACTGTGGTACTTACGTACGATGGAATATCCCTCAGCCATGAAATCAATGTCATAAGACAAGTAGCAGCAAAATGAGTGGATTCAGGTACGATGATTCTAAGTGAAATAAGTCACACAGAAAAAGAAGCTTATCATAAGATATCACTTATGAAGATCCTGTAAACATGGCTACACATGAACTGAGTTAGGAAAGAGAACAGAGTCTCACATTTAGAAAACACTCTTATGCCTGCTTAAGGGGGAAGGAGAGGTGGGGTGACGCATAAAACCAGAGTTTGATATAAGCACTGGTACCGTTCCAAAAACCAACTATGGAATAGACAAGACCTACACCTTCCTCAGTGAAAGGGACTCAAAACACCATATTTCCCGCAGTGGAATATATCTAACTAGTAAGAATCTTAAAACCTATGTATTGATATATCTACATAAGGGAATCAAGTGTTTCTAGACTGGCATAAAACTGGCAGGGAGAATCAGCTCAAACCCACTATCAAAAGGAATTTCCAAACAAAACAAAAAAAACAGCGAAATTCTTTGCACTTCCTTCATGGTGTCTGATGACACCTGGAATGACCCTATCTACAATGACAGCTGGATGTAGCATAATGCTGGACACATGGGACTCAGAGGATTGGTGAGATTGGGTGAGCAAATGCAGACCCTTTAAAGCAATAATGCATGGCACCCATTCCATGGGTCCCAACTCTCAAGGTTGAAGGGAATATTACTATAGCTTTAACATGTATGGGAAACCTAGAGAATGGACACACAGTGAATACGAAAGGTTTCTAAAACTCAACGAATAGTCCCTCTCCTTGTGCTCCAGTTTGATTTTGCAACTGCTTTACTATCAATCTCCCAACTTGGAGAGACAGACCCTTTTACCTCCTGGTTCGCACAGGTTGCCAATTTGGCAGAGGATGAAAGGGAAGAGGGAGAACCAATGAGAGAGTAGCTGTTAGGCATTTAGAAGGGCACATGTCACTCTTATTTCCCATGCGGAAGAAGAATTAACCAAAGTTTCAGCCACACACCTGGCAGCAGTATAGTTCCTGAACCAAAATATTTGACTTGCGTTCAGCTCAGAAAAAACGAGTTAAAAATGGAGCTCAGGGGCACAGCAATTCACAAACTGGCAGAGTAATAAAGTACAACTATTGTCGCAAAATCTGTTGAGGGAAGTTAACGTGGTGGACTTGAAAGCGAGGCAGAATAGCAGGAAACCAATTACAAGAGGTACTTTAGATTGGCCTTTAAAGCACAGGAAGAGGGGCACAACTTCGACAATGATGCACTTGGCCAAAAAGGGCGTATGCGTTTTCTCCTGAATATATTCAGGAGAAAACTCATAAGCCCTTTTTGGCCAAGCAAGCAAGCAGGCAATGCAAATCGGCACTACACAGAAGTTTCACTTCCCACCAGACAAAAGGGACATCCCCAAAATATCGAAAAATCAGAAAGGCAAGACAGGCCCCGGAGAACAGGGAGCCTTGTTATGCTGATGAGCGGGATGTAAATTGCCAACTGCCTCTCTGGAGGAGTGCATTGTGTTCCCTAAAACAAGTAAACAACAGAGCTACAGAGCCAAGGACACTTCCAGTCTAGGGAATATACCTTTGGAAACCTGAAAATCAATAAGACAGAGCCACCGCAAATTTAGGGCTGCACTGCTTACAAGAACCTCAACTTGGGTACACCTTAAGTATCCCAGGAAAGATAAATATGGTTCAAAAATTTGTGGTACTTATGTACGATGGAATATCCCTCAGCCATGAAATCAATGTCATAAGACCAGTAGCAGCAAAATGAGTGGATTCAGGTACGATGATTCTAAGTGAAATAAGTCACAAAGAAAAAGAAACTTATCATAAGATAGCACTTATGAATTTTCTGTAACATGGCTACACATGAACTGAGTTAGGAAAGGGAACAGAGTCTCACATTTAGAAAACACACTTATGCCTGCTTAAGGAGGAAGGAGAGGAGGGGTGATGCCTAAAACCAGAGTTTGATATTAGTACAAGTACCATTCCAAAATCGAAATACGTTATAGACAAGACCTACACCTTCATCAGTGAAAGGGACTCAAAACCCAATATTCTGCGCAGAGGAATATATCTGACCAGTAAGAATTTTAAAACCTATGTATTGATATGTCACCGTAAGGGAATCAAGTGTGTCTAGACTGGCATACACATGGCAGTGAGAATCAGCTCAAACCGAGTATAAAAAGGAATTTCAAATACAAAACAAAAAAACAGGGAAATTCGTGACAATTCCTTCAGGGGCTATGGTGAAACCTGGAATGACCCTACCTGCAACGAGAGCTGGATGTGGCATAAAGCTGGACACATGAGACTGACAGTTTTTGTGAGACTGGGTGAGCAAATGCAGACCCTTTAAAGCAATAATGTGTGGCACCCATTCCATGGGTCCCAACTCTCCATGTGTAAGGGAATATTACTACAGCCATAACATTTACGGGAAACCTAGAGAATGGACACACTGTGAATATGAAAGGTTTCTAAAACTCCACTTATAGTCCCTCTCCTTGTGCTCCATTTTGACCTTCTAACTGCTTTACTATCAATCTCCCAACTTGGAGCGATAGCCCGTAAAACCTCCTGGTTCGCACAGGTTGCCAATTTGGCAGAGGATGAAAGGGAAGAGGGAGAACCAATGAGAGAGTAGCTATTAGGCATTTGGACGGGTACATGACATTTTAATTGCCCGGCAGTAAGTAGAATTAACCAATGTCTCAGCCACCCACTGGGAACCAGTATAGATTTTGAACCATAATTTTGGATTTGCGGTCAGCTCACAAAAACGAGATGAAAAATGGAGCTCAGGGTCACAAAAATTCAAAAAACTGGCAGTGAAATAAAAAATAATTATCGTCCAAAAAATCTGTTAAGGGAAGGCAACGAGGCATCCTTCAAAGCGAGGTAGAATAGCAGGTAACAGATTTCAAGAGGTCCGTTGGAATCACCTGTAAAGCACAGGAAGAGGGGCACAACTTCGACAATGATGCACTTGGCCAAAAAGGGCGTACGCGTTTTCTCCTGAATATATGCAGGAGAAAACGCATACGCCATTTTTGGCCAAGCAAGCAAGCAGCAATACAAATCTTCACTACAAAGAAGTATCCCTTCCCACTGGTCAAAAGGGATATCCGCAAAATGTGTAAAAAACAGAAAGGCAAGACAGGCCCTGGAGATCAGGCAGCCTTGCAATGCTGATGGGCGCGATGTAAGTTGCCAACTGCCTCTCTGGAGGAATGCATTGTGTTCCCTAAAACAAGTAAACAACAGAGCTACACAGCCAAGGGCACTTCCTGTCTAGGGAATATACCTTGGGAAAACTGAAAATCAATAAGACAGAGCCACCCTAAAATTTAGCGCTGCACTGATTACAAGAACCTCAACTTGTGTACACCTTAAGTATCCCAGGAAAGACAAAAATGGTTCAAGATATTGTGGTACTTACGTACGATGGAATATCGCTCAGCCATGAAATCAATGTCTTAAGGCCAGTAGCAGCAAAAAGAGTGGATTCAGGTACGATGATTCTAAGTGAAATAAGTCACACAGAAAAAGAAACTTATCATAAGATATCACTTATGAAGTTCCTGTAAACTTGGCTACACATGAACTGAGATAGGAAAGATTACATAGTAACTAATCTTATAATAAGATATCACTCATAGCGGGAATGTACACATGACTACAAATGAACTGAATGACAAACACAACAGATTCACACATTTAGGAAACATCTTCTGCCTGCTTAATGGGAAAGCCGAGGTGGGGTTATGCATAAAACCAGAGTTTTAAATTAGCACAGATACCGTTATATAAACCATGTATGTAATAGACAACACCTACTCCCGGCACAATGAACTGGACTCAACACCCCCTATTCATTGCAGAGGAATATGCCTGACTCTAAGTATTTTAAATCATATGTATTCTCATGTCTCCCTAAAGGAATCATGTGTGTGTATAACGGCATGAACACAGCACTGAAATTCAGTTAAACCCACTTATAAAAATAAATTTCAAAAGCAAAATGCAAAAACAGATAGAAAGTCTTAAAAACTACGTTCAGGGCCTGTGATGCAAGCTAGATTGACCACCTTTACACCCACAGCTGGATGAGACATAAGACTGGACACTTGGGGGTGACAAGATTGCTGAGGTTGTGTGAACAAAAGAACACCACTTAGAGCAATACTGTGTGCTACCCATTCTAGTGGTCCCAACTCTCCAGGTTTAAGGGAATCTTCCTACAGTTAAAACATGCATGGGAAACCCAGTGGATGGTACACTGTGTAATTGGGAAAGTTTTCTAAAAGGTACCTCATTTTTCCTTTTGTCGTGCTCGGCTTCGCCATTCCATCTGCATTACTAAAAATCTCCCCACTTGGAGTGTCAGCGCCTTTACCCTCCCGTTATGCACAGTTTGCACATTGTGCAGAGGATGAACAGGAAGAGGGGAAATAAATGAGAGATTAGCTGTAGGTGTTTGGATGGGCACATGTCACTCTAGTTTCCCATCAGGAAGAATAATTAACCAAAAGCTCAGCCTGAAGCCCTGGAAGCAGACTAGGGCCTAAAGCCATCCTGCGGTATTGCAGCCAGCTCACAAAGAGGCGAGTTGAAAAATGGAAATCAGGGGCACAGCAATTCACAAACTTGCAGAGTTATAAAGGACAACTATCATCCAGAAATATATTGAGGAAAGGCAGTGAAGAGGATTTGAATGCAAGGCAGAATTGAAGGAAACAGATTTCAAGAGGTAGATTGGAGTTGTCTTTAAAGTACATGAAAAGCGACAGAATTTCGACAATGTTGCCCTTGGCTGAAAAGGGATTATGTGTATTTTCTTGAATATCTTCAGGAAAAAATGCATATGCAATTTTTGGCCAAGCAAGCCATCAGGCATTGCAAATCCACACTACATAGAAGTGTCCCTTACCTCCAGTCAAAAGGGCCATCCACAAACAGTGTAAAAACCACAAATGCAGGAGAAGCCATGGAGAAAAGGGAGCCTGGTTACACCGATGGACAGGATGTAAATTGCCAACAGCCTCTCTGGAGAACGGTATGTTGTTTTCTAAAACAGAGCTACAGAGCATAGCACACTTGCACTCATGGGCGTGTATTTTGGGAAAACTAAAAATCCACAACACACAGCCAGCTCAATGTTTAGGGCTGCTCTGTTTACAAGAACCTCGACTTCGGTACACTTTATATATCCCAGGAAAGGAAAAAAAATGGATATAGATGTTGTGGTACTTATATACAATGGAATGTCACTCAGACATAAAATCAATGTCATAAGGCCAATAGCAGCATAATGTGTGGCTTTAGGTACGATGATGCTAAGTGAAATGAGCCACAAAGAAAAAGAAACTTATTGTAATATATCACTTATAGAGGAAATGTAAACATGGCTACACATGAACTGAATTTCAAAAGAGAACAGAGTTACACAATTAGAAAACACACTTATGCCTCCTTAAGGGGAAAGGTGACATGGGGTGATGTGTAAAAGCAGAGTTTGAAATTAGCACAGATCCCATTCCATATACCAAATATGTAATAGACAAGACCTACTCCTTTCTCAATAAACTGGACACAAAACACCCTATTCACTGAAGAGGAATATATCTGACTGGTAATAACCTTGAAACCTATGTATTTATATGTCTCCATAATGGAATCAAGTGTATGTAGATTGGCATAAACACAGATCAATGGAACAGGACAGAAAGCCCAGAGATAAACCTACATACCTATGGCTATCTCATCTATGACAAAGGAGCTAAGGATATACAATGGAGAAAAGACAGTCTCTTCAGTAATTTGTGCTGGAAAAACTGGACCGCTACACATAAAGGAATGAAATTAGAACACTCCATAACACCATACACAAAAATAAACTCTAAATTGATTAGAGATCTAAATATAAGACCAGACACTATAAAACACTTAGAGGAAACCATAGGCAGAACACTCTATGACATAAATCACAGCAAGATCCTTTTGGACCCACCTCCTAGAGAAATGGAAATAAAAACAGAAATCAACAAATGGGACCTAATGAAACTTAAAAGCTTTTACACAGTACAGGAAAACATAAACAAGATGCAAAAACAACCCTCAGAATGGGAGAAAATATTTTCAAATGAAGCAATTGACAAAGGATTAATCTCCAAACTTTACAAGCACCTCATGTAGCTCAATATCACAAAAACAAACAACCCAATCCAAAAACGGGCAGAAGACCTAATAGACATTTCTCCAAAGAAGATATACAGATTACCAAGAAACACATGAAAGGATGCTGAACATCACTAATCATTAGAGAAATGCAAATCAAAACTACCGTGAGGTATCACCTCACAGCAATCAGAGTGGCAATCATCAAAAAAATCTACAAAACAATAAATGCTGGAGAGGCCTTTATTGGAGAAAAGGGAACACACTTGCACTGTCGGTGGGAATGTAAATTGATATGGGCACTAGGGAGAAGAGTACGGAGGTTCCTTTAAATAACTAACAATAGAAGTACCATAGGACACAACTATCCAACTACTGGGCATTTGCCTTGCAAAAACCATAATTCAAAAAGAGTTATGTACAAAAATGTTCATTGCAGCTCTACTTGCATTAGCCAGGACATGGAAGCAACCTAAGTGTCCATCGACAGATGAATGGATAAAGAAGATCTGACACATATATACAATCAAATATTACTCAACCATAAAAAGAAGCAAAACTGAGTTATTTGTACTGAGGTGGATGGACTTAGAATCTGTCCTACACAGTGAAGTAAGTCAGAAAGGGAAAAACAAATACTGTATGTTAACAGAGATATATGGAATCTAATGAAGAAAAAAAATGATTTTGAAGAACCTAGTGGCAGGACAGGATTAAGGACACAGACATAGAGAAAGGACTTGAGGACACTGGAAGGGGGATGGGTAAGCTGGGGCGAAGAGATAGAGTGGCATGGACATAAATACATTACCAAATGTAACACCGATAGCTACTGGGAAGCAGCCACATAGAACAGGGAGATCAGCTCGGTGCTTTGTGACCACATAAAGGGGTGGGATATGGAGTGTGGGAGGGAGATGCAAGAGGGAGGGGATCTGGTGATATTTGTATATGTATAGCTGATTCAATTTGTATACAGCAGAAACGAACACTCCATTGTAAAGCAATTATACTCCAATAAACGTGTAAAAGGAAAAAAAAAAAAAGAAAGCCCAAGGATAAACCTACACACCTATGGTCAACTAATCTATGACAAAGGAGGGAAGACTATACAATGGAGATAAGACCGTATCTTCAGTCATTGGTGCTGGGAAATATGGAGAGCTACATGTAAAAGAATGAAATTTGAACACTCCCCAACACCATACATAAAAATATATTCAAAATGGATTAGAGACCTTAATGTAAGGCCGGACAGTATAAAACTCTGAGAGGAAAACTTACGAAGGATACTCTGACGTAAATCACAGCAAGATCTTTTTTGATCCACCTCCTATAGTAATGAAATAGAAAAGAAAACTAAACAGATGGGACCTAATGAAACTTAAAAGCTTTTGCAAAGCAAAGGGAACTACAAACAAGACGAAAAGACAACCCTCAGAATGGCAGAAAATATTTGCAAACGAATCAATGGACAAATGATTAATCTCCAATATATATAAACAGCTCATGCAGCTCAATATTAATAAAACAAACAACCCAATACAAAAATGGAAGATCTAAATAGACATTTCTTCCAAGAAGACATAGAGATGGCCAGTACGCACATGAAAATCTGCTCAACATCACTAATTATTAGAGAAATGGAAATCGAAACTACAATGAGGTATCACGTCACACCTGTTAGAATGGGCATCATCAGAAAATCTACAAACAACAAATGCTGGAGAGGGTGTGGAGAAAAGGAACATTATTCCACTATTGTTGGGAATGTAAATCGATACAGTCTCTATGGAGAACAGTATGGAGGTTCCTTAAAAAACTAAAAATAGAATTACCATATAATCCAGCAATCCCACTACTGGGCATATACCCAGAGAAAACCATAAATCAAAAAGACACATTCACCACAATGTTCACTGCAGCACTATTTACAATAGACAGGTAATGAAAGCAACCTAAGTGCCCACAGACAGACGAATGGATAAAGACGTGGTACATATATACAACGGAATATTACTCAGCCATACATAGGAATGAAATTGGGTCATTTGTAGAGACCTTGATGGATCTAGAGACTGTCATACAGAGTGAAGTAAGTCAGAAAGAGAAAAACAAATATTGTATATTAATGCATATATGTGGAACCTAGAAAAATGGTACAGATGAACCGGTGTGCAGGGCAGAGATAGAGACACAGATATAGAGAACAAACATATGGACACCAAGGAGGGAACGCCATGTGAGGGTGGTGGTGGGATGAATTGGGAGACTGGGATTCACATGTGCACACTTATATGTATGAAATACATATCCAATAAGAACCTGCTGTATAAAAGAAATAAATTTAAAAAAACTAAAAATAAATAAATAACATTTAATAAAATATAACAGAAAAAAACTTTTTCCCTTCACATAGACGTCTTTATATTAATGCATTATTTCCATGTTTATATCTCCAAATTAAAAAAAAAAGAGGAATAAATAAAATCTAACTTGAACCAAAAAGAAAAAAAAAGAAAAAAAAAACAGAACTCACCAGTTATACAGAGGAAAATCGCATCAGGGCACTTGCTCCAGTGGTAAAAAATTCTTAAGTTGGTCAGAGGTGGGAAATTGTCTCCCATGCACTCAGCAGCACTCCCCCCCAAAAGGAGAATCCTCATTGCAAAGCTGGGGGACTGTGTCGAGGCGTCTGTGAGTAAATGTGAGCTGAGCCCCAGTCCTGCTGCAGCTGAACTCTTCCCACCCTTTCCAGGTAAAACACCTGAATATGTACAAGCACTTGCAAGCCTAGAGGAAGGGCTGTGGAGCCACACTAGCGAGAGCACGCAGGCCGACTTGGTGCCTGCAGGCCAGCCAGGATGGTCCTGGCCCCAGATGCTCTTCTGGAATCTTTCCATTTCCCTGCCTGAGATACCCCTCCTGCCACGGCCCCCACTGCTTTTTTACTTCCTCACCTCTGACTGCGGAGAAATTCCAGTGGGAGGTATGGGTGACACATCCTCTTCTTTAGCAGGTGGCAGCCTGGCAACTCCTGCAGAAAGTCCAGCAGAGCCCCACTCACACTGGGCCACCCACAAAGCCACGGCCCCTCACTCCCTCCCACCACCCCAGCCCCGACACTGCTGATGGGGCAGAGAATATGGCGTCAGGCACAACTACAGGGGCTCTTGCTGACTGGAGAGGTGTTTATATTGACCTCAACCCAGGCACACCTGTGGGGGGGGGGCTGGCAGGCAGTGTCAGGCTGCCCAAATCAGCCAATCCTCACCCCTCAGGGGCTCACAGTTGCAGAAAATGAACCTTTCTAAACGGGTCTGTCCCAAGGAACAGGTGTGGTCTCTTGAGAGTCAGGCTAGACAAGGGGCTGCAGCTGTGGCTTGTTTTCTTATCATTTTATCTGGTCCATGAGTGGAAAACAACTTCAAGAAGACCCTATCCTAATGAGAGGAACCCAGGAGTCAGGGAGAGGAGTGATGGTGGGTGGAGACAGAGGCCTGGTGCCCTGGCTGCAGTGGAAGTGTCTGGAAGACCAGACAGAGAGAGGCTGCACAGAGTGATAGCCAGGGTCACAGACCTGTCAGAGCTGCTGTTTGTTAGTTCAAGTCCTGCTCTGAGGTGTTCTGTGTCAGCTGTGAGTGACAGGTGAGCTGGGGGTTCTCTGCAAGGTGGGCTATGTGCACAGTTCCTGTGTGTCCAGCCCAGCTGGGGTACCTGCCCAGGGGAGATCTGTATCCTGGGAAGGGCCTGACTATGAGAGCCCCATGGGCTGCTATGTAGCTGCACAGGTGAGCTCCATACCCTGGGAGGGACTTGAACACGAGAGCCCCGTGGGCTGTGGGGTGCGGGATGCAGCCCAGGTGAGCTCCATATCCTGGGATTGGCCTGACCACGAGAGCCCCATGGGCTGCTGGAGACCTGGTAAAGGATATCGGGACAGTCAGTGAAGCCACCGAGGATATACATCCAGTAGCTCCTATTTCCTACACCCTGCTGGCTCATTCTACCATCCACCAGGCCATGGCATTCTGTATTACACTTCAATTATGCCTTCTTCTGTATTCCATTCATCTCAGAGTCACAAGAATTTTTGGCTTGTGAGTGGCAGGACACAACATGAAACACAAGCAATAATGCTGGGCCGTCCTGCCCCAATGGTTCAAAAATCCCCACACCATCATTGGGGAAATGTCCTCTAAAGACCTAAAAGTTCTACCTCTGTAAAAGGGAACCCTCCTTCAATATGCAGATGACATTCTGATCGCCAGGCCTACTAAAGACGCCTCTGAACTACCTAGCCAAGAAAGGATAGAAGGTGTCCAAGAAAATGGCTCAAATATCCCAGGCTCAGGTGACATGCCTGGGCTTCATTCTCACAGATATTCGGAGAAACGCATCCCAGGATAGGGAAGAAGCCATTTGCAGCCTTACCTCTTCTAAAACTAGAAGACAGCTTAGGGGTTCCTGGGGAGGCCAAGGTTTTCTGCATCTGGATCCCTAACTACAGTCTAATAGCTGGGCCTCTACATGAAACACTGACACGAAAAGATGATGATCCTTTTGAATAGAATCCAGAAGCAGCCTTTCAAGAATGGAAAGAGGGGGACTTCCGGGTAAGATGGCGGAAGAGTAAGACGCGGAGATCACCTTCCTCCCCACGGATACACCAGAAATACAACTACACGTGGAACAACTCCTACAGAACACCTACTGAACGCTGGCAGAAGACCACAGACCTCCCAAAAGGCAAGAAACTCCCCACATACCTGGGTAGGACAAAGCGGAGAGATCCCCACACAGAGGATCAGTGCCGAGCGGCACTCACCAGCCCGAGAGGCTTGTCTGCTCACCCGCCGGGGCACGCAGCGCTGGAAGCTGAGGCTCGGGCTTCGGTCAGAGCGCAGGGAGAGGACTGGGGCTGGCGGCGAGAACTCAGCCTGAAGGGGGCTAATGTGCCACAGCTAGCCGGGAGGGAGTCCGGGAAAACTCTGGAGCTGCCGAAGAGGCAAGAGACTTTTTCTTCCCTCTTGGTTTCCTGGTTCACGAGGAGAGGGGATTAAGAGCGCTGCTTAAAGGGGCTCCACAGACGGGCCCGAGTCGCGACTGAAAGCGCGGAGCACAGAGACGGGCGTGGGACGCTGGGGCTGCTGCTGCCGCCGCCAAGAAGCCTGTGTGCGAGCGCAGGTCACTGCCCACACCGCCCTTCCGGGAGCCTGTGCAGCCCGCCACTGCCGGGGTCCCGGGATCCAGGGGCGGCTTCACTGGGAGAACGCACGGCGCGCCTCGGGCTGGTGCAACGTCACGCCGACTTTTGCGGCTGCAGGCCCGCCCCGCACTCCGTGCCCCTCCCTCCCGCCCGGCCTGAGTGAGCCAGAGTCCCCGAAGAGGCTGCTCCTTTAACCCTGTCCTGCCTGAGTGAAGAACAGACGCCCTCCGGTGACCTACATGCAGAGGCGGGGCCAAATCCAAAGCTGAGACCCAGGAGCTGTGAGAACAAAGAAGAGAAAGGGAAACCTCTCCCAGCAGCCTCAGAAGCAGCGGATTAAAGCTCCACAATCAACTTGATGTACCCTGCATCTGTGGAATACATGAATAGACAACACATCATCCCAAATTGAGGAGCCCGGAGTCAGTGCTGTGCCTCTGAGGTGGGAGAGCCAACTTCAGGACACTGGTCCACAAGAGACCTCCCAGCTCCACATAATATCAAACGGCAAAAATCTTCCAGAGATCTCCATCTCAACACCAGCACCCAGCTTCACTCAACGACCAGCAAGCTACAGTGCTGGACACCCTATGCCAAACAACTAGCAAGACAGGAGCACAACGCCACCCATTAGCAGAGAGGTGGCCTAAACTCATAAAAAGTCTGCAGACACCCCAAAACACACCACCAGACGTGGACCTGCCCACCAGAAAGACAAGATCCAGCCTCATCCACCAGAACACAGGCACTAGTCCCCTCCACCAGGAAGCCTACACAACCCACTAAACCAACCTTAGCCACTGGGGACAGACACCAAAAACAACGGGAACTACGAACCTGCAGCCTGCAAAAAGGAGACCCCAAACACAGTAACATAAGCAAAATGAGAAGACAGAAAAACACACAGCAGGAGAAGGAGCAAGATAAAAACCCACCAGATCTAACAAATGAAGAGGTAATAGGCAGTCTACCTGAAAAAGAATTCAGAATAATGATGGTAAAGATGATCCAAGATTCTATTTCCCAGATCCAAAATCTTGGAAATAGAATAGACAAAATGCAAGAAACAGTTAACAAGGACCTAGAAGAACTAAAGATGAATCAAGCATCGATTAAAAACACAATACATGAAATAAAAAATACTCTAGATGGGATCAATAGCAGAATAACTGAGGCAGAAGAACGGATAAGTGAGGTGGAAGATAAAATAGTGGAAATAACTGCTGCAGAGCAAAATAAAGAAAAAAGAATGAAAAGAACAGAGGACAGTCTCAGAGACCTCTGGGACAACATTAAACGCACCAACATTCGAATTATAGGGGTTCCAGAAGAAGAAGAGAAAAAGAAAGGGACTGAGAAAATATTTGAAGAGATTATAGTTGAAAACTTCCCTAATATGGGAAAGGAAATAGTTAATCAAGTCCAGGAGGCACAGAGAGTCCCATACAGAATAAATCCAAGGAGAAATACACCAAGACACATATTAATCAAACTGTCAAAAATTAAACACAAAGAAATCATATTAAAAGCAGCAAGGCAAAAACAACAAATAACACACAAGGGAATCCCCATCAGGATAACAGCTGATCTCTCAGCAGAAACTCTACAAGCCAGAAGGGAGTGGCAGGACATAATTAAAGTGATGAAGGAGAAAAACCTGCAACCAAGATTACTCTACCCAGCAAGGATCTCATTCAGATTTGATGGAGAAATTAAAACCTTTACAGACAAGCAAAAGCTGAGAGAGTTCAGCACCACCAAACCAGCTTTACAACAAATGCTAAAGGAACTTCTCTAGGCAAGAAACACAACAGAAGTAAAAGACCTACAATAACAAACCCAAAACAATTAAGAAAATGGTAATAGGAACATACATATCAATAATTACCTTAAATGTAAATGGACTAAATGCTCCCCCCAAAAGACACAGAGTGGCTGAATGGATACAAAAACAAGACCCATCTATATGCTGTCTACAAGAGACCCACTTCAGACCTAGAGACACATACAGACTGAAAGTAAGGGGATGGAAAAAGATATCCCATGCAAATGGAAACCAAAAGAAAGCTGGAGTAGCAATTCTCATATCAGACAAAACAGACTTTAAATAAAGACTACTAGAAGAGACAAAGAAGGACACTACATAATGATCAAGGGATCGATCCAAGAAGAAGATATAACAATTGTAAATATTTATGCACCCAACATAGGAGCACCTCAATACATAAGGCAAATACTAACAGCCATAAAAGGAGAAATTGACAGTAACACACTCATAGTAGGGGACTTTAACACCCCACTTTCACCAATGGACAGATCATCCAAAATGAAAATAAATAAGGAAACACAAGCTTTAAATGATACATTAAACAAGATGGACTTAATTGATATTTATAGGACATTCCATCCAAAAACAACAGAATACACATTTTTCTCAAGTGCTCATGGAACATTCTCCAGGATAGATCATATCTTGGGTCACAAATCAAGCCTTGGTAAATTTAAGAAAATTGAAATTGTATCAAGTATCTTCTCTGACCACAATGCTATGAGACTAGATATCAATTACAGGAAAAGAGCTGTAAAAAATACAAACACATGGAGGCTAAACAATACACTACTTAATAACGAAGTGATCACTGAAGAAATCAAAGAGGAAATTAAAAAATACCTAGAAACAAATGACAATGGAGACACGACGACCCAAAACCTATGGGATGCAGCAAAAGCAGTTCTAAGAGGGAAGTTTATAGCAATACAATCCCACCTTAAGAAACAGGAAACATCTCGAATAAACAACCTAACCTTGCACCTAAAGCAATTAGAGAAACAAGAACAAAAACATCCCAAAGTTAGCAGAAGGAAAGAAATCATAAAAATCAGATCAGAAATAAATGAAAAAGAAATGAAGGAAACGATAGCAAAGATCAATAAAACTAAAAGCTGGTTCTTTGAGAAGATAAACAAAATTGATAAACCATTAGCCAGACTCATCAAGAAAAAAAGGGAGAAGACTCAAATCAATAGAATTAGAAATGAAAAAGGAGAAGTAACAACTGACACTACAGAAATACAAAAGATCATGAGAGATTACTATAAGCAACTCTATGCCAATAAAATGGACAACCTGGAAGAAATGGACAAATTCTTAGAAATGCACAACCTGCCAAGACTGAATCAGGAAGAAATAGAAAATATGAACAGACCAATCACAAGCACTGAAATTGAAACTGTGATAAAAAGTCTTCCAACAAACAAAAGCCCAGGAACAGATGGCTTCACAGGCGAATTCTATCAAGCATTTAGAGAAGAGCTAACACCTATCCTTCT